>NC_139655.1:13777583-13865083 GCF_951799395.1 Argentina silus
GTCTCACTCTACAACGTGTCAACAAATACATGTGGGGAGAAGGGGATGAAAGAAAAAGAAAACGAAAGAATGGAATAAGAGGGTAGAGAGCAAGTGAGAGAGGAAAGAAAGAGTGGAAAAATAAAGAGACAGAGAGAGGGGGAATGAGAGAAAAGGCAGTGAAAGACGGAGAGAGCTAGAGAAAGAGGTAGAGAGAGTGTAGAAAGAGAGAATGAATGTGTAGAAAAGAGGGAGACAGAGAGAGAGAGAGAGAGAGAGAGATGGAGAGCATATAAAGAGAGGGAGACATAGAAGTAGAGAGATATATAGTGTAGAGACAGAGAGAGAAAGAAAGGTAGAGAGAGAGAGAGAGGTAGAGAGAGAGAGAGGTAGAGAGAGAGAGAGGTAGAGAGAGAGGGGGGAGGGAGGTAGGTTAATAAAGTGATCTAGGCCTGGCCCAGCTGGCAGCAGGGTGTAATTGTGCAGTGTTGAGAACAGTGGACTCTCTGCCAACAATGTGCTGCCCAGCCCAGAGCCCAGAGCTGGTACCTACAGCCAAGAGTTGGGTTACACTCAGACCCAGAAACCCAAAAATCCAGGAACCCAGGAACCAAGGTACCACATGGAACAGGCGTCACGCTGCCGCAAGCAGTATTGCCTCCTCGCTCACACGGGTCTCCAAACCCGTGTCCTCTGTACTGCCAACACGCGTAATGGTCCTCCGAAACATTTGATGTTTAAACAACTACACCATCGAAAAGTATTTTTAACGTGAGGACTGAGTTTACCGTCTCAAATTGATTATACACACACACACACACACGCACACACACACACACAGGAACTTTGACTGGAGACCAACTGAGAATCTACATGTAGGAACACACAGACTCAGAAAGGGAGGAAAAATAGATGATTGAGCCCATTGAAACACATTTGATAGACTGTCACTAGGGGTAACTCAAGATCCGCGTGTAACTGACATTCAAGTAAATCTTGCATTGAAGTCAATTGGACATTTGTGCGATGATTCGAGTTAAGTGCACAGATCTCAAGTTAAGATTCCGTCCTTACTGACAGTTTCTCTATGTGTTTCAAATGTGTCTGAATTGGCTCAATCATAAAAATTTTCTCCCTTTCTGAGTAATTAGGGTCTAAATCCTCACTTGAGTTCTGTACTCTACAAAGAGGCCAATGTACACTGAAACACACTGACTGAGCCGGCATAAAATGTAGCAACCTTTTTTATTTGTCTAGGTTTTGCAATCATGTCTGATCAGCGAACATGATCAGACATGATACACTCTGGGAGTGACTATGCTACGTTAAGCACATTTGATAAAAAGTGAGAAAACAACAAGCACATTTCAACTCATTCAACTCTCCCTTACTGTAATCAAAACATGGCATGTCTTGACAAAGGTCTCAGCTTCTGTAACCTCGTCCCCAGGCCATTGCGCACAGTGCATATAAGCCTGGAATAACAATTACTTAAACCTGGCCTTTTTGTTACTGAGTAAATTGACTGAGTGAAGTATTTGTTATTATTTGATTTCAGCAAATCACATGGTTGTGAGGCGTACTGTAGCTCTGAATCAGAAAGGTGTGGTTTGCCAGCACTAGGGGGAAGTGATGTGGGAGATGATGGACGCGAGGTAAAGCGAATGCCTATGTGCCGTCAAAGCTCTTTCTATTGGCTTAATGTTAATGTTAATGTTTGACACGTTGGTCCACCAGACCTTTTGCGCATTTGGGCGGAGGTGTCTGGGAACGAGACCGTTTCTGCTATGTGCTAAATGTTCATTTTGCTAATACACACAGTGGGTGAGAGGCGTTTGACCTAGTCTGCATTTATGCATTTTTTAATTCTTAATATTTTATTGGCATTTTCAACATAGTTGTACACAAAAACAGCAACAACATGCAAACATGTAAAACAATAGTTAGGGGAAAAGAAAAGAAAAAATAGAAAAGAAACCGAAACAAAAACAGGATGACCTAGTCTGCATTAATTATACAAAGCGCTTGTGAAGTCTTACTTTTGAGCCCTTGACATTCAGACCCTAAGCTGAGAGGTGAGATGTTTATATAAATCCCACTCTCACTTTCATGAGAGAGATTAACAGAACTTCACCTGATGGATGTTATTTATATACATAGTGTTTCATCTTGGGATGACTTGCTAGATCCACGCGTGCACGTGGGTGCGTTTGAGTGTGTGTGCATGCGTGCAGTACCTGCGTGTATGTGCGTGCATGCATGTGTGTATTTTCGTGTGTGTGTCTCTTCACATGTGTGTACATTATTCAGTTCTATACGTAGCAGTGTGAACTCCCTGTGGTGTGAGTTACACTGTTACCATGAACGTTCAAGTCTGGCTGCCTGTCTGACGGCCCAATGCCCGCCAACATGATATAAAACCGTATAATATTAGAACAACGTCAGTATCTCAGCACTGAGTAATGTTAGAACAACGTCAGTATCTCAACACTGAATAATGATAGAACAAAGTCAGTATGTCAACACTGAATAATGTTAGAGAATGTATCTTAGGCAATGTTACCACTCATATTGTAGATTCAGACAATGGAGACATGGTTGATGGATTGATTGGTTAAACCTGGATATACTCCTGAGAGATTAGACTGGTTAAACTTGGATATACTCCTGAGAGATTTGATTTATTTCAGACCTACAGAAGAACCCATGCCTCCCAACGACTGTTGCTACAGTACAGTTTGTATATAATTGGTGTATAAAAGCAAAGCACGTCAATCCTTTATACTGTTGTTACCAGTCCAGGTAATGTCTGATAGTAATGTAAAAAGTCTGACAGAAGTCTTTGGTGACATGTATGATGATGAATTGGATGAACTGTGTTCCCTCTGTGTTACCATGCCAGACGTCTCTGCCATAGGTCTCATTGTAATGCATGGAAAAGAATGAGCAATGTTATTATGTTTGAGATACCATTCCTCATTCCATTCCGTGCATTACAATGAGCTTGTCCTTGATTTCTGCCTGCCTGGCACAATGGAACCAATGGAATAGTTCCAAAATGGCAAACCCGGCCAATGTTACCTAGGGCAAACATCTCAGAGGTCAAACTGAATACCTGTGACTTATGTGAAGTTATGGAATGGATGTTGACATTAGAGGTCAGCCACTATTGATTGTTCTCTCTCTCTCTCACTCTCACTCTCTCTCTCAAATTTCACAAAGTGCTTCACAACAAAATAATACTAAGCAATATGAAGAATAAATACAATACAAACAATATTATCTAACACCAAATCATAGGGAGAGAAATATGGAGCACAGTGGCAAGGAAAAACTCCCTCGAGAGGAAACCTTGAGAGGAACCAGACTCCAGGGGGACCCATCCTCCTCTGGCTGATCAGGTGTATAGTGTAGGAAGGGCAACAGTATATAAAGCCATGTGCACAATTCCTCTACAGTGTTTCACCTTTGAGAGGGTATGAGTTACTTATTAATCATGGGCCCGGCCCGGCAGAGAAGAGAAACAGTAACTTCTCACAGTAGATCAGAGTAGATAGTGTTCGGTCTCAGTCCCACAGAAAGCTAGTTAATACTAGCCTAGACTTGTGGCACTCTGCCGCACTCTGCTCTGCAGCCTCATATTAAAGTATTGGGTTGCAGCTTCTGCTAAGCTCCTGCGGAAATGTTCCTTCATGTGCATACTTGTCCCCTTCTTTCTCCTTCTCTACTTTCTCTTGCACTCTCCCGTCTCTCCCTCTGTCCTTTCTCTACATTCCCTCTCTCCTCCTCGTCCTCTCTCCTCCTCTTTCACCCTCTCTCGTACTCTCCCCCTCTCATCCTCTCCCCCTCTCCTCTCACCCCCTCTCCTCTCCCACTTTCACCTTCTCTCCTACTCTTCCCCTCTCCGCCTTTCACCCTCTCCTCTCACCCTCTCCCCTGTCTCCTTATATCCTCCTCTCCTCCTCTCCTTCTTCTCCTCCTGGTTGTCCTGTCTGGCTGGTCCAGTGTGTCTTTCTCCCTGTTCTGTTCTGTTCTGTTCTGTAATTCTGAGCCAGACAGAGGAGGCGTGAATGGTCCAAGGTTTAGTTTGTTTATTGTTGTTATTGCAGATGGGAGTTTTACTGGTATGTTGTTGTGGCTGTCTGCATGCGAACTTTGACCTTTATCACATTTACAAAACAGACTTCTGTAACTATGTACTATAAACCAAGCTTTACTGTTTACGTGAACTTTGACTTTGCACTTAACACTCAACCCTACTTACAATAAAACATAAAGGAAAGGAAACACAAAAACTAATAAAATAAAATAAACACAAATAAAAAAAAACGGAGACATAAAAAAAGACATAAAAAGCAACATACGTCATGTGACAACTTGAGCCATCAGAAATGATAACTATACCCCTATACCATCCCCCGTTGGTTCCACTCCGTTGAGGGGGAACTATTTCAGTGCATTTGCTATTTCAGTGCATGAACTATTTGCGCGCAGACGACTGAGAGGCACTGTTCTGACCTCTTAGATAATGGATTCCAGGTGGGACCATACTCTCGGAAACTCCCTTCAGAAAACATATACACAGTGTATTTCACACTCCTGTCATAGCTCGTACAGGCCCTGGGCTAAGTGCACCCTCAGTGGTCCCTGCCTCAGACTCCCCTCACATTTTTGCCTTTATTTCTTCGATTGAAGCCACATGTGTAGTCGAAATCTGCTGGCAATTTTCTGCTCCAAGGAGCAGAGGAACGTGAGTAGGCTTGCTCGCTTTGTTTGGTCAGCACTCGCTCACTTACGTGTGCTCACCCTGAGCCATACACACACCTAACCACACACACACACACACACACACACACACACACACACACACACACACACACACACACACACACACACACACACACACACACACACACACTGTCTGCATTCCTTACCCCTGAGTGATCATGTCAAATTTGCACGTTGAGTTGAGAAGCCAGCTCATGGGGCATGATGAATTGGGTTTGGAGCCGGTGCCAAGGAACACAGCAACAGGCTAGGGTGAAGACTGGGATGATGAAGAACAGAACAAGAGAGAGAGAGAGAGCGAGAGAGATGAAAAGCAGAAGCCAGATAGAGGGACATGGAGTGAGAGAGTTGGGGTAGGGGGTTGAATGAGGCAGGGAGAGAGAGAGAGAGAGAGACAGAGAGACAGAGACAGAGACAGAGATGAAAAGCAGAAGCCAGATGGACAGGTTGCAGTGGGGGAATGATGGAGTAGGAGAGTTATGGTGGGGTGTAAGAGAGAGAGAGAGAGAGAGAGAGGTGCAAAGCGGTTGATGATAAAGACTGTTGAACATCTGCAGGATGAGGAATGACTGAGGGAGTGAGATGGAGATAGAACAGAGACAGGCGGAGGATGGAGGGAGTGATGGAGAGATGGAGGGAGTGATGGAGAGATGGAGGGAGTTGTTGGAGAGATGCCTGAGATTGAGGAAGTCAAGACTATGGTACTTGCCAGAAATATGCCATCAGGTCCAACACCGATCATGTGACTGATAGTGACTTACAAGTTTGAATGGGACTTTTGTCCTAAAAAATAAACGCTTCCAGGTATTTGTTGCATCTTGCATACAATAATTTTTTGTTTTGATAATGGTGATGATGATGATGAAAATGATGATGATGATGAAGGTGGTTGTTTTATCCGGTCCTTACTTCAGAGGAGAGACGAGAGCTAGACAAGAGATGACATGAGATTCTTCAGAGACCACGAAACTGAAACCAGATCTGATTGTGTCTTTTCCTTCTTGTGTTCCAGGTGACAGAGAACATTATCTCCAAACAGACCTTCCAAGGTGAGACTCTTTCATTTAATTTCATTTTTGAATATTTATTTGTATCTTAGTGGCTTTAATATGCTGATTCTCAACACTCGTCCCTCTTAAGCCTGACTCTCACAATGGCAACTTAGTTTTTCTATTTTATTCTATTCTATTCTATTCTATTCTACACCACAGTCTCAGACAATGACCGCTCTGTCCTCCACCAAGGCTATGAAACTAAACCTGCGTGTCTATCTCTGTTAGAGGCCAGAACCTTACCTCGCACCTTCAACGAGTCAGGGTCAAAGTTCACGACCTCTGTGACCCAGAGGCCATCAGCCCACCTCACCCTCAGAGACAGCAGTGCTCAAGGTGAGAAGTCAGTGAGTGTGTGTGTGTGTGTGGGGGGGGGGGGTTGTTTGTGTGTGTGTGTTTGTCTGTGTATCAGTGTATTGCGTGCTATGCTGGTGGGTGTGGGCAGGTTAATATAATATAATATATGCCATTTAGCTGATGCTTTTATCCAAAGCGACTTACATTGCAGTGAGTGCATACATTTCAGTATATATGGTCCCAGCAGGAATCAAACCCACAACCTAAGCGTTGTTAGGGCCATGCTCTACCAGCTGAGCCACGGAGGTTGGGCGGCGTTCCTGATGTTGTTGCCATTAGCGCCTTAGTGCCAGAGAAGGGGAGTGCAGAGAGCAGAGCCTTGCTCTACCAGTCAGCAGGGAGGAAGACAAGGGCAGAATATGTCAGCTATTCACCTGCTATTCTCATAAGGAAGTACAGTCACTATTAGCACACACACACACACACACACACACACACACACACACACACACACACACACACACACACACACGCACATATAACACACACACACACACACACACACACACACACACACACACACACACACACACACACACACACACACACAAACACTCTCAGATACAGGCCAGGGACTTTACTGGAAACTCAGCCGTGAGAATGAGGGCGTGACTACACACAGATCCATTTTACAGACCCACTTCAAAGACTGCCTCATGCTGAATGTTGGACGGCACACTGAGAAAAAAATCATTTCATACAGTACATTTTATAGATTAGAAAATGATAATATAGATAGCTCAGGGATAGATAGTTATAACTGAATATTGAGTCCACAAGAAAACCCAGATCTTCCCATATGGAGAGAGGGAGAGGGAGCGAGAGAGAGAGGTAAAGAGAGGTAGAGAGAGGTAGAGAGAGGGGGGGATGGAGAGAAAGAAAGAAAGGGGGATAGCAAGAGAGAGAGGGATATATAGAGAAAACTACTGTAGAATGTTCTCTAGAGGCTATACGTTCAGTGATCTTGGACATCTGCACATCTGCTGTTTGTGTGTATGTGGGTGTGTGTGTGCGTGTGTGTGTGTGTGTGTGTGTGTGTGTGTGTGTGTGTCTTCCTGCATCTGTGTGTAGTTAAACTAATAGTACATTAGGCATCACTTGTCTGAACCAACGGCAAAGTCTTATCTGATATTGATTTTCATCTTGGAATGTGTCTCGTTGTTTAGTTAACCCTCCTATGCTCCTTTCTTCTCCCTCCTCCCTTTCCTCCCTCTCTCCCTCCCTCCGGTTTTTCCTATTTGTCCATCTTGTTGCCCATTTCTCTCCCTCCCTCTGCCTCTCTTCCCATGCCGTGTGTACTCCTACACAACTGTGTCTCCTGCTCTCTTTCTCAACCCTACCTCTGTTTTTATTTATTTATCTATCTCTGTCTCCTCTCTCTCTCTCCATCACTCCCTGTCTTTTTGTCCCCTCTATTTCCCCTCTATTTTCTTTATCCTGTTTCCTCCCCCTCTCTACTCCTCCACTTCATCTTTCTTTCTTTCCCACCTCACTCTCCTCCACCTCCCTCCCCCACAGGGTCTACTCTATACCCCACTCCCCAGCCCGATCTCCACCAATCATGTCGCCACCCTGTGCGCTCTTGGGCCAATCAGAGCTTTGGAGCCCACCTGCACAACATGACGCTGGCCAATGGGAGACTCCGTGTCCCTCAAGATGGTCGCTACTACCTGTACTCCCAGGTATGCACCTTAGAGCACCTTTACAAACATTGAACCCATCTGGACACGTGTGTATTTATCAGTGCACATTTGGACATACATTTAACATACACATTGTACAACACAGTATTTGTGGGCGGTTGCGCTCACTGAAGTAAATCAGGCCAAATCCTGAATTAATCTCCCCCCACTCTCCCCCAGGTGTACTTCCGCTACCCCTCCCCCAGTGAAGGGGACCAGACCACAGCTAGTCACCAGCTGGTCCAGTGTGTCTACAAGAAGACGTCGTACCTGCGGCCCATCCAGCTGCTCAAGGGCGTGGGCACCAAGTGCTGGGCGCCGGACGCAGAGTACGCCCTCCACTCCGTCTACCAGGGGGGGCTGTTTGAGCTGAGGGCCGGGGATGAGCTCTTTGTCTCCGTCTCCTCCCCCTCCATGGTCCATGCTGAAGACTCGTCCAGTTACTTTGGAGCATTCCGTCTGGATCTGTGAATGAATGATGGATGGATAGAGGGATGGAGGGATGATGAGGTGGAGGGAGGAGAGGTTGAGGCAAAAGGCCAGCACAAGAGTAAGGACTGAGGAGTAAGAGAGAGGGGAGAGAAGGCCCAAGGATTGACCATGCTCGCTCTCTCTGTCTCTCTGAGAATCCCCCCCCCCCCCCCCAAGTGAATTTAAATCAGTGGACGCTGGTGGAGGTAGAAATCGGAGGACGGGCTCATTGTAATGCATGGAATGGAAGGAAGGTATCAAACACGTGTTTGATACCATTCCTCATTCCGTTCCATGCATTACAATGAGCCTGTCCTCCGATTTCTACCTCCACCAGCCTCCCCTGATTTAAAGTATCTATCTACATGTGAAGGAGGTGGTCTGGAGAGGAAAGCCGAGATGAACGGACACGCACGGTGGATCACAGACAGAAGAATGTATTGATTTGAAATTCAATGTAACTGTAGCAAAAACAAACAAACAAATGAAAGAATGACCAAAACCAAAGTGCTAATTAAGACTGAGGTAAGGACTCTGCCCGTGCCTTGTGTACATACACTACGGGAGACTCAGACAGGGGACCTTCTGTCATGTCATGTCATGTGTTATAATGTGGTTGTATCGGGGGTCTAACTGGACATAAGACCACGTGGAGAAGGAGAAGGAGGAACAGGGCTTTTCTATCTGTAGAGGATACAATGACTTCTGCCTGTTCTGGATAGCAGAGAGTTGGGAGGAGGACTCTTACGCTCTGTACTGGATGGAAAGACTAACTGGACAGTTAAAACAGTGAGTGTTTGAACAAAGGAGACTAGAAGGGGAGGAGGAGGATAGAGGAGGAAGAGAGGAATGTCAGTGAGAATAAATGGAGCATAAAGAGAGAGAGAGAGAGAGAGAGAGAGAGAGAGGGAGAGGTATGTGGCCCTACCCTAGAGGTGAGCTTTGTCTCTCTGAGAATACCTCTAAAGTATCTCTTGTCATCTCTTGTCTATCTCTCATCTCTCCTGTCTTACCTGTGGAACAGCAATCTTGAGAACGGGAGATACACTTATAACACACACACACACACACACACACACACACACACACACACACATAATATGCCGTCCTTGCCCATGCCAAATGGTGATGCAAGGTAAGCTCAAACCATGTATTTGCACGCCACAAACACACATAAGGGTGAGAAAAAGAACAGACTCAGACAGACACAAACCATGCACAGCCTTGCATAGTGTCTCTCCCCCCACACAAACCTTTGTGTGTGTGTGTGTGTGTGTGTGTGTGTGTGTGTGTCTGTGTGTCTGTGTGTCTGTGTGTCTGTGTGTGTGTGCCTGGTGAACATGTTTCTTGGCTCACATGGTTAGCTCAGAGGAAAGGTTAAACAAACACACACACTCTCCATGATTTGTTTGGGGGGCACGCCTGTAGGCTTTGTAGTCTTTGTTTTCACATACAGTACACACACACACACACACACACTCCAACTGGGTGACATACAACGTAACCCCTGCTCCCCTGCCCTGTGGTGGGCTGTAGCTGTGTATATTATGTTACATACCGTGTAAAGGTGAAGGGGATGAGGGCACTAAGTAGATCATAATACTGACCATTTATTTCTTCTCCAAAGTGTGAAGGAAAACATTATTTGTTGTTTTTGCCTTTTCACCAGTGTCAACTTTAATCAACTTCTCTTCCCCGCACTCTGCCCCCCCCCCCCCCCCCCCCCCCCCCCCCACACACACACACACACACGAGAAATCAAGAAATCCTCACTACTGGTACTAGCCAGGTGATAGTTTAGACAGAAATGGGGCCAAGCATGAATTATGGTTTCACATGCACTTTTCTTCTGGTTCATATATCATGACGTGTCTGTTCCATACATTACATACATCACTTACATCACACACACTCATCCATCACCCAACCGTCATCCAAACCCTTTGGATGAACTCTGAGTGTACAGACAGCCCAAAACACTATCTATCTATCAGTGGACTAGCTAGCAGATGGATGGACACAGTCTGCAGCCTTCAATACGATCCCACGCCCCAACCCTGTCCTCTGTGGCTCAGTTGCTAGAGCATGGCGCTAACAACGCTTAGGTTGTGGGTTTGATTCCTGCTGGGACCATATAAACTGAAATGTATGTACTCGCTTTGGATAAAAGTGTCAGCTAAATGGCATATATATATATATATATATATATATATAAAACCATGCCTGTTTGCCTGTTTGTCTGTCTTGGCAGCAGTGACATACTGTTGCATGCATACATCTACCCAGCCAAGCCAAATGCAACGTTCTACTCAGCGTCATTCTTTTGAATTTGTGTAGGTGTGTGAGAGAGGAGATACAGTCTGCACAAAGTGGGTCCTAAGTGTACAGTATACTGAGAAGTAACTTCCATGTCTGACCAAAACTGAATAGACTGACTATACAGTACAGTATGTAACGAACAAGGGAGGCAGGTGAAGGTAGAAATCGGAGGATGGGCTCATTGTAATGCATGGAATGGAATGAGGAACGTGTGTTTGATACCATTCCTTATTCCATTCCATGCATTACAATGAGCCGGTCCTACACTACACTTGTGGGATGAGTCTCCTCATCTGAGACCTTGAAGACATGTGTTATCTCCCCGAGCTTTAGCTCAGTAGGCTAACAAGGTTTGGCTTTAACTCAGCAGGCTAACAAGGTCTTGTGGTGTGTACAGTACACAAGACCGGGTCCGAACACAGGCCCTTAAATAATACTGTATCAAAGTAAATCATTACCAAACCCTGTGTATGTTACTTTGTGTGCTTTGTGCTTGTCCCTGTCCTTGAGAAATATACCGTACTGCATTGTAACAAGGGAGCTGTAAAAGTCATGTTCTCACCACACATTAACCACACTGGGGGGGGGGGGGGGGCACACTTCTCCCAAAACTCCCCATTTGACAGTTAGGTTAGATTGGGGTTTTAAGACATATTTTAGAAGTTCATACTACACTAACCCAGGTTTACATCAATCCAATGCTTCTAAATCCATGCTTCTGGGCAAAGGGTACAGACTCTGAATTCAGTCTAATTTTCCCACAGGAGAGCATACATTAGCCTCAACAGGCATGGTTGCCAGATCTGATTCTACTGTAGCCAACTGCTTTCTAAACAAGGCAATGACAATGAAAGAAGTTGGCTGGAGCAGACTTGGCAACTAGACCAGGCTTCTACTCTGCGTGTGTAGTCAGAATGTAAACACGCCAGAGAGGGGATACAACCAGGATGTTAAAGGATTCCTGTGTATTTAGCATTATACTGTACAGCTTTACTGGAAGTCCTGCCCCCTAACAACATTAAGTTATTAACGTAAAGTGAGGGTAAAAACACAGAGGATTCAGTAAAATAAGGTGATTATGGCGAACAGTTCCAGAGGACAGGGGGTGCAGAAACACAGCCATTCATTCAGCCAGCGTTAGGGAGCAGGGGGTGTAATAGAGAGATGTAGGCCTGGGGGACCAGAGTGTGGCGTGATAAAAATGTCAAGATTTTTTTATTCCAGCTTAATAAGGATGTCACTAATCAAGATAAATGACCACTGGTGCTTTGTTGAACTGTTATTGAGTTAGACTGTACTGCTGTGTGCGTGTGTGCGTGTGCGTGTGCGTGTGTGCGTGAAAGAGAGATAAGGAGAGGGAGAGGTGGAGAAATACATTGTAAAACCAAAGGGCACATCCACAGAACAAAAGTTGTATTGTTTTCCTCCTTTTTATTACACACAGAATTGCAAATTTACTATTGATCTCTGTACAGTTTTTAACTACACTTTTAAACACACACATACACACCCTCACTCTGTCCTACCCTTTTGAACACTGTCTATGAATGTTTTTCTGTTTCAACCTGTTTGATACCACTTGTGGAATGTACATTTATAAATTTTATTCCAATGTTCTTTGATGTCTTGGAGATTTTTGTGTGTTACTTTGTCACAAATAAAGTGTTTGATAAGATGTAAGACTCATTGCTGGCCTCATCTCTTCATAAACGGGTGACCTTGGGTCCCTCTCAATAGTCTACAGTGGCTTCCTCTCGTCTCCTTTCCTCACCTCACCTCATTTCCTTCAGCTCCTCTCCTCTCCTCTCCTCATCTCTTCTCCTCTCCTCTCCTCTCCTCCTCTACTCTAGCTGGAAAAGCTGTGCCACCACACTGCCCAACTGAGTCGCGCACTCTTTCAGTACGCGGCCCCTTAGCCCATCTGGTCCAGGAGCTTTCCTCGGGTGTAACTTGGAGGGGATGGAAACGACCTTCTGCTCCTCCACACTGATTGGCGTATGGGCATAGCTGGTATTGATTGGGGTCCAGTCCTCCTCGAGGTCAGTCCTGTTGAACCTGGTGTAGAAGATGTTCAGCTGCTCAGCGAAGGAGACGGGCACTGTATATGGGCTGGTTTTTTAGATCTACCCATCACGGTGTTGAGGCCTTGCCACGCCTCTCTCACTCCTCTCCTCATCCTCTCTCCTTGTCTCCTCTCCTTCCTCTGCACTGATGTAAAAGAACTGGATAGGTGAAAACATCATCATCATCATCCAATATGTTGCTTGATCTGTCCTGACACAAGAAAACACAGCATTTTTTAGATTATTGAAATGCACATGAACTGTCAACATAATGAGGGTGGGAAGCCAAATTGTTTTGAACGGACGTCGCGGGCGGACGCCCCTCAATCCACAAACCCTGGAAAATCTACGAAGGGAAGGATAAATAAACAACTGTGTCTTCTGGCTGGACACAGCTCCAGCGGTCACATTGCGGTGGTCAGCTGGCCAAAGCAACGCCCTAGAAATTAAACCAGCGCCAAAACCATTTGACCGCTGTGCTGCACTCACTACTGACCTCCTGTGCCTTGTGAAGCGGCATCTTCTGGAGACCACATGATGATTTGTGATGACAATGCGCCAGGATAGTTTTAGCCAAGCTGGGCTTATATGGTGTCAGTTTAACAGCCTTTCTTCACCAATCTGAAATGTCATCCATCAAAGTATCAGTTCAAACGTAAGGGACGGGCATGCTGTCAGTCATGTTGGCTTCCCCTGTCCACCCCATGCAATGGTCTACTGCCAAACAATTACCATTGGTATTTTAACTGCATCCATGGCTGAATACCTTAATGCATCAAAGTGTCAAATGTTGTCCTCTTATACGTTGATGTGAAAACCTCTGACATGCTAATAGCATTAGCTTAGTGGGAATCGCTAAATGATGGTAGGAAGCTCTGATATTGATTATTTCCGTAATGTTATTACGATATTGGCTGGAAACACTTTGTATTTTGAGAAAATAAACTGAAATGAAGAATAAAATAAAATGCACTCAAAGAGCTCACACACACATACAAAATTGGCTCAAACAGAAGTAGTTTCACTTTCTATGGTCTCAAAACTGGTCAGAAGTGTCTGAATGAGAATAGGGGAAACAGGATTTGGAGCTTCTCATGAATGGAGCTTAACAGAGTAGTTTTTTTGTTATCAGGAGAAGCTCAAAATAACAGGAAGTTAAGTTAAGTTAAGCCTCATCTTCTGCATTTTTATTTTTTTCAAATATGGTAACCTGACCTCCATCCAATCAAAATCATAGGCTATCTAGTTCACTGACTTCACTGACTGGCTGTGAACGTACTTCTTTATTGCACAACATTCTGGAAAGAGAGAGAGAGAGATTTATTGAGGGAGACAAATATAACATTTTACACATTTATTTAGTAAGAGGAGAGAGAGAGAAGGAGACCATCTTTTTCTTTTCTTTTCTTTAAATTCAAGTTTTTTGTTAGTTCATACTAAGTATTATAATAGAGAGGCAAAGCTGCTTCATCAAATAGTAGTCTGTGTACTTACTTCCAGTTCAAGGATCATCAGGATTTTTTCAAACAGCTAATATAAGCGTTGTGTTACACAGTTCCTTAAATGTTGGCCTTTTCCCATTCCCCATAATATTTTACTATAAATGTATTTCCATTTATAAACCTAAATGTTTAGGTTCAAATGATTTGTATTATACAATGTTTGAAACAAGCTCTGCCATCTTGTGCCTTTACTGTGAGTCTCCCATCCTCCTACCTTTTTCAAGTCCCCAGCCTCCACTGGTCTAGACCTAGGGCTAATTTCTGGACAGGGCCTAAGAGTGAAGCTAGAGGAGATGGTCAGAGGAACGAGGTGATACCTTAGAAAGAAGGATGGACTCTACAGGGGCAGCCTAGAGAATAGGGGTTAGGGGTTGAAGTGTCTAGGGAGTAGGGGCTAGGGGTTGAAGTGTCTAGGGAGTAGGGGCTAGGGGTTGAAGTGTCTAGGGAGTAGGGGTTAGGGGTTGAAGTGTCTAGGAAGTAGGGGTTAGGGGTTGAAGAGTCTAGGTTGCTTTTGGACAGGCCCTATGATAGAGAAGCTAGAGGAGAGAGTTGATGCATTAGACAGAGCATAGACTCTGCAGGCTTGGTCTGGGGAGACTGGTTCAAATAGTGTGGTCATACTGCGGGAATTCCTCACTCATCTTGTGACTCGAATGACACAAATTCCCCTCCGTCTGTGTGTAGAGAGAGAGAAAAAGATATGGGGAAGAGAAGAATGTGTGTAATTTGAGTCGTGTGTGTGTCCACACCACCACACACCCCCTTCTCATAGCTGTGGGACATTTGATTGACAGCCAAGCTAATGGCTCTGAGCAGATAAAACACAATTCCAAAACTGATTGAACATTATCTGGAACAGAAGTGTGACTGCGGGGAGGAGTAGTGTGTGTGCCTGTGTGTGGTTTTGGGACCTGGATTTGCATAGCTGCTGTGGTTCGAAGTGTTTTCTGACAAATTATGTTGTGTGTGATTGAAGCTGACATCCATATTCTAGGTAATAGGCCTATTTCAAACCAATACATTGAAATTACTCCATCAAGTCACTTGGGAATTTCAGTAAATAGGGTTGATTTAAAGTACATGTCTTTCCAGGTTTTCCCCTCTTAATATGACCATGGTATTTGCTCTGGAATATCGGAATCCTAACATACCTCTTCCATCAACAGCATGCATGGAACAAGCACACAAGTCTCTCCTCTGAATGCATAATTTAGTTTTAATGGGTTTAGTTCATTCATCATCAACCCAACAATACAATCAATTAATCATAATAGTACATACATTTTTTCTGTGCAAAATAAATAAAACAAAACATTAACTTACAAATAGTACATAATGGACTAATTAATTAACATAAACAAGTCACCAACAAACATGTATGTAAGCCTTATTCTGGAGTGCTTTAAAATGATCTAGACATCCCCCAAACATCATTTCATTCTAACATTCTGAGGGAAACATTGTGCTTTGGGCCCACCCACAGTAATGAATAGAACAGTACAGGGAGTGCTCTTATTGGCCAACAGTCATGTCCATCAGGGGTAACGATGACAGCAGTATCATTAAAAGGGGTCTGTCTTTTTTGCATCTGACTCAACATAACCCTGAAGCCATGTCACTCTGTCCTGTATAAGTCTCTCCACAGAGTCAATAAACTGACAGATAACATTTTGATTTGAAAAGACAAGAGTCACAGCCATAGAAACAGAGCTCTCGCCCTATGGAAATGAGGATGGATTGTTCTCAAGACAGATGGTCATCTAGGGTGGGGTCAAATGGAATTCTCGTGCTCAGACGTCAGTTCTAGAACTCAAGCATTTAGCACAGTTCTAGAATGCTCAAGTCTTTGGGACAGTTCTATAATTCCCTAAAACCTTCACTGTGTTCTTGTTCACAGTCCCACACCCCTCCACACTCTACTCACTATAATGACTTCTGACTGAGACAACAACTCAATTACACAAAGCATGTGAATTACAAATGGAACACAGAAGTCTACTCCATTCTCGTTGTTCTGTTGCTATGCCCAGACCTCCCTGCCTGGTGTGGTTGTAGCTGACCATGGTGACCGCTGCAGTAAAGGCCACCCTACAGAGGTCTGTTTGACTAACCTCTCCTTTTCTCTTTTCTCTCCTCCCTGGTTATTTTCTCAGGAGTGTTAACAAAGACAAATCCTTATTTTGAATCCCTCTTTCCAACACCTCCCTTCCTGCCCTGCCATACATACACACTCACACTGGTCTTACACATACACTCAAACACACACACGCTCCTTCATATCAACGTCAACATCACTGGCATTCTCTCTGTGTCTCCAGTATTATTACCCTGTATGCTCTGTGTTGCTGTAGGGGCCAGTCAGGAAATGAGCTTTCTAAGAGTGGAACCCACTCCCTCCCGGCCCCCCACCCCAACTTATCCCCTCCAACCCTCTGTTCAGGTTTAGGGAATGATCCAAAACATCCTGGAGAGACCAGCCGGGGCCAGACGACTCTTAACACTACCACACACACAGTCTCAGCGAACAATACAAACACTCCGAACCTGCTGCCCAGGGAGTACTCCTGGGACTTTGGAATTTCACAATCTTGGGAGTGGTTTGGAATACCGCACAGGGCACTCAAACAATGCATTCCCCCCAAAATGAAAAATCATTAAACTTCTGATAAGGCCTTTAAAGCCCTGCTGAGCACACAAAGGTTGGCAGGAGCCAAGGGAAGTGGCCTACAGTGAGGGAGAGAGAGAGAAACTGGAGAGCGCTCGGCTCAAACCTCACCCTTCTTATTATTGCACTTCCTGATCTCAAGGGGGTCACGTGACATTATTGTGACATCATCTTTGGAATGTCTGGGTATTGAGAAGACAGGGACAAAGGGATGGGACACTTCCTCAAAGAGGTTGTCTGAGGACAAGATGGAGAGAATACAAGGACAGGATGGGTAGATGGAGCAATGACAACACCCTTACTAAACGACTCCAAGAAACAGATGTAAATTGCAGCAGGTGTGGAAAAAGAGAGGGATGATCACTTATTCTCTCATCATGTGATGATGATTGAGTTGATTAAGGCACACGCACACACACACACAGACACAGACACACACACACACACACAGGCACACACACATGCGCACACTCGAAGGCACCCTCCCATAAGGTGCTGATTATTAGATTATCTGAAGACAAGGCTTTCGATGAGCTCATCAATAGACATCAACTCACACACAGTCACACACAAACACACACACTCTCTCTCACTCTCTCTCTCTCTAGTGTGAGTACAGCTGCGACAATTTGAGTGACTATCCTGTCCATCGAGGTCCGGTCCCCCTCTATATGCATTTAAGTGCCACCTAGTGGTTGGAGGGGAGAGCTAAAGTCTGGTGATCCTGGGACCATAGTTTGGGTCAACTCCCCACCAGTTGGACTGGACATGGGATATCCCTCTAGCAGTGCATTAAGAGTAGCGTGCAAAGCAACAGCCCCACCACAAGGCTGGAAGGCAACAACAGGCAATTATTCTGTCAGCCAAATATGAGCTGATGATCTGAGCAGTGTTTGTAACAGCCCTTTCTCCAAGACAGGCTAGAAGGGATCTGGACAGGAAATTGGACTAAAGTCCTATTTGATCATCTCCAAGAAACACGTCTGAAAGAACTCCAGACAAATCTGAACTCTAAACTCAGAAGGGCCCTATTCCAACGGAGGAGGTTGAGTCTAAACCTGGAGCTTCCTCTTGTAATGAGTCTGTGTGTGTATGACAGACAATTATGTATTTTTTGCATTGAGACCAATATTGGCTGCATTCCATCCCCGTTACATTCCCACCATTAAGATACAGCTAGAACACCAAAGGGCAACATGTGTATAGAATTCCCCCCTAAATAGTCCCATTACCGAACTCTGTGTCTGTGTGTGCGCGCCGCGTGTGTGTGTGTGTGTATGTGTGTGTGTGTACCCTGAAGGGAAGTGGGTGACTGATTGTCAGTCAGGTAATGTGACTACAATGTAACTAGCTACATATGACTCAGTGGATCGGCTAGTTCCTGTGACAGAGGCTTCACATGGAGCTTAGGTTACAAACCTGCTCCCAGTCGCATTTTCACACACCTACTCATTGGCACAAGTGTGCGCACACACAAACACACGCTCAGTCTCTCTCTCTCTCACACACACACACACACGCACACAGACACACATCTCCCTCTCATGGACACAAGAAGACCTTCTCACAGAGATTATGGTCTCTCTAACAAGCAGAGACAAGATGGTGGAGAGACAATGACTCAACATCAAGTCTGCTGGACACGTACTACCCTGAGGGTCAACATTCATAACCACAGCAGAGGTCAGTTTAACCCTGACACGTTTGACTGCAGCACCAAACATCACAGAATTAAGAGATTGTTGAAAAGGCCTGAAGGGGCGATTTCAGCAGTGGCTTGTCTCCTTCACCTATGTGTGTATGTGTGGTATTGCAGTCTGTATGACGTGCATCCTGGAGCAGTTCCCAGGGAATCCGTGGGTCTTTGGTGTGTGTGTGTGTGTGTGTGCACGTGCGCGCATGCATGTGATCCTCTTCTCACACCCCAGCCCTCCCCCAGGGCTGAGGAAATCAGTCAGAAGAACCAGGGCAGAGGTCAGGGGGTGGGGGGGGTCCCAGGCATCCATAAGCTGGGGGAGCTCTGTCTGGGCATGTCCTTTCCCTGAGAGAGGGGGGGGGGGGGGGGCTGGAGGTAGCCTGGGGCTACACTCTCTCTCCCCCTCTCTCTCCTGGGTGTGGAGCCTCAATTTCACATATCCCCACCACCTCTCCTCACCTCTCCCTCCTTCCCTCTAACAATGATTAGACTAATGTACTGGAGGGAGGAGAGAGAGGCAGGTCTTCAGTAGCTGGTATGGTACATGAGTATCTCTCATTCCTTCATCTGCCAATCAGCTACATAGACCATGGTCTAAACATGGCGTCAGAGGTGTTAGTCTATCAGTCATTCATCCTTCATACAGCAGGCGTCTTCAGGGCCATACAGGAGAGGTGTGTGTCACCAGTCACCAGCCCTCCTCCTCGTCCTCCTCCTCCTCCAAGTATTACAATGGTCGTGGAGAGCAGGAGAATGTCTGTATCCATCTACAGTGTGACCCCCCCCCACCCCCCCGCCCCCATCCACAGAGAAGAGGAAAGAGGTATGGACAGAAGAGAGGAGAGGAAAGGAAAGGAAGTGCTCAGTTGAAGAGGATGGAGTCAGGGTCTCTGTTAGCCATCTGGGCCATGTGTTTCAGAATGTCCTTCTTAGTAATTATCCCCAACAACCGCCTGAGAGAGAGAGAGAGAGAGAGAGTTTATAATTACAAAAAGGCAATGACATATTTACAAAAGACTGCCAATACAGCTTTCTTTAATTCAACTGACAGTCAGAGGTTCACACATGGTAGAAATGTTTAAGAAAGAAGAGATTTTTTTTCTCCAATTCCAAAGGATGGGTTTCTGTTGTATATCAACAATATCAATCAAGTGAAACAACCAAACAATAAACTGACTGACATCACCAAGGTTGACTGTGTGTGTGTGTGTGTGTGTGTGTGTGTGTGTGTGTGTGAGAAGAGCTCTACATCTCCTTTCCAAGAGTGTGAGTGAATCTCTGCCAGCTTGTTTGAATCACTTCCCTAAGGGGAGATAGAGATTAAACATTCCTCCATCCCTTCATCCTCCTCCCTCTCTTTCCCTTCATCCCTCTCTTCCAAACATGAGGGCTAGATTAGTAAATCAGGGAGAGTCTGTCAACAACACATCTAAAGCAGAGACAATGGAGAGGTTGTGTATTCTGTGCCTGGCCCTGCCAATGTTTATTTACAGTTAGGTCCGGAGATATTTGGACAATGACACATTTTTCATAATTCTGGCTCTGTACGCCACCACAATGGATTTGAAATGAAACCAGCGAGATGCAATTGAAGGGCAGACTTTCAGCTTCAATTCAAGGGGTTGAACAAAAATATTGTATGAAACGTTTAGGAATTGCAACCATTTTTATACACAGTCCCCCATTTTCAGGGGCTCAAATGTAATTGGATAAATTAACATAATTTTTAATACTTTGTCGACAATCCTTTGCAGGCAATGACGACCTGAAGTCTGGAACCCATGAACATCACCAAATGCTGGGTATCCTCCTTTGTGATACTTTGCCAAGCCTTTACTGCAGCTGTCTTCAGTTGTTGTTTGTTCATGGGTCTTTCTGCCTTTAGTTTTGTCTTCAGCAAGTGAAATGCGTGCTCAATCGGGTTGAGATCAGGTGATTGACTCAGTCATTGCAGAAAAAGAGGGGGCTACATATAATGTGAATACCCTCAAATTAAAGCTGAGAGTCTGCACTTTAAGCCCATATTCATTATATAACTGTAACTTGAATATGTTCTGGTAAACAGCTAAAATAACAAAAATTATTTAAACCAAATATATATGGACCTAACTGTGTCCTCTGACAGTGAGACAATACCATTGCATGTGGAACCTTCACTGCTAGATAGAACTATTCGGTTCAGATGTTGCTGTGGTCATTTTCTGGAATTGTGGAATTCAGAGACAACGGGAGAGAATGTTCTGCGGATTCCACCATTTCACCCAGGAGCCTCAGGCGCACTGAGAGGAGTTACCCTCCTTCACCTGAGGTCATGACCCGTCCTCCCCTCTCCCTACACCTACATTTGACCCCCTTTCAGACTCACTCCCAAGCTCCAAATGTTATGTGTGTGCAGTGCCTGTGTGTGTGTTGTGTGTATGTGTGTGCGCACACGCCTGTGTGCATGCCTGGGTGTGTGTGTATGTGCCTGTGTGTGTATCCTACTCACCCGTTGTGTGTGACCAGACACTGCCGTAGCCCCAGCTTTCTGAAGATGTCTACAGTGATGTCCATGGGCGTGTGGTCGGTAACAGTGAAGGGGCTCAGGTCCATGAGACCCCTGAGTCTGACGGGAGGGGGGCCATCGCGAGGCTGGGGGGGCATGTGCTCCGAGAAGAACACCAGGGAAGAGCTCACAACCCCCTCCTGGCGCTTACGGGCATTATCTGGTGGAGGGGTGGGGGGGGTTGGAATGAGTCAAGGAACTTATAGATTCAACACTCAGATTCACACAAACCCACCACTCACATACTTATGGAGGGCACTGTAAGTGGGAAGGTGAAGCATTTTCTCTTCTTTTGCCTCCATACTCCAAAAGTTTGGAATTGAAATCAAACAATAAAATAAAAATCAGTACATGGCATTTGTGTACATATTGGTTTCACCATTTACAAATGACAACACTTTTTATACATAGTATATGTATACATATATATACCATTTCAGAGAACCAAAAGTAATGGGATAATTGGCTTGACAGGTGTGTTCTGTCACATCATTTGTGCAGGCATAAGAGAGCTGTCAATGTCTCGTATTGATTCTAGGCATTGTGTTTGCCTTTGGAGTCTGCTATTGGTGTCTGTCAACATGCGGACCAAAGAAGTGTCAAGGAAACCATTATGTTATGGTTACAGTTTGCTAAAAAGTGCATACAAAGCCTGCAGAGGGCTGAAAAAAGGTATTGTGGACAGATAACACAAATATTATCAAGTACCAGAGTGATTGCAAGAGGAAAGTTTGGAGAAAAAAGGATCTGCCCAAGATTTAAAGCATACCACCTCATCTGTGAAACATGGTGGAGGGTTGCTATGGTGTGGGTATGGTGTGGGCCTGTATAGCTGCCACAAGAACTGGCTAACTTGTCTTAATTGATTATGTTAATGCTGACAGCAGTGGCAGAATGTATTCCAAATATTTAGTGGTATTTTGACAGGGATAGGCGAGTAACTTAAAGTCTACATGAAGTTTGTTCTGTGTAGGGAGTCATTTTCAATGCGTCAGAAGTCATGCTAATGAGTTTTTTGTGATCTTTGCCTTAGTATTGGTTTAATAAAAAACAATTTTTGTCATCCACCAGATATCCCATTACTTTTGGTGCCCTGAAATAGGGGGACTGTATAAAAAGTGTTGTAATTTCTGAATGGTGAAACCAACAGAAATACCCTTAAATAAAAGCTATATAAAAACAATTTATACCTCATAGTAATTGTTTCAAATCTTTTGGAGTATAGTGCCAAAAGAAGAAAAAATGCTTCACTGTCCCATTACTTACGGAGGGCACTGTATACAGTTGTATACCCCCCCCCCCCGCCACACACACACAGCTACTAACAGACCAACAGTGGTAAACCAAACAACCAAAGACTTGCTCACACCTCCCTGTTAAGAATGTCTGTACACAGACAGACATGTTCACACAGACACACCTGGGGGGGGGGGGGGGGGGGCTGAGAATGACGAGAGAGTTGGCTGAGAAAGAATGAAGCACAACAGAAAGAGAAAGAAAGAGAGACAGACAAACAGAGAGAGATACTGAGACCCACACCCTCCTCCTCACCTATGGAGATGACCAGGTCTCGTCTCAGCACGAAGCCAACCAGCCTCTGGCTCTCGTGGGAGACCACCACAGGGAAGCCGCTGTAGTCTGTCCCCTCCACCAGACCCTCCACCTCTGCCACGCTCATGCCCTCCTGGGTGAGCACCGCCAGGGGAGGGGGCCCTCCTCCTCCTCCTCCTCCTCCTCCTCCTCCTCCTCCTCCGCCTCCGCCTCCGCCTCCTTCTCTCCGGGCCCCAGCCCCAGCCCCTGGTCTGGGCCGCATCACATCCACCGCTAGGGTCTTGTGGTCAAACTCCTCTTTCAGCTCCAGGAAGGGGTAGCCGTTGAGGCGGATGTGAGCCTCATAGATGCCCTCGCGCCCCAGGGCGTCCGCCACCCACTTGCTGGTCATGGTGGCCGCCATGAGGGGCACGATGTACTCCAAACCGCCCGTCAGCTCGAACATGATGACCACTAGGGACACGGTCATACGGGTCACGCCGCCTGACAAGGGGGACGGGGGAGAGAGGGAGGGGGAGTCTTTGATACAAATGATTTCAACCAACTAAACTTGCCCAAACACTTTTCTCAAAATGATGAACTATTATTTTCTTTTGACAATAATCTTGACATTGGACAAATTAGGATCCTTCATAATCTAACCCAAAATGAAGAACATATCATGTACTGTACATTACAGTAGTTTCTCATCAGCTCTGACCACATTGACACGACTGTCCATTCCAGCATATCCATCCAGTGACAGGCTTACCCAGACATGCAGCCGCCCCCACCATGGCGTAGAGTCCTGGGGTGATACAGTCCGCCCCTGGAGAGCACCAGCCCTTGAAGATGACCCAGTCGTGGTGGTAGTATGCCAGCTGCTCCATGCCCACGCCCAACAGTCTGCCAGCGATGGCCCCCACAGCCATACTGGGGATGAAGAGACCTGAGGGAACCTACACACACACACACACACACACAGGGGGAGAGGTACGGTTACACAACACACACACACACACACACATACACACATACATACACACTGGGGGGGACGTGGGGGGCAGTGGTGCCATAGGAAGCAGGGTAGGTAGGTAGAGTATGAGAGAGTGAAAGACAGATGGGAGATGGGGAAGAGAGGAAGTGAGAGGAGAAGGAAGGGGTAGAGAGTGCATGGGAGGTGAGAAGAGAGACAGAGAAAACACCACAGTTTTAAACGCTAATACATTCTGACCATCACGTAAAGCGTCCATCCACCCCATGTACCTTCATGCCAAACGTAACCACGGTGGCCATCATCTTGAAGACGAGCGCCAGTGCCAGCTGCCACAGTGCGGTGTACAGGCCCGGTCCAGCCGGCCTATCAGGAAGAGTGTTACTGGCAGCAGAGCTGTTGACTGGCTGGCTGAGGTAGCCACACAGCTGAGAGGAGTCCAGCAGGGAACAGTCGTTGAACAGTTCTGAGATGAGCTCCGAGCCGCTCATACGAGTGTAGCTGTTAGGAAAGGAGAGTAGGGCTGTGACTCCGGCCACCACTAGGACCTCCAGGACGGGGTACTGGCCCAGGACGGTGGTCTTACCTGTGGGAGAGGGAGGGAAACAGAAATACAACATTGGTAATAACAGCATTGGTAAAAACAGTCAGAGTGGGAACATTCAGCCAGAATAACATTAACAAAGAACCAAACAATGGTGAAATCAACCATTTCAGTTGACGTAAACCTTGCAAGCCATGTTCCAATAAACTTGACTTGAACTGTTTGTCTATGGCCAGATTTCCATTACAAATGGAACTTGGATGTAAATGCACTGGAACAAATACACCACTCAATACCAGATGCGAGCCAGGGTATGTGAATGCCAAAAATGCCTCATAACTATAACTCATGCAGCGGTACTCACGTAGTCTGCACCAGGCAATGTTGGCTTTGATGAACAGCGCCCCCCAGAGGCCACCAAATATGCCCAGCAAGATGAAGGGGAGGAGCTCTAGCAGGTGCCAGGGGGCGTGGAACTCCACGTAGAACAGAACCAGGCGACTGTTGCCGAACGGGTTGATGGAGCGCAGCGTGAATGCTGCCACTAGCGCGGCGAAGAAGGAGCGCCACAGGGTCTTCAGAGGGAAGTAGTAACTCACCTGAGAGAGGGAGGGGAGAAATCGAGAGAGACAGGAAGGGGGGAAGCAGAGATGTCTCAAACACTAGCCACATATTCTAGTCTCATTGACTAGTCACCTTCCTACTCACAATAGAAGCTGGTGAATAGCCAACTTGCAACCAACCACTTCAGGTTAATCTATTCTGGTACAAACAAAGTCAAAAACGAGCTGAGGAGAGCAGCCCATTGGCCATATCCTTGTTATGTATTTAACCGGGCGGGTCCTCACCTCCTCCAGACTGAAGAGGACTCCTCCTATAGGTGCTCCGAAGGCTACAGACACTCCCACCGCTGCAGCTGCAGACAAAACCTACAGAAAGAGCAGTTGATATGAACATATCAACTTTCTGAGTTTGTATCACAAATGGAGAGTCCATTTGCTCATCTGAATACTGAATGAGTACTCAAATTCTGAACACCCTGAAGCTTTAAAAACAAATTTAAACAAATTTCAATAACAGGTTCCTTGTATTCTTCTCCTCCCCTCTTCTTCTCTCCTCCCTCCCTTCCTCTACTCTCCTCCCCTCACCTCTCGGCGCTTGGCCTCATTCTTGCGGTACTTGGTGAAGAGATGACAGAGGATGTTGGCACAGCAGCAGGCTACGTGCACGAGGGGGCCCTCTTTCCCCAGGCTTAGCCCCGACGACACCGCCAACACCAGGGTGATGGTCTTGATCATCAGGGTCCACTTCCCCAGGTAGCCTCGGATGATGAACCCACTCAGGATGGTCTTGATCTGGGGGAGAGAAAAGGCAGCGGTGGGTCCTCGGGCTGGAGGTCATGGAGGATAGGAGTGGAGGGTGGGTGGGTAGATATGTGGATGGATGGATGGATAGATAGACAGATGGGTGAAAGGAAGGATGGGTGGATGAAATGTATGGGCCTTCAAGAGTTTTTTTCTTTCCTCACACAACAAAAAGCAACCCTTGTCCAAAACGTGACGAAACACAACACAACAGTTCATTTAAAAATAATGGTTGGTTGTGATCTGTTTAACATATAATCATATCCCTACTGAATACTGACTGCCAGCACTCACAAATCTAGTTATTCCCATATTTATTTCCATACAATCATATATCCCATATTGAATATAGACCAAAGGACATGATTTTGCAATGTTGTTCCCACATTGGATTATACAAAACCACCGTGAGCCAAACAGAATATCCCCCTGGCTATGCTCTCCTAAGGATTCCCAGGCCGTGCTCAGTCTTGTGGGTTAAGGCCTGGGAGACTGACAAAAATAATGGCTGCACATAAAAACATGATTTGCTTCCCTGTTGACTTTGACACCCCCCCCCCCCCATTCCTATTCACGTTAGGGAAATGTGCATATTTTACATTTACGGCATTTAGCAGACACCTTTATCCAAAACGACTTACAACAAACACATTTGTCTAAGTAAGTGAATGATCGATCCATCAGTCATCATAAGTAGTAAATAAATCTATGCTAGATTTCTAGGGGCTATTGGCAGTCACAATGCTAGAAGAAGGAATATATATATATTTTTTTTTTATATTAATGTATTTACAGGAGAGAAACTTGTACAGGGGGGTAGTGGTGATGAAGAGGTCTTTAGGGGGTACAGTTAAGATGAATGAGCCTGAAGAGATGAGTCTTCAATCTACGGCAGAAGATAGGTAGTGATTCTGCAGTCCTGACAGCAGTATAACATATAATACTGTTTTAGCTCACGTGTGCATTATGGTCCAGATCAAAACTAAAAGGCACTGGCGGTTTGTACGAAACAGCCCTATCCTTATGGACAGCGTGTCTGCC
Organism: Argentina silus; assembly: GCF_951799395.1. Taxonomy (NCBI): domain Eukaryota; kingdom Metazoa; phylum Chordata; class Actinopteri; order Argentiniformes; family Argentinidae; genus Argentina; species Argentina silus. The sequence continues at coordinate 13,804,176 of NC_139655.1, forward strand.
AGTGTCAATATGCTAGTGATTGTGGCTACAGCTGCAACTGTTTTAAACCTTCTTTGAAACCGCAATAGGAGACACTCTTCATAACAGAAAGACAGACCCCCGAACTCCCTCAACTCCATCCCCCTCTCTTACTCTATTTCTCTCCCCCCCCCCCCCCCTCTCTCTCCAGAATAAACCAATGTCACAATTGTTTTCTCCAGATCTGCTCCTGCTTAAAATAGATGAACTCTGATAGACCTGTATGACTAATGATGTGGAATACTCAGTGTGCTCCGGGATCAGGTTTCTTGGACCAAGACAGGTCCATTGTCAAGTTCTTCCTAGTCCATGAGTAGACTTAATCTGGGTCATGTGTGTGTGTGGGGGTGGTACGTGTTATAGGTTATAGGTGCATACGTGTCTGTGTGTGTGTGTGTAGGTGTGTGTCTACATGTGTGTCTAGGTGTGTGTGTGTGTGGTTTTACCTCAGGGATCCCAGAACCACAGGCATAGGGGGCGAAGGCCCTGACCAATATGACAGCCAGGAAGGAGAAGAACAGGGCCCACCATATATACATCATGTAGTTGACAATGTACGGAAACGCCCCCTACAGGACACACAGGATAGATGGGGAGGGACAGTCAGTCCAACACTTTCAGTCAAGCTGGAAGAATCACATGTGTATGTAGTGTCTTTTGTTAACCAGAAGAGGGAGCAAAGCCACTGCTAAATCCAGTTTCATTCAGAAAATGAAGAGGAAATAAGGGACAGCCAAGTCAACTGGAATAACCTGAGCCCACTCTGACTCACTGGCAGAATGAGATACAGAGTTAGGGAGTGTGTGTGTGTGCGTGCGTGCGTGCGGGTAGCAACTATGTGCCAAGACATGGCACATTGTTAATGCAGTAGAGGTCTAAAGAGGTTTTGGACACCATTGGTACGTGTGTGTGTGTGTGTGTGTGTGTGTGTGTGTGTGTGTGTGTGTGTGTGTGTGTTATGTGTGCACATGTGCGCGTGTGAGAACCCCTACCGTGGTGGTCCCAGCGATGAGCTCAGCCCAGCTCTTCCACTGCAGACACTTGTCCCTCTCCTGGAAGGTGGTCTGATTGGACGTCCAGCAGCAGTGTTCGTGGTTGTACCAGAAGCCGTTCAGACACACACCCTCCTTCAGGTCCGTCAGCCAATGGGCAGAGATGTCGATACCTCCCGCCAGAGCACCTACGTGCGGGACAGACAGGTCGAGATCAACATGAGCCTCAATCTCAACACAGCTGCATGGTGAGATATAAGATCATATGAAACAGGAGATGCAGAGGAATATCATTTTGTAGGAAGAGCAAGAGAAAGTAGAGACAGAAAGAGAGAGGGGAAGAGAGAGGGGAAGAGAGAGGGGAAGAGAGAGGGAGAAAAAGGTGAGGGGAAGGTAGATAGGGAAGTAGGGGTTCCACATTACCACAGAGAATCACAGATGACCATACACAGCATATAAAGCAGTAGCCAGAGGAAGAGAAGAGCAGGTACCAGTTGAAGTGAGAGATTCAGAGTCAGAGAGATGGAGTATTCCTGTGGCTATAGCGCCCCCTGTTGACTGACCTGACATGAGTCCTATGAGCAGCATGAGTAGCCAGCCTGAGAAGGCATCACTGACACTATGGAGCAGGGCCCACGTAGACTGCTTACTCTGACTGGTGATCTAGAGGAGAGAAGGAGAGAGAAAGAAGGAGAGAGAGAGAGAGAGAGAGAGGAAGCGAGAGGGAGAAAAAGAGAGGGGTATAGGAGGGCAGGTAGATAGAGGTAGAGGTTCCACATTACTACATTCCTAGGTTGAAGAGGTCATAGAGAACGGATTCGATATTCAATTGATTTCATTGTCATGTCTTAGTTTTACACGTCCTATAAAAAATAAATCTAGTTTGGTTATTCAAATGACCTTTTACTATCATCTGCAGGGGAGGCTGGTAGATGCAGAAATCGGAGGACGGGCTCATCGTAATGCATGGAATGGAATGAGGAATGGCATCAAACACACGTTCTAATCCGTCCTCTGATTTCTACCTCCAGCAGCCTGATCATCCCCTGATCATCTGGTCCTACACTAAAGTGACACCTCGACCATACTTGTTTTGACCGTGTTTGAAACACACACCTCTCTGTGGCGGTCACGGTCCTTGCTCTTCTCTCTGACCCAGTCGATGGTGTTGAAGTCCTCATATGTCCCCACCCCCGCTACCGGCTCATCCAGGAGATCCATCAGCTTACTGTTCCCGGCCCCGTTCATACCGGCTCCTCTGACGTTACCATTACCATAATCCTCATAACCACCAGATCCTGGGAGAGATAGACAGGAGACCGCTTGTTAGACACACACGCACACGCACACGCACACACCTTGAGAAACTGGTAGTTTTATCAGCTACACCATTGTTATTGGCCAATAATACGGAGAAAGCATCAGCAAAGAATGTGCATTGTAACCTCACTGAGAATGATTTCTGCTCCTTCAGAGACAATACTGTGCACTACTGTATGGTAAAGAAAAGGCTAATGTCTATGAGATTGACTTTTACCACATTTCTCAAGATAAAACAAAAGAGCTGGGACAGAGTTGCAACAATAAACATCAATAACAACGGCCAAACAAAACATCGCCATCATGGCAGGAAATGACACAGGAAGCTACAGGAAGCCACAGGAAGCCTTCTCATCTAAGCTTTTTGTGTAGACATAGCCTGCTACAGCATACGGTTTAACATGCTCTAGTCTACAGGCCTATAATTACGGTTATTTTGAATGATATGATTTTTGGAAGAACAAATTCCCCTCACCTTAGTACTGTAGGAAACAGAGAGGAGAGAGCCTTTAAGCAAACATTCTTCAGACAGAGCAAATATTTCCATATCAACAGGGGTGCTTTGTACCAGCTGGGTTTAAATATATCAGACGATAATCTGGTCAGACTGGTTCTTAGGGATGGAAAACATAGCGCTGCCTAAACCAGTCAAACACAATGACACACACACACACACACACACACACACACACACACACACACACACACACACACAGAGGGAGAATGGACTCTGGATCCCTCTCCAAGCTCAACAAAGAAATACAAGCAACAGAGAGCCTAGCCCCTTGACATTCCTAGCTCCAACACAGCAGAGGGATAAAGATGTTGTGGTAGCTGTTATCACATGATGATAACACTGATCACTGACCTTTGTATCAAACACACTGTCAATCACATGACCTGAGAGCCCTGGGTAATGGACTCTAAATGGTAGTAATATGTTAACTGCACATGACTACTGTAGTCATCACGTGGGGCCTACTGCCTACCCACCAGGAGAGGCTGGAGGCAGAGGTAGAAATCTTCTCCACCAGTCTCTACTGCTACACACTTTGTATCATAAACACTGAAAATATCATGACCTGGGTAATTATTCTAAATGGTAGTAATATGTTAACTAGACAACACTGTAGATAAAGACACCAGCAGAAAAACTAGGCTGTGACACACACACACAACTTACTACTCTACAACACAAAAAGGTCTGAATTAGGGCTGCACAATATGGATAACATATCATATTGCAATAATACAGTATATACAGTATCCCCTATAATTTATCATAGGGGAAGAAAATATAAGGATTGCGATCCTTATTCCGTTCCAGGCGTTACAATGAGCCTGTCCTCCCAATTTCTGTCTCCACCAGCCTCCCTTAACATACACATCATTTGATACAGAACACAAATGCATTGTTATTGATGCTTTTACAGCTTACACGACATTCAACGCATAAAGGGAGGAAGCAGCTAGCCAAAAAGAGTTTGAGTCAAATGTTCCACACAGCAGTGCCATATCATATCCCAGAGCTAGTTCTACAAGCAGCTCACCATCCTCCATTAACACCTTCTCATCTGCTTTCTTCCCCCAGTATCCCCAGTCCATTTGACCTATCAGTCCCTACCACTGGCTCCTTCCCTGATCTGGGTTGTTCCGGGGAAGTTGGGAAGGGGGAGAGGCGGGGGGGGGACTCTGGTCACGTTCCATTTCCATACTCCTTCTCGTGTGAATCAATTTCCTCTCTAGCCCTACTGTTTGTACTCAAGACAACAGCCACCCAACACTTCTGTGAAGGTGCAGAAATACATGGAAGATATAATCTAAAGACTTAACACTATGAATATAGGGCTACTCCAATACATGAACCAAATGACACTTTGGTGCTGGGTCAATGCAGTGATCGCTCTACCCCCAAAGCCCCGTTGGACTATCACTCCAGTCTCTTTTCCGATCTATAAACTCTGACAAGTGTCGTCTCTGGAGAGCGCTGTGGGGGAAGTGGTTAGAGGCCGAGATGGAAGTGCGTCCACATTTGAGTCAGAGCTCCAGAAAACCAGAGGCTACAGCTACCGTCGGTCATGTTCCAGTAAGGCTGATGTCGCAAGAGAGAAGAAGAGATTTGCCAAGCGGAGGTGGGGAGGGGAAGGGAGGGGAGGGGAGGTGGATGGAGGAGGGGGGGGTGGTCGGGGGTCAACAGGGAACAGAAATGGTCATAAACATCCACGGGTAAACAGCTCACACTGTACTGAAGATGTTCTGGAAACTTCCTGCCAGAAGGAGGAATTCAGATGATTGGATGATTGGATGATCAAATTTCTCTTACCCACGCATACGCGCGCGCACACACACACACACACACACACACACACACTCTCTCTCTCTCTCTCAGTTCCCCCTGTGTGTTTCACATCTCTTTCCAGCAGGACGAGGGTGGTGAACTCCGACCTGATTTGGTTTGGCTGCTGTGGGAAGCAACCGCAGCGTACCAGACCAGGCCATTAATAACAACTAGCTCTCTATGGCCGAATTGGTATTTGCTCTCCCTCTACCTCAGTTTCTCCCTTGATCCCCACCCTCACCCCCACCCCCACCTCCACCTCATCCTCCCCCTCTTCTCTGGCTACCATTCTCTCTCTTTCTCTCTCTCTCTCTCTCCTGAACCAACACTCCTCTCTCCACCTCTCTGCACCACTCCTCCCACTCCGACAACCTTGGCTGACCCTGCAAGGTATACAATTAGCCTTTACATTGGCTTGTTACTGTATGACAGGGTCTAGTCTAATCATTGACAGGTGATTACCCTAAAGAGGCAGATCTTAGTCATTTTATTGTCCACACTGTGTGGACATTTGCCATGGAGGAACAATTCCAAATCACTCATTTAAGCTGTAGCAACTCACCAACGAACTCAAAGGTGCTACAAGTATACGAGTAATGAGCAGTTTGTGAACAAGAGCATGTTTTTCCACCCGTCTGAATTACGGTACTTTCCGACCGAGTGGTGAAAAGAACACACTTGAACAGGGCAGAGAATACTTAAAAAGGAAATGTTCAAATAGGTCCTTGGGGGTGTGGCATCATTGTGACATCAATAGTCTCCAGGCAGAAATGACTCAGACCCTGTTCACTTCACACACAGGTTTCTACTACAACACTACAGATATTACAGGGCTCATCTGTAAATCAGACTCAGGTCTCAGTACAATCTTCCCTGTATAAATAAAATATAATGATGAATCTGTTGTGAGTTTCTGTGTGTGAACAGGGTCTCAGGAGGAGAGACGTCAGGGTTTAGGCCACAGAGCAGCCTGGGTTCCCAACTGTTTTTGTCTCGTGACCCCAAACTGCCATCAATAATTTCCTGTGACCCCAACAACGTCATTGCGGGCTATGCCAACACATAATAATGACGTCCAAGGGTATTCTCAAACATGCTCTAATTGGTTGGATATGAACCCCAAAACACTGCAATATAGGCTACAGGTGCAATACACAGACAACGTTTGCCTACAAACTAATTTTATTTTCTCAGGGGACCAAGTCCCAATGCCAAGTTTGGGAACTGCTGCTATAGAAGATAGAACAGAGGCCTACTGTACCACATGGCTGCACTCAGTTACATCCAACCAGAGCTGGGTCCAACACCATTTGAAATACTTTCAAATACTTTGTTGAGCGTTTGCTTGAGCCTTTGCACCATAAAGGGTTTGCACCATTAAGAATATTCCATTGATTCCATTGTCAGGCAAAGTCAATCAAGGAATGATTTCAAATACTATTAGAACCCATGTCTGCATCAAACTGATGATTGACTGATTAATTTATTGATTGGTTTATAGATTAATTGATTGTCAAAGCATTGCTGTGTATCACCAGGCAGAGAGAAGGGTAATCACTGACAACAATAGTCATCCCTAGACAAGAACAGAGAGATATGAGATGAGCTAGAATTTCCAAAGGGATCAATCTCATTTCCATCACTGAATACAGGCCATATACCATTCCTTTACTTCTTTACCTTAGGCTCTGTGGAGCACTCTACAAGGCTATGACACTGCATGACAACAAACACATGACACAGTCAGGAAGACTGAGAGAAGAAGATAGCTTATCAGAGTACATCACGTCACTAGCTCATTTATGCAAATCATTTATCTTGGTGGAAATGGAGCAGACACAGAGCATAGAGAGCAGATCAACTGCAATGCATTATATGATCAAATCAAACATTTTAGGGCAACTCACAATCACAAACATGATTAGTGAATTTACACTCTTACTCTTATCCCATGACTACTATTCTCACATTCAGGGCCAGAAAATATGCTTCGACTGTCTCCGCCTGTGCCTTGGTAGAGTAGCCGCTTACCTGAGCTGAAGTCGCGGTCGAGAGGCGGCACGTCGTCGGTGTCGGTGAAATCAAGCGTGGCGCCAGTTATATCCACCAGGTCCTCGTCGCTGGTCGCGCTGTGGAGGCTGCCGTAGCTCCCGTTGCAATACCCGGCGTTGTCCATGCTGACACCACCACCACCACCACCTGTAGTTGTGAACAAATCAACAACATTCCAATGATCTGTCACTGAATATCAACACACGCTTTTTGAGCACGAACAGCGTACCTTTGTCAGAATTTGTTGTTGTGTGTTTTCGATAGACATTCATCCAATGTCGAAACATTGCTTAGAGAAAGAGAGCAGATGAAGACTGTCTCCTCGACTATACAGACCTTTACTTCCCTCGACAGAAGTTACTACTTCTCTCTTGACAGCGTCGTTGTTATCGGGAAGTGCTGTGCATCCCACTGACCTAAGCTGTACATCATCATGAGTCAATTACCAAAACATATTGCTCAACAACGGTGACGAAACTCCTCGTCCTCGTGGGTTGAACAACAAAGTTAATAAACTACCTGATGCTGTTATCACTCACCGCTAACCTTACACAGTTGAGATGCTTCACAGAAGAAGACTCGGGTGTCTTCGCTGCTACTTTGTAACAACACTGCAGTTGCTGACAAGGTGCCTTGTGAGTTACAATGTAACCATATGACAAGGTGACAGATAAGCAGACACAATGGATTGTCTTGTATTTCCTGCATACACACAGCCACGTTTACAAATTATATTCTTGTTAAATATGAAAAGAGAAAGGCACTGACAGGCTACCTACCTCTGAGAACCGAGTCGGGCGGCTAATCAGCGAAATAATGTTTGTCTTGTGACAAGGATTGGAATGTATTTCTTTCAACTGTAGCCAATGTAAATGACCTAGTCAGTTTGTTTCCCTGAAATCCTGCGTCATCGTCGGTTCCAGCGAAGCGACGTTCTCACAGCTGTCGGAGCTCCAGAACATGTTGGAAGAATGTCATCATGACCACTCACTTTTCTTTAGAAACAAATTAATAAATAATATAAAGCTAGATAGTGTAGTTTGTTGTTTTTGTGTTGTGGGTTTAGTTGTCAGATCAAAGTAGAAAGAGCTTTCCTGGCAGGGAGAGCAGTCTACCCCAGAGCTCAGCTCAGGAATTGGGTTAGTGGCACAGATCGAGTTATCGGTCATCCTCTAGGTTTCTGAAGGCAAGAACTTTACTGCTATTTTCTCTCACACCATACATACATAATTGCTGTAACACTACATAGAAATGTGCCTACTGTTTTGTTCTTCTGATATGTGTAAATACAATTAACTAATTCAAATTGTGTAGGCCTAAACAAGGATTGATTATCGTCATGCACAAGTGGTGGAATTTAACATCAACCGATGATCAACCTATATTAATATGAGAACTTTTTAATAAAGCAACATAATCAAGTTTTGGTACTGCAGTGTGGCAGCAACAGAACAATGGAGCCTCTTATATAAAATGGCTCTAGAGTGACACCTTGTGGACATTCCAGGCCCCTTCAACCACAGTTTGAATTGTCTTCGAAAGCATTTCAAGTATCAAAAACAAGACAGAATCATGTTATAGGCATAGTATATAAGTACAATTCATTAATAGATTTAGAATACATATTTATAGCAGTGTAGGTAGAAATCGGAGGACGGGCTCATTGTAATGCATGGAATGGAATGAAAAATGTTGTCAAACACGTTTCATTCTGTAGATATGAGTCTGCAGCCTACACTGGTTTCCCTCTCTTCTTCTTTGGTCTCTTGTAAGTAGGCTAGATCTTGTGTAGGAGTTATAGGTCAAACCACCTCCCCTCTAGACCCCTCCCAGTCCCAGCAACACCCACCAGAGATGGGTTTAAATTAGGCTTTTATAAAAGAGGGGGTGGGAGAGGGGGAGAGGGGGAGAGGAAAGAGTAGAAAGAAGGGAATAATCTGAGAGGAAGGAGAGAAATATAGAGGAGAGAGTAAGTAACAATAAAGGAGGGATTGAGGATGGGGCAGGAATGTGTGTGTGTGTGTGTGTGTGTGTGTGCCTCAGTCAGCAAAGACAGCAGGGCTGGAGGCGGGGGGGTTCTGGTTCATGTCTGTGTCTATGGCTATATAATCAGCTGTTCTCCCTCCCTCCTCCCTTGCCTTCAATTCTTCAGTGAAAAACATAAATATTTGTCCACCTTACCTCCCATGAAGAGGTCACACTTGTTCAGAGGAGTCCTGCTATTCTCTCCTCTTACCCTCTCTTTCACCTTGTCTCTCCCTTTTTCTCTCCCCCTTTTCTTACCAGCTAACTCAAACTCTTGTTCCTCTCTCCCACTCACTTTATCCCTCTCAAAAGGTTTCCTCTTTCATTCTCAGGCAGAACTGGGTCAAACAGAGGAATGTACTCCCTTGCTACTCTCAAACAATGATTCTTCACTTTTACGACAGCGAGTGTCTTTACCAAGAGATTAAAGCTTAAATCCCCTCTCGAAGCTAAACGACTCTTGTTTAAACACTCCACATGCCGTGCGTGTACGTGTGTGTGCGTGCGTGCGTGCGTGTGTGTGTGTGCGTGTGTGTGTGTGTTATAGCCCTATATGTTACCTTCCATTTGGTGTCAGGGCTGTTTACCTAACCATTATACCAGTGAAACAAGTTACCCACAAGGACATAAATCACAACTCGGGACACGCAGTAGTTTAAAATAGTATTATTATTAATGGTACTTGTCTGACTTTTTCTCTTACAAAAAGTTTTTTTTACAATAAATCAAAAAAAACATAATAAGACCAAACAAACAGCAGGGTACATCTTACTGGTCCCAAGCCCCTCGCTACCCCGTTAAGTTTCCAGTTTGTAGCAAAGAGAACTTATAATACAAAGATATATAATATATACAGTCAAAACAAAACAAAACACGTATACATGAACGTCTTTGTATAAACTTCAACAAAACAAGTAGAAACTTTCTTTTTGGCAATGGAAACAACAGTCTATTACAGTCAGTTGAGAAATGCTTCAGTCATGACATTGATACAAATGATTAGATACCACTGCAGCGCCTCTCATGGGGTAGAACTCTCAGGGCAGTAAGTAATAGATAAGTAATCAATACATGATCAATGAAGCAGCGTTGTCTTTCTCCCTCCAGGGTCCTATCCAGTTTCTCCATAGGCTGATGATATTGTATGAGCTGTCAAACAGCAGCACTGTGGTTATGGTGCTGTGGTTGTACAGTTATACACCATAGCACTGAACAATGGCAGGCTTAATCAAACAACAATACATGGCTACAATTTACTGAGATTGATAGTAAATAGAGAGAGGCTGTGTGTGTGTGTGTGTGTGTGTGTGTGTGTGTGTGTGTGTGCTTGTGGCACCCGTGTTGCATGCTGTTTTGAGTAACTGCTAGTGAATAAACGTAGCACCACAATTCCTAACATTCCCAAAGAGAATAGCTAAAATATACATACTTCATCTTTCATCAATCTCCTCACACACCTTGACAACATATCTGTGCAATTCTGTAGTTACGTTTAAACACAATGGGCTGGTTTCCCAGACACAGATTAGGCCTAATCCAAGACTAAAATGCATCTTCAATGGAGATTTTCTATTGAAAAATCTTTAGTATAAAAAATTATTTAGTCAAGGGCTAGACTTAATCTGTGTCCGGGAAAGTAGCCCGAGGAGTGCTATTTTACACTCAATGAGAGGCACAGAACTGTCTTTTAGTCTGAGTGTCAACTTAAAGCTCTTGAGGAATCTTTGGCAACGGCATCAATAAGAGCATTATGACAAGTCTCAAGGCAGGATGGTGTGAACAGAGTAAATATCATGTACGGCATTTATAGAGGAAGGTATAATAACCTTCAAGGCATTCACCTGGATGAGACTGTGGACAGGTGAGAGAACATCTCTGGTAGACATTCACCTGGATGAGACCGTGTTGGACAGGTGAGAGAACATTTCAGCCATTTGCACGTGTGTGAACCAACAACAAGGTCATATATACAGAACTTTAGTGTTCATGTGATAAGAACTAATTAACCACACCCCATGCCATCTTTAACCATGGATTCCAGTTACATCAAATCAGTAACAGTATACACAACATTCAAAACACATAATGAACAGGTGTCTTCTATACATACAGTAAGACATGATTGTAATGTGTCAGGTGGGATTTGAACCAGGGTCTCTCACGTGGAAGATCCAAGTATCTACCAGGAGGCCAAGAGGACATACTCAAGACCTGAGAGCAACACTTGAGTGTACACGTCTCAGGCAGGGCTACCTCATCACGACAGTATGATTCCAAATCACCTCTGTTACATTAAGAATCAATGGGGTCTCAGACCCTAAAATGGAAGACATGACACAGTTATGGAGTATATGTTGTGATATGTAAAAAAGTGTACTGTATATGTCCTTTTTCCCTCTCCCCTCAGTGACAGATGATCATATATGCTTCCCAAAGTGCCCTGATTAACGGAAAATACTGTCAAAAGCACCCCTAAATCTCTACGAGGGGGGGAATAAATAAATAAATAAGTAGTGTCTGAGCGTGCGCACTCCTCTCCAGTCCTCAGTAACACAAACTTACTAAACAACAACAAACTTACTAAACAACAACAAGGTCTTTGGCCACGTAGTGCTATGTGCAAATGTGAGGTTATCATTGGTAAGTGAGAGATATACAAAAAAAAAGCTTCCATACACTGCCAAGTGCAGAGTTAATGCATACAGTATGATAATCAGAACCGTTTCTGAAATAGTGTGAGTGTAGGTTAGTGGAAGGAGGGATATTTAAGCTCTTTACCCAATGAAAAGTAAGGAGATTGCTGTATTCATTTGTCAAGTTCCTGTGTCCTGCATGTTTGAATGTGCGCAACACCTCTCCTTTTACACTCGTCTGTCAGTAGTGCCCTGCCGCCCATCCTGGCCCTCTAAACCCCACAGACATCCCAATCCCCAGGGCCAGAACTAAGCCTGGCGTGAAAAGGTTCTCCCTGGGGCTGATGCTCTCCCATAGCCTTACCCCGACCCAGGTCTAGGTTGAGGCTCTCCCTAGGTAAGGTCTTAGTAGTGCCCATACCCCATGGTCATCCCCAGCCCCAGCCCCATGCCCAGGCCCAGCCCCAGGCTCTCCCGTAGTCCACGGAGCTGCTCCTCTCCCAGCCTGATCTTGTCCTCTAGCTGCCTCTGTTCCACCAGGAGGGCAGCCTTCATCTTGACAAAGTGGCTGTAGTCGCGGTGCTGCTCTGGGGTGAGGCAGCGGGACAGGACCCTGCCCACGGCCTGCTCTCTACGGTCCACATGCTCCTTCAGGTCCTGAGCCTCTGCCAGCTGCAACAGGAGCTGGCGCTTCTTCTCCAGCAGGGGGAGCTGTGGGGGAGGAGGGGAGGAGGGAGCATATGAGAGGAGATAGACAAGAGTTATGTTTTGTATATGAAGAGAGAACTCAATTCCACTGTGTTAAACAGTTGAAGGACAATCATCATCATCACCAACTCCCCTTTCCCGCCTCCTCACCCTCTCATGGTGCCCAGTCTCAGCGTCCAGGGTATCCAGGGAGCTCTCCACCCTCAGTAGTCTGCCAGAGAGAGACAGCAGCAGGCTCACCACCTTGTCCAGGTCCCCTATGAACATGCGGAACTTGTCCACCTCGTTGGGCTTACACACCACCACCACCAGGCTCTCCACCTGGACAGAGAGACAGAGAAGGGGGAGAACATAGAGTTAGAATCTAAACATACTGGACTGTGATTGTGATTGTGTGTGTGTGTGTGTGTGTGTGTGTGTGTGTGTGTGTGTGTGTGTGTGTGTGTGTGTGTGTGTGTGTGTGTGTGTGTGTGTGTGTGTGTGTGTGTGTGCGTGTGTGTGTGTGTGTGTGTGTGTGTGTGTACACACCTCATCTCCCAGCTGAGTGTTGGCTCTGATGTCCTCCTGTAGTCCTCTCTGGGCTTCTCTCAAGACCCCCAGCTTCTTACGTAGGCTCTCCATCAGCTGTCTCTGTACAGGGAGGAGACAGGAGAGGGAGGGGGAGGGGGAGAGAGAGGGATAAGGTTCACTGTTATCTCATACCCGGCCGCTGGGAAGTACATCACATCATAATAAATGTACACATTGTTCCTGAATGAATGTGCAGAGAATTCACAAATGTGTGTGTGTGTGTATGTGTGTGTGTGTGTGTGTGTGTGTGTGTGTGTGTGTGTGTGTGTGTGTGTACCTTGTATGACAGCTCATCATCCTCGTCTCTGTCTCTGCTGTCTGAGAAATCTTTCATCTGAGACAGGAGCTGGGCCTTGGCTGCTGATGTACTGTAGTAGGAGGAACAACTGGAGCTGGCACCTGAACGCCTGGTCAAAGAGGAGGAGGAGGAGGAGATTAGGGGTTAGGACAGTCAGGCCTTGTGACACTCAAATCAATTGTATGAGAAATACACACAAACCAAACACAGACAGAACAACAGACAGACATACACGCACGCACACGCGCACACGTACACACACACACACACACACACCTGTCCAGGCTGCCTCTCCAGCTCTCCGTGCCCGTCTCCCCCTCTGCACTGGGGAGGAAGAGTTCTTCAATAAGCCCCTCTCTGGTCCTCCCTCCCTCCTCCATCTCCTCTTCCAGGGACCCAGGAGTGGCTCTCAGCCTACCCGCCGATGAGGCCTCTGAGTCGGGCAGAGTGTCGATGTCTGTCTCCAGCACGGTGACTGGCAAGGCAAAACACTGCAGCTCCGTCCTGATTGGCTCCTCGTCTTCAGGAAGTTCCTCCTCCTGGAAGTCATCTATGTCCGTCTCCATAGGGATATCCACTTCCTCACTGTGGGCTGGGCTTGGGCTCAGGCTGGGTTCTACTTCCTGTTCTAGGTCTGGTTGCAGTTCCTGTTCTAGAACCTTCTGTGGCTCCCTGTTGTTGTTGAGAGGGTGGTTCCGGAACCTTCTGTTGTTCTGTAGCTGCTGCTGTTGCTCGTAGCTCATGGCGAAGTAGGATTCTGGAGACACACCTCCATTCTCCATGGTGGGCAGGGCTGTGACACTATGCCCTCTGGGAGATGGAGTCCTCTCCCACTCTGCCCCAGCTCTCTGCCTATAGGAGATAGGCCTCACCAGAGCAGGCCTGCCTTGATCAGAGCCATGAGCAGACGACTCTGCACATAACCTGGAGAGAGACAGAAATGTTTAGGGATCAAATCAAAGTGTGTCCATTGTTTTCCATACCTGAATATATTCCAGGCCCTCTGCAGTATTGTATCATTCCTTCTATATGAATCGAGGATAGGCTAGTACTTCTACTACTGTTCCAAACTGACCTGGAGCAGTGGTCTGATGGCGGCAGGGGTGGTAGTGTATCCATCCCTTTCTCCGTCTCACCATATCGTTGTGGCGGGGCCACTGGTCGGAAGGCCCTGCGAGAGAACCCAGGACTGGGCGGAGTCTGGGATAAGGGGAGTTCCTGAACCTCTCTGTGGCTGCAACGTTGACAGCCCTCCAGCCCCTCCCTCGGAGGGGGTAGGCTATATGAGCGCTGGCGAGACATTTCGGGGGGGCAGGGGGGGCAAGAGGAGGAGAAGGAGCCTTCTGGGGGTTTGAGAAGGGCGGGGTGTGGGGGTGCGGGGGTAGGGGTGGAGAAGAGGGGGGGTGAGGCAAACAGGTTGTGGTGGGACGCCCTCCTCCGATGGAACTGCTCCCACTTGGGGGGGGGTGGCCTCGGAGGCGGGGGCGTCTTCTTCTTGGTCACCCTGGCAACCCCAGCACTGACTCTGCCCCCCTCCTCTACCTCACTCAGCGGGGTCGTAGCCATGGCGGCAGTGGCGGGGACACGTGTGTGGAGGCGTTGTGTGTCGACACGTATGTCATTTAGGGACATGGCCCTGCCTCGGAGCGGGGACGGGACCATAGACGTGTGGTCGTCCTCCATGCTGCAGACAGACAGTCTGGCGCCCCAGCGGCCATGAGACACCTGTTGCTCTACTGCTACAGCTGCCTCTGGTGGCCTTGATTCACGCATGCACCGCGGGTAATCCCTGAGAGAGGGAGGGGAAGAGAGCGAGAGGATGAGTTTCAAGACACGTTTATTGTTCAATTATGTTCTGCCACAAGTTGCTTCAGAATAACACAAACTATATATAAATAAAACAAATCTGAATACAATGGGATGAATACAATGCCAGACAGAGAGAGAGGAGGAAGAGAGAGAGTCAAATAATCAGTAGAGGGGAGAGAGATTTTGAGGGAATGAATGAGAGAGAGAAATAACAATTTAGAGAAGAGAGAGAGAAGGAGAGGAGAGAGTGAGTGAGTGTAATTTCTTCTCCCTGTATAACAGACGTTAGAACTACTGGTCTTTGTTAAGAGGCCAAATATGAGAGTGGAAGCCAAGTGTAATTCCTCTTCCTCAGGGAGCCCATTACACTCCAATCATAACCAGGGCCTGGGCCAGGCAGGATGACTGTGAGGGGTTCCCCCCAGTCTCCCCCTCTCCTGCCCCACCAGTCACCCTCACACCACTTAGAGGCAATCAGATGGGGGGGGGGGGGGGGGGGGGGGGGATGCAGAAGGAGAGAGAGAGAGAGGGGGATAAAGAGAGAAATGGGGAGAAGGGATGAGAGAGAGAGAGAGAGAGAGAAGAGAGAAGAAGTAGCCTACAGGGACTCATTCTTTCTTTTTTGGTTTTTCGGTTTGTCAGAAGCTGAAGTAGAGAGACAGGAAGTGGCTTACCTCTCGGTCAAGCTGTACTTCCTGTTGAGCTGTGTTTGTTGCCGCGGCCGGGCAGGATACGCCTGTGGAAGACATTTGCCAAGTTACTCAACTGGTGGAATGTCGCTTGAAACCTAGGCTGGAGCGCCACGGATCCGGTTAAGGAAGAACCAGAACAACCACTGAAACCAACAGTCATTACCCCACTTTGAGTGCCCTATAAAAACACTGATGACAAGTTGGCTATGTTCAGCTGCAACACAATGAAACACTTTGGAATCTAAGGCCAAAAAAAATACTTAAAACTATTTCCAGATATCTCCCAAAGAGAAGAGTGTTCCTTGGAGGAGAGCAAAAGTGAGTGACAGGCGATGAATGATAACAATGGTGAATGATAACATCCCATATCAGTTCCCTTCCCCATCTCCCAGACTGTAACATAAAAAAAGGCCTTCTCATTCTATCTCCAGTCACTATTGGCCAACCTTCAGCCTTCTTCAAAGGCTTCCAACAAGGCCAGCTTCAACACAATACCTCCTGCTCAACATCTGGTCCTATTAAACCTGGACTCTGTCTCCATCACACTGGAGGACAGAGATTTAATACAGCAGTCCAGTGGTTATCACTGTGGCCCTGATTCAACAAGCCCTCATTTGAAATGGACCCAGACATATGCTGTAGGGTTCAGACCCTAGGAGTCAGCATGCATGGGAAGATAGGATGAAATGGACAGCGCTAACAGGCTAGCTCTCCCTGTTCCACGAGCCAAGTTGGTCCGGTCTGGGACTCTCTGGTCTATAAATCCACTACAGTTGACTTCTGAGCCAGATCCCAGAACCTGCAGGCCTCTACTGGGCACTAACCACGCAACACTTTTATGGGTCTTATAAAAGGAGGGGAAGAGTGTGGGAGAGCATGTGTGTGTGTGTGTGTGTGTGTGTGTGTGTGTGTGTGTGTGTGTGTGTGTGTATGTACTCACCTCTGTGGGTGTGTAGCTTCGTGTTGTGTATCCCTGGGGCATGGGCTGGTTATCCTGGAGCTGGGGCTGAAGATGAGGGCTGTTGACTGGGTAGAATGCTGAGCGAGGGGCCTGGGTCTGGGGGTAGGTCTGGGTCTGGGGGTAGGTCTGGAGGTAGGTCTGGATCTCGGCCTGGAGTTGGGGCCCTGAGTCATTGAAGTCCTGAGCTGAGCTGAGAGACCTTCTCTCTTGTTCTCTCTCCCTTTCTCTTTCCATTTCTTTCTCCATCTCTCTTTCTCTCTCCAGCTCCATCTCCTTACGTCTAGCCATCTCTTTTTCCCTTTCCCTCTCAAGTTCAAGCTCCTTTTCTTTTTCTCTCTCAAGCTCCAGCTCCCTCTCTATTTCCCTCTCCCTCTCCCACTCTCTCACCCTCTCCTCTCTTTTCCTCTCCCTCTCCCTCTCCCTCTCCCTCAATCTAGCCCTCTCCAACTCCATCTCCTTCTCTCTTTCCCTCTCCTCTCTTTCCCTTGCCCTCTCCTCTCTCTCCCTCTCCCTCTCTCTTGCCCTCTCCTCCCTTTCCCTCTCCCTCTCTTGTTCCCTCTCCCTCTCCTTCTCTCTTTCCCTCTCCCTCTCTCTCTCCCTCTCCCTGTTGCTACTGACTGATTGTCTCCGGGCCTCCATGGTGTTGGTAAGCAGGGGAGTTTCCTGTAGGATTCCCCCCTGGTAGGAGTACCTCCTCTGGGTTTGTCCCTGACTGTGTCCCCCTCCTTGGGGCTCCAGTGTAGCAGGGTGGGGCTGCCTCCCGTGTCTATCCGGTCTCTGTCTTCGGCTCGTCAGGCCTGGGAGGTTCGACACTGACATACTCCTACTAGTCTCCTCAAAGAACTTCCTCCGGTCTGCAAACGGAAGAATATCACACTCCTCCGTTCGAGAGGAACGAGTGATGGAGGAGGAGGATGACCTCCCCCTCACTTGCCGTGTGGCCCCCACCCCAGCCCTCTCTCCCCGTTGGTCCATCTCCAGGTCGGGTTGGAGTTTATGTTCCGGGGTCCAGCGCCACCGACGGGCCTTTCCGGCCGGAGCCAGCTCTTCCACAACCCGGATACTGACCTCACAGCTGGGCCCAGCAGGGTCGGACCTCTGGGTGGGCATGGCTGGGTCCTGGTTCTGGAGGGCGTCATGGTTGAACTCACTGGGGGTCCGAGGTACCGCGGCGGGGGCTGGGGCCGGCTGGTGGAGCTGGGGGGTGGAGGTGGAAGACAGTCTACTCAGACATCCAGGGGCTGGGACCTCCAGGGGTTTGATGGAGGAGGAGTACCCGCCTCGGAAGCTCCTCTCCTGGGCATGCTGGTCTAGGTTCTCCTCCTCCACTCCTTGGAGCTCTGGACCCTCCTCTTCCTCGACAGTCTCCCCGCCGTAGAGCAGCCCACCTGGGCCTTTGCTCTTCTGAAGCTGGGCCTTCTTACGCTGGATCTCGTTGCGGAGGTTGGTGGCGAAACGCTCGCTGCGACGGCGGGACCGTGAGCGGTGATTTCTGGGCTTCTTCATCACCTCTGCTTCATCTCCTGCTCTCTTCTCCTCCAGTAGAGTGTCCACACTCGTTGCGGCACTAAGGGGCACAAAGTCTGCCTCCTGTACCTGATCTGAGCTCACCTCAGCCTTGGTACAACCATCAGTGGGTCCACTTGGCACACTCACCGACCGGCCCCAGGCATAGGGATGCTGGATGGGGCAGAGGCTAGCACCCACCCCCTCCAGGCCATCACCCCCATCTCCATCTCCATCTCCCTCTCCCTCTGTGGCTACTGACCCTGGGGTGGAGCACCGGCTCTCCCCCCACTTCGCCTGAGGGTGGGGAGCATTGTGGGCCCCCAAGCCCCCTCTGAGCTCCTCCCTGGTGGGGTGGAGGGGGGAGTGGGACCACTGGCTGCTACAGGGGGAGATAGAGCGGTCCGAGGGGTTCGAGCGGTCACTGGTGAACTCTAGAAGACGTAGTTGTGCATCCAAGAGCTTCTCAGGGGCACTGTGTCTGTGGAGACTTGCCGTCGAGAGCTTGTTCTGGGGGAGGAGGTGCTGGGGCTCCCCTGGGAGATCCATGGAGGTGTCTGGAGGTAGGGGGCTGGGGTTGGGGCTGGGGATTGGGGAAGGGGAGAGTACTCCTGGGGATGGAAGGTGGTTGGGGTCTGGGGGTCTCTCCTGGGTCTCTGGGTCACAGTCCCTGTAGGGTCCTTGTTGTGGGGTACTGATAGTATAGTATGACTCCACTTTCACATTCACATTCCCATCTCCCTCTGACGACTCACACGGATAGCCATTCCGGATCTTTCCTGGCTCTGCGTTTTGAGGATCGTCAGCCTGGCAACAGGAGAGGCTAGGAATACCGACGGGAGCAGAAGTGCAGCGTTTGTCCGTGACCCCCGGGCGACCCCTGGTGGCCCTAAAACTGTCCTTCCTGGTAGGGGGTTGGGGGGGTCCTGTGTGCACCTCCTTCTCTCCTCCTCCTCCTTGTCCATCCCTCTCTCCTGTCCTCCTCTCCTCCTCATAGCAGTAAGATGACGGGCGCTCCTTAGCCTCTGGTTGCTTCACCCTTGGCCTGGTCAGAGACCTGGACTTCATCCTGGCCTCATCCTGGGCCTCGCCTGGTGCGCTCCCCAGGGACGGTGCCTCTCCACAGGGGTAGCCACGGCAGGCGGGCCCCAGGCTCTGGAGGAGGTTGTCCATGGAGCAGGCCTCCCCGGGCCGGAGGGAGACGGAGGTGTAGTCGGAGGTGTTGGAGCTGGCTGAGAAGGAGCTGTAGGCGGAGTCTCTTTTGTTGTTGAAGATGGCAGGGTCCACAGGGGAATGCTGGGAGTCGTAGTACACCTGGCTAGGAGGGTCCAGACTCTCCATGCTCCCTAGGGAACTGCTACGGTCTGTGCTGTAGTGTCGAGACAGCTGACTCCACTGCATAGACAAATCACTAGAGAGAGATGGAGAGGTATAATAGTAGTAAATAAAGGTATCACCATATTTCAGTCAAAAGACATACTAAAGCTGATTTCCTTGAAATAGAATCCTGAAAAGTTGTGTGAAATGGACACATAAAGACAACTGAGGAGTACAGTCAAGAAATAACTATTCCTTGAGTACTGGTACGGCTTCATCCAATCACTGCACTCCTCCCATCCCAACAGTGAAGCTGATCTGGCTGATATAGTTACCCCACAGTAAACACATGTGTTCTATAGACTCTGTGTGTGAGGGATTTAGTTTCACTGTTGCATCCTGGGTAAAGAGGAAGAGAGGAAATGAGGCGGGAGCGCATGATGGCATGACCCATCCTACCCACCCAATCACACGACAGAATTTCCCCTAGACGCATGTTTGACACCATTCCTCATTCCATTCCATGCATTACAATGAGTCTTGTCCTCTGATTTCTACCTCCACCAGCCTCCCCTGGTGTGTACCTAAGGGCAGGGGAAATGACAGTCCCCCCCTCTCCATCAGGAGACAATGTGGAACATGTGGGTCTGCTGTCTGTCTGTCCCTGGCAGGAATAACAACTCTATGATAGGTCAGATTAGGCCTCAGTGCATCAGTGAGTGTGCGCACGCACACACACACACACACACACACACACACACACACACACAACCTCTTTCTCTTTCTTTCTCCATAGATAAAGCCTATAATGGAGTTTGAAGGCCAGTATTGACTTCATAGTTATTTTAGATTCAAACCATCAGTCTTGGTTTGATGATTCAATTCACTATATAAGGAGAGAAAGAGGGAAGGAGTGGGAGAGCACACACACTCAAACACAAAGCCTCTCTCACACAAACACGCAAACAGACACACACACACACACACACACACACACACACAGAGTTTATGGAATGTCTTCCTCTCTTTGTTCACATGTTCTGGGAGTCACATGCCATTGTCCTCTGCTATGTTAAGAGCGGTCGTCTCATCAGACGATTTATTGTGTGTGTGTGTGTGTGTGTGTGTGTGTGTGTGTGTGTGTGTGTGTGTGTGTGTGTGTGTGTGTGTGTGCGTGTGTGTGTGTGTGCGTGTGTGTGTGTGTGCGTGTGTGTGTGCGTGTGTGCTCGTGCGCATGTGTGTGTTCTATATGAAGCAATACGGGTGAGGTCAGTCAGGCCTGGATAACTGTGGGAACTTGAGCACAAAGCGACAGCAGCAGCCTTACATAAACACAGGGCCTATCTAAACCAGTTGAAGCCATTAGGGCTAATTGTGGTGAATTATATCAATGATGCTTATCACAGGGAACAGTCCAGGGTACACTAGAGAGATAGCGCAGAGGACATTCTAATGTAGCCTACATGTTCATATCTAAATAAGGATAAACAAATAAATAAGGCTAAAAGGAGAACAGCCCGCTACCTTCAGTTTAGTTACTGTATGAAAAGAGTCTTTTGAATGTAGGGATTTGGAAGCTTTTCAATGTATTTTTATTTTTATATTGACGTGAGGCAACTGTACAACTTTCCCCCCCAATCGATTTGTTGTTGTGACATTAACCTCTGAACATCTAGAGGCTGAATCTCACACTCCTTTACTCATTTCCCCACATCTTCTCTCTGCTGAAGACCTGAGGCTCCTCCCCTTGGATCTTCTCCTCCAACACGTTTCGAGAAGCAGGCGAGGATAGCGGGCACAAGGAGTCAAGAGAAGGCTTTTCAGATTCCACCATAGTTTCATAGGGAGTAATGGAGGGGATTGATCAAAGTCTAGTAATGTAAAATGGCCCGGATCTAGGATCAGCTCACCCTCCCCAGACCCTAACCGTAACCATTGATGTAAATCTGTGTCTATGGGACACTTCCATCTACTCTCTAGAGTTCAGACTTTGAGGTCCTTTCATTGGTGATCAGTGAGGAATGTCTGAATCGATGCCTGTCTGAAAATAGCCCTGTTGTCCGGTGTGAGCATGTTGACATTAGACATGGTGAAGTCATTGCTGAGGTCATCGGCTTCCTGACGATTGTTTGTCTTAGGCAACTCGTCAGAAGGCAAAATTCCCCAGACCAACAATGTACTCTTACAGCACTGTGTGTACTCAGTCACCCAGACAGACAGACAGACACACACACACGCACACGTACACACACACACACTAATGCTTCTTACTAACCAAGTACAGATTACAATGTTTAACTGGCAATGAGCATGTTAAACATTGTACATAGGAGGACTTGATTCCAGGTGTGTGTGTGTGTGTGTGTGTGTGCTCACCTGTTGTCTCCCACGGTCGTCTGCCACGGTAGTGTGTATGGCCCAGGGTGGAGCTGCATGGCAGGGGGAGGGGGAGGGGGGGCTTCGGGGGGGCTGGCAGGGCTGGGGGGCTCAGAAAGCTTCGCCAGGTGCCAGGAGTGAGGTCTGATCACTGGTACAGTGCGTCTATAGGGACGAGACAGAGTGACTATGGTTATAAGCAACCTAGGAGGAGACAACAGGCAAACATCAGTGAGAGGGAAGGGAGAATAAACACACACACACACACGCCCTCATGTTCATCCTCAGTCTACATTCATTCAATCTGAAATGTTACCATGACCTATAGCACTACACCAACTTAAAGCCAAGGAGTAGTCAGGAGTAGCAGAGAGTAGCCAAGGCACCTGGACCATGGTTTTCGGCTGGCTCCGTAAGGCCTGGCATCCCAGTATATACCTTGAAATATCTCCTAATTCCCAGGAGCGCTGCAGACTTCCGAAGCCCAGCACTGTCCAGCCACTCTGAGAGGTGCCAGGTAGGAGTCAGGAACAGAAGCATCCCGGGGGATTCCTACTCATGAATGGACTATTATCCCGCTAAAAATAACTTTGGAATAACACCGGAATACGTGGGGAATGTTGTCTCAAGAGAGCAGCACTGGTGGTGAAAACAAAACGAAGTCCGGTATTCCGGGAACATGTCCGAGGTAGAAGAATGCAGATCTGGCTCGGGAAGACCATTTTAGAATATTATTGTTTATGATAAAGATAACTTAAGCCCATTCCCAAAGCAAATACAGTAGTTCCTAAAACGGTATTTCTGACTTTTCTTTCTCTCTCTCTCTCAGGCTTGTTCAACTCTCCGCCAATGTCCCTAAATTATCCCTGCAAAGGTTTATGGAATTAGGGATTGACATTTACTGTAGGACGTTCCCAGACAAACACTGTACTGGACAAACAGCAATATCAAACATAATCAGGAAGACTAATGGATCCCAGATTAGCTGTGGAAGATGGATGACAGTATGGAAACCAAACTAAAGTAGAAATATAGATGAGGAAGAAGAGCTGTTTCTAAATCTGTCCCTAGGAGTCTCATCCAATTCTTTATAAATCTAGTGTTTTTAAGAGTGATCCAGTTGTTTATACATCTGTTCCTAACTATCTGATTCACTGGTCTACTGTACTGTTGTGAAACAGAGGAAAAGTTCATTGCCCCTGGCAACCAAACCACGTTAAATGTCATTAGATGTTTAGTGGCTACATCGAATCACTCAGCAATACCACACCGTCAGGAAATCAACTCTGCTTCACAAGACAGAGACAGAGATTACAGCCATTTATATACAACCACTATGGACAGTAGTTGGCGGCTTAACTGTGGTCAAAAGAAAACAATAAGATATGGTATCATGATAAACATTCTCTATGTGCAGTTGTTGAATGACAACACAATACTGTGTATGCAACATTATCTACAAACATTCACTATGTACAGTATTGCTTTATGAATGAGTGCATTGAGACTGTACCACCGTGTAATGAAACTGTACCAGCTGACACTCCCTGATATGAGTCACTACAAACCTCTGTTTTAGAGAGGATGACAGACAGACACACACACACACACACACACACACTACACAGGGGAGTGAAGTACAAACTGTCCTCTGTGGATGTATCCTCTACAATCCCAGAGGGAGAGAGAGAGAGAGAGAGAGAGAGAGAGAGAAGGGAGGAGAAGATAAGGAGAGGTGGATAGAAGAGAACACACAGTCAAAGAAAGAGAGAGCCAAAACACCAGACCATGTCTCTCCTCACTCCAGACTTGTGACTGCCCCAGAGTCAGTTGAGAACTTACCAGAGAGCTGGTCCCAGGTCAGGCTCAGTGTCAAGGTCAGGGTCAGACCGCTACCAGAGTACTAGTTGTTCAGAGAAGCCTGGTGACTTCTAACGTATAGATGACAATGGGCTTAGCGAACGCTACTCAGCTTAGCAAATTTCCTGGTTGTACTGAAACTCCCCCAATGATGTCAAAACAGGCCAGGAACACAAACGCTGATGAACTCAGATCCTTGATCGCCTTCTCTTTCCCCTGTTCTGTTTGACTAAGAGAGTTTGGGTCATTCCACAGAGACTGGTCAGGAGTAGAGAGTGTCCCCAGTCCAGTCTTAGTCTCTGTGTCGGCCATCTGAACTGACCCAACCCACGGATTCTGACCAAGAAAAAACAACCGACAACCCCCCCCCCCCATATCCTCCCTCCCTCTCTTTCTCCCCCTCCCTTGCTTCCATCACTAGACCAAATATTGCTCTCTCTACCCCTCCCTCTCTAAATCTCTCACACCCCCACTCTTTCTCTCTCCCTCTCCCCATTCTCTCTCTATAGCTCCCCCCCCCACACCCCCACCACTCTCTCTTTACAGTAGCCCCCCCCCCTCCCTGAGAGAGGACAGGATGTGTGAGTAAGTCAGAAAGAGAGGAGAGAGAGAGAGAGAGAGAGAGAGAGGGAGAGCAGAGAGAGAGAGGAGGAAGAGAGAGAGCAGAGAGGAAGCTATGTAGGGAGCAGATAAAGAAACAGAGCGCTGCTAAAATAATACCCACAGTTCCACACTGTTATTGTTTGAGAGAGAGAAAAATGCAGAGGTGCTTCCTGTCTGAGAAAGAGAGAGAGGGGGGGGGGGCAGAGATAAAGAATAAAAGAGGGGAACAGAGAGAGAGGGAATGGGATGAGGGATACACATAGGCAGAGAGGGAGAGAGAGAGAGATGGAATTTGAGAAAGGAAAGGGGGACTGCTGCTATGAAGAGGAGTGTTGTGGTGGCGTCCTGCCATGTTAGTGTTTTCTTGCCCTTCACAGATACTGATGGAACAACACTGTGAACAGAGATGTGAAGACCTCAGCATGTGTACAGAGGGAGGGAGAGAGGGAGAGGAGAGGAGAGGAGAGGAGAGGAGAGGAGAGGAGAGGGAGAGTCAACTAGGGGGAGAGTTCTGTAGATCAACAGTTGATAAAAAAAAAAAAAAAAAAAGAGAGGAGGAAAACTTAGCTAACCACCTCTAAATATGGCCAGAGTGGAGTATGTAGTCCTTAGTATGTAGTATGAGTATAGAGGTGTATGGAGTGTTCTACAGTCATCTGAGAGATCTGAGTGGTCTAGAGAAACACACTCCCCCCCCCCCGGCCCCCATCAGAACTTACACACTTATTAATATTAGGCAGATACTGGGGTTAAAATGATTTCCTACCTCTGCTGCTGTCTTCAAATGTGTGTGTGTGTGTGTGTGTGTGTGTGTGTGTGTGTGTGTGTGTGTGTGTGTGTGTGTGTGTGTGTGTGTGTGTGTGTGTGTGAGAGAGAAGATTCCTTACATACCACGCTTTCCTCAGAAGGTCGAGAGTTGACTGTCGTCACAACCTTAACACCCGTCCCGTCTCCCCTCGCCCCCCCCTCCTGCCTCCCTCCCATTTTGTGTTCAGACTGCAATCAGGCGCTATTTGTTTGTTTTATGGGTCTCCAGTGTGTTAGCGTGCGTGCGCGTGTGTGGTGTGTGTGTCCGCGAGTGCACATGTCTGAAGGCAATCAGAACCTGTTTGTTTGCTTTGTGGTCCTAGATTACATGCACTGCCACACACACACACACACACACACACACACACACACACACACACACACACACACACACACACACACACACACACACACACACACACACACACACACACACACACACACACACACACACACACACAGGTTAATCAGCACAGCGAGACTAGGCCCATTCCAGAGGGCTTGAGCAGGAAGGGTGAAGTCCACAGTTGGCTCCACAGCACAATGCCCTGTTTGTTACTGAGATCCCCCTCTCTCCCGCTCTCTCCCGCTCTCTCCCTCTCCTCTCTTTTTCTCTTTTTTAAAGAAAAGAATGCGGCTGAAAATGCCACTGTGACAAACAACCTGTCAACTCTGACCTCTCCCCCTCACCCCCCTCCTCTCCCGTCCATTTGGCCACCTACCATCCGTTCCTGCCCCTCCCCTCCCCCTCTCTCCACTCTAGGCTCTGACCAGGTTCAGCAGGTCACTTCAGGCAGGCAGTAATTGCTCTTATAACAGCCCTATATCTGTACTGTAGTAGAGAGTCTTTGTGTCTGCTTCAATCTCATTGTTACTGGTCAGGCATGGAAAAGCTTAATACTGTTTTTGACACATTGCTCACATCAGGGGAGGCGAGTGGAGGTAGAAATCTCAGGCTCATTGCAATTCATGGAATGGAATGACAAACACGTGTTTGATACCATTCCTCATTCCATTCCATGCATGACAAAGAGCCCCTCCTCTGATTTCTACCTCCACAGACTTGCATTTATATGATCTATCCACCCAGCCCCATTGTTTCTGGAGAGTGGAGAGACGGAGCAGGGGTAGGAAGGTTCTGGAGAGGGGAGAGACGGAGCAGGGGTAGGAAGGTTCTGGAGAGGGGAGAGACGGAGCAGGGGTAGGAAGGTTCTGGAGAGGGGAGAGTGGAGAGACGGAGCAGGGGTAGAAAGGTTCTGGAGAGGGGAGAGACGGAGCAGGGGTAGAAAGGTTCTGGAGAGGGGAGAGACGGAGCAGGGGTAGGAAGGTTCTGGAGAGGGGAGAGACGGAGCAGGGGTAGGAAGGTTCTGGAGAGGGGAGAGACGGAGCAGGGGTAGGAAGGTTCTGGAGAGGGGAGAGTGGAGAGACGGAGCAGGGGTAGGAAGGTTCTGGAGAGGGGAGAGACGGAGCAGGGGTAGGAAGGTTCTGGAGAGGGGAGAGACGGAGCAGGGGTAGAAAGGTTCTGGAGAGGGGAGAGACGGAGCAGAGGTAGGAAGGTTCTGGAGAGGGGAGAGACGGAGCAGGGGTAGAAAGGTTCTGGAGAGGGGAGAGACGGAGCAGGGGTAGGAAGGTTCTGGAGAGGGGAGAGACGGAGCAGGGGTAGGAAGGTTCTGGAGAGGGGAGAGACGGAGCAGGGGTAGGAAGGTTCTGGAGAGGGGAGAGTGGAGAGACGGAGCAGGGGTAGGAAGGTTCTGGAGAGGGGAGAGACGGAGCAGGGGTAGGAAGGTTCTGGAGAGGGGAGAGACGGAGCAGGGGTAGAAAGGTTCTGGAGAGGGGAGAGACGGAGCAGAGGTAGGAAGGTTCTGGAGA
This sequence comes from Argentina silus, assembly GCF_951799395.1. Lineage (NCBI taxonomy): Eukaryota > Metazoa > Chordata > Actinopteri > Argentiniformes > Argentinidae > Argentina > Argentina silus. Next base: position 13,830,930 of record NC_139655.1, read on the forward strand.
GGGGAGAGACGGAGCAGGGGTAGAAAGGTTCTGGAGAGGGGAGAGACCTACATAGCAAAACAGCACCGCTGCCAGAGACTTACAAAAAAACGGAGATGCAACAGACGAGAGAATTGACACAATAGACGGCAGGGAAACGAGTGGACACTCTCGTTCGCTCTTGTTCACTACAATATCCTGATGAAAGTTGCTCTGTTTTCACGGGCGTGATGTCATATCCCAGAGTACCTTTTATGTATGTGTGATATCGGACCCAGGAATGAACAGAAACTATTATGTTTCATGTTTCACACTCTCATATGCACTTCTGACAAGATCCTCTTCCTTATCCTACAAGACACACACACATCTTGGCAACATGTGTGTGCGTGTGTGTGTGTGTGTGGGGGGGGTATGAATAGAGGGTCATGTATCATGGAATCCCTGTTTAATGGGACACTTAATAAATACCAGCAGTGAGGAGCTTCAGAGGGGCCAGCTGAATACCAGGCCACACGCAGGGAGGCAACACAGACACACAGACACAGACACAGACACAGACACAGACACAGACACAGACACAGACACACAGACAGACAATAGACACACGTGGACACTAAGGCAGACACTCACTTAGACACACACATACACACACAGAAAAACACACACACAAAGAGGCTTTCTGTCTGCTGCGCTGACGGGGCACATTTCAGTTGTGGCACAATCCCACCTAAACACTACTATCAACATAACAAACTCATATAAATTAACACACACATGCATTTATACATCTGTAGCTCCACACACACACACACACACACACACACACACACACACACACACACACACACACACACACACACACACACACACACACACACACAGTTACTGGGTTTGATTAGCAGTGGAAATGTTTGGGTTTCTTCCTCCTCTGGGAGAAGCATTAATGGCAGAGAAGGAACAGAAGAGGATCTGGGTTTGACTTGGAGAGAGGAAGAGGTCTGAGGAATGGGAGGAATGTCTATTGTTTGGTCAGGGGCAGGGGAGGGGGAGGGAGGTAAGGAGGGAGGGGGGGGCTATTGTTTTTCCCTGTTCTGGGCACAGTGGGGGGAAGTCTTGCTGGTCTCCCTCGGGTCTCTGTGGTGAGGAGGAATCCGGACAAAACACTCAAAACACCTCCTCCAGTGTGTGTGTGTGTGTGTGTGTGTGTGTGTGTGTGTGTGTGGTGGGGCAGAGACAGATCCTTTTCTCAAAGGGACCACAAACTCCATTAAATCCAGACTACTAGTTGGTCTTCCCAACACTGGCTAATTATGTAAATATGGAAGGAACCACCAGATAGCCAAGCAGTCTTCTGGTCTTCTGGTATGGCTGACATGGCTGAACACAGGATCCTCAGTTACAACATCAAAGAGCCCTCCACTCCAAACTATAATAGGCCACATCCTAAGTAAAGTTTAAAAACAGCAACAGAACAACCCTCCTCTTTCTCATGTCTGTCCTCTACCTCTCCTCATCCTCTCCCTCCACATCTTAAGGGGCTCTCCAGCTACATTTAAATATCTACAGACTAAACAACAACAAAGCCTTTTTCTGGTCCTACTTTTTTCTGAGTTGGTGAGTTTAGAGCCTTTCCCATTCTATCAACGGTTACTGGCCGTAAATAAACTTTTTTGTCTTTGTAGGGTCTCGAGTCTCTAGCCCTGTTCCACACACACACACACACACACACACACACACACACACACACACACACACACACACACACACACACACAGAATCTGCTGCTACAGTGGGCCTAGAACAGGAAGTTGGGAAGGGAAACGTTGGGAGGAACAGGAAGTGATGTGATGGTTAAAGAATGTCCCTCAGCCTCCGGGCTGCTGCCCACTGTGAGAAACTGACCAGACAGACCAGCGAGACGAGCACAGCACACCACACCAGAACAGGCAAAACAAGCCGAGCACACACCTTATCCAACACAGGCCAGTCTTACTAACAGGTCATCTGACTGAGATGACCTGACGCAAGTTTTGTATCTCTCAGATATGATGTACAAAAGTACTGAGACAATATGATGGCATCATCAGACCATGCAGTCAGATTTTTGTCAACCCTTCTCCAGAAGTGTGTACTTGTACAGCACACTTCCCCTCATGGACTTGGTGAAATGATGAAAGGAACATGGTGTGAATTGTGAAACTCTTGCTTGCACCAATCCAAATGATTCCAAATGCCAGAGGGGAAGGGCACAAGTGCACACGTCTTGAAGGTGAAGGGTAGAGAATCGGAACACGACCAATATGCATCACAACTGGTTGCCACAAAGGGATTGTCAAAACAGGACGAACAACACAGAGGTATTTCCAGGTCACAAAGACCTCAACACATCCTACGTTATTATTACCACCCCTCCCGGCCAGTATTGTAAGCATCCTCACCGTTTACCAGAACACCAAATACAACACTACACCTACAGAAACAGGCTACATCTGTGCTCTGCTGGAACAGAGAAGGCGGGATATCAAAGCAGGGAAACTCCATAGAAGTCACACAGTGGGATACTGTTTATGATGTGAGTAATACACTAATGTTGTCCAGATGAGAGCACTTCATTATTGGTCCAACAAACTCCTTCTAACTGTTCTGATGACATGTTCAGTGATTTTTAATTGAGCTTAAAATAACACAGCTAATAAATACAGTGCAGGCGCGCACACACACACACACACACACACACACACACGTAAACCTGAGGTGGAACCCCCACGGTTTGGCTGCCATGTTCTGTGTTCATTGGCAGGCGGCCATCTTGGAGAGACCAGGTAGTCGTGGCGATGAAGGAACAGGAGGGTTCCAGAGACAGGGCCTCCTCTCTCCTGTACCTGAAACCTTACCAACATGACTGACTGAAACTAAAATAGCCAAGCTCATTCACTCATACACACACACACACAATATCTATACCAACTGATCCGTCATATATTCCCTTTGCGTTTTAACAGACGTGGTAACAAGCTTTGGCCATCAACGAAGGGGACCTTTTCCACAGTAAAAGAAAAAGACAAAACACTGCCAAGTGTGTGTGTGTGTGTGTGTGTGTGTGTGTGTGTGTGTGTGTGTGTGTGTGCGCGCGCATGCATGCATGTAACTAGGAAAGCCTTTCCTTCGTCATCCCTCAGCTGGCAGTGTGTGTTCTGGCACCAGCATTCTAGAAGCATTCCAGGAGGGTTCTGAGAATCTTCCAGAGGGTTCTGTCAGTAATGAGCTGATGCTGTGACGCCATTGGCAGAGAGAGAGGGTCAAAGGGCGAGCAGGTCCCACCAACACAGTCAAGCCATTAGTGTCATTACTGTCAATCAAACTGAGTTATGTTCCAGAATCACGTCCTTTATCATGGCATGTCTGCTAAAACAGCCAAGCTATAGCTACAGTATGATCTATAGTGTTATTATAATAAACATACACACATTTACATAGCCAAGCAGTATGTTCCATTTAGCCTTGTTAACACCACACACATACACACATACACACCACACACTAACCCTCCCCAGTGGTCAGTGGTGGGGTGGAGTCCAATATGGGCCCAATCCAAATGGACATGGTCAGTTGCAGCAGCTGAGAACAGAGATTCTACACAGACAGCCAGGCCAGCGACACAGACATAGCCCAGCTGCTCGGCTTGGACCAGAACACACTAGAACAGGGTGTGAACAGTGAGATCCACAGTCAGTGGTAATCATTACCCAATACCTCTACTGGAAACTCATTGAGACATGGATGGAGGAGATGAGTTAGGGGTGGAGGAGAGGAGAGTCAGGGCTGGAGGAGAGGAGAGTCAGGGGCGGAGGAGAGGAGAGTCAGGGGTGGAGGAGAGGAGAGGTAGGGGTGGAGGAGAGGAGAGTCAGGGCTGGAGGAGAGGAGAGTCAGGGGTGGAGGAGAGGAGAGGTAGGGGTGGAGGAGAGGAGAGTCAGGGGTGGAGGAGAGGAGAGTCAGGGGTGGAGGAGAGGAGAGTCAGGGCTGGAGGAGAGGAGAGTCAGGGCTGGAGGAGAGGAGAGGTAGGGGTGGAGGAGAGGAGAGTTAGGGGTGGAGGAGAAGAGAGTTAGGGGTGGAGGAGAGGAGAGTTACGGGTGGAGGAGAGGAGAGTCAGGGGTGGAGGAGAGGAGAGGTAGGGGTGGAGGAGAGGAGAGTCAGGGGTGGAGGAGAGGAGAGGAAGGGCTGGAGGAGAGGAGAGTCGGGGGGGGGAGAGGAGAGGTAGGGGTGGAGGAGAGGAGAGTCAGGGGTGGAGGAGAGGAGAGTCGGGGGGGAGGAGAGGAGAGTCAGGGGGGGGGGAGAGGAGAGTCGGGGGTGGAGGGGGTCTAACTGTAGAGCCTATAGCACTGATGATGACTGATCAGCAGAGAGGAATGTCACTTAGTCAGCCTCAACAACTGCTGAGAAACTCCCTCCAAATCCACCACACATACCAGACATAATGTCAGGGACACACACACATGCACACACACACACACACACATATATAGAAAAACAAATATACACACAGACTGGTGAGAACCCCTTCTGACTCAACCACACATACCCAGACACAATGAGTGACACACACAGGAGTTAGCCAGTGGTGTGTGAAGAGTGTGTGTGTATGTGTGTGTGTGTGTGTGTGTGTGTGTGTGTGACGCTCATTAAGAAAGGCCCTCTCACAGCCAAGAGGAGTTAGTGATCTAGCGAACTCCTCTCCCGCAGCCAGCAGCTATGAAGGAAACCATTCTAGTTTGGAAGGCAGTTGATTAGCATTAGGGCATCAGACAGGGCATTAGGCAGAGCTTCAACTCCATCAGTGTGGAGGAGACACAGCCAACAGACTAGACTCCTGACCTGGTTTCCTGCTCAGCTCAGACCATTACTCTCAAGACACTGTTCATAGTCATACATTAAAAACAGTTGTCTTCTTCTTACCTGAATCAGACAGGACAAGGAGAGGCAGGTGTTCTGATATATTTGACATCAAGAAGAACATAACATTCAGTCATTTAGAATTAGAAAAATTGGGCTACATTGCTAAGTACAAATGCTCTGTTGATGACAGTATGAGATTGTTGTGTCACTGCAGTTCCCACCCTGGCCACAGTGAGTCAGTGTGACATGGAGAGGACCTCTCTGAGAACCAGGTGGAGGGGAATGTCCCTCTTGCCATCCGAGACCCAGCTGAGTCACAGGCTGGGTGGAAATAATGCTTCCATTAGTTCTGCTGTGTGTGTGTGTGTGTGTGTGTGTGTGTGTGTAGGGGGGGGGGGGTGGGGGGTGGGGGGGAATCTCAAGTCCCATTGCCAAGGTCGCCTGACATTAAGATGGGGCCAGAGAGGGTCAGACAGAGAGAGAGAAAGTGAGTGAGTGAGTGAGTGAGTGAGTGAGTGAGTGTGTCATCAGAGTGGGTCAGGGTTGACCTAACATCCCATCGCCAACATCATCCTGACGTCAGCAGTCGTCAGATCAGCCAAAACAAACAGGCTGAGACAAAGACAAAGACGTTCTCACTCACACAGGAGGAGAGAGACCAGACGCACCCCTGCTCTCCTCACAGCTTCACAGCTTCCTGTCTCACACCCTGAGGTCAGAGGTCACTTCCTGTGACACATTCCCCACCAGTGGGGGAGTGTCCAGTGGGGGAGTGTTGCGCTGAACTCCATATCTAGCCCTTAAGTCCCTACACCCCTTAGTCCCTACACCCCTCAGTCCCTACACCCCTTAGTCCCTACACCCCTCAGTCCCTACACCCCTCAGTCCCTACACCCCTCAGTCCCTACACCCCTCAGTCCCTACACCCCTTAGTCCCTACACCCCTCAGTCCCTACACCCCTTAGTCCCTACACCCCTCAGTCCCTACACCCCTCAGTCCCTACACCCCTTAGTCCCTACACCCCTCAGTCCCTACACCCCTTAGTCCCTACACCCCTTAGTCCCTACACCCCTTAGTCCCTACACCCCTTAGTCCCTACACCCCTCAGTCCCTACACCCCTCAGTCCCTACACCCCTCAGTCCCTACACCCCTCAGTCCCTACACCCCTCAGTCCCTACACCCCTCAGTCCCTACACCCCTCAGTCCCTACACCCCTCAGTCCCTACACCCCTTAGTCCCTACACCCCTCAGTCCCTACACCCCTCAGTCCCTACACCCCTCAGTCCCTACACCCCTCAGTCCCTACACCCCTCAGTCCCTACACCCCTCAGTCCCTACACCCCTCAGTCCCTACACCCCTCAGTCCCTACACCCCTTAGTCCCTACACCCCTCAGTCCCTACACCCCTCAGTCCCTACACCCCTTAGTCCCTACACCCCTTAGTCCCTACACCCCTCAGTCCTTACACCCCTTAGTCCCTACACCCCTCAGTCCCTACACCCCTTAGTCCCTACACCCCTCAGTCCCTACACCCCTCAGTCCCTACACCCCTCAGTCCCTACACCCCTCAGTCCCTACACCCCTCAGTCCCTACACCCCTTAGTCCCTACACCCCTTAGTCCCTACACCCCTAGACACTGGTGTAGATGTGAGAGGACAGCAACAGGTAGGTTCTACTAGAAGGCTGGGGGGGTCAAACAGGAGGAGCATGTCGGACTCGCTTGAGGCTTTTTAGACATTTTGTCGGAATTGAGATGAAATGCTAATTTCTAATAAAGACTAGAATCATGCCTCTGAAGTGTTGTACACAGGTGTAGGGGACATACAGGGACGTATCCCGGCGTTGCCATGGCGACGCCAGGGGGAGGCGGGTTTCCTACCTGCGAACGGTGATCTTCAGTATCCTGTAGGAGCCTTTGATCAGGATGAGAGCTTCCTGCCTTGAGCCGTAGAGGGCGGATCCGTTTATGTTAACGAGCTCATCCCCCACTCTCAGCTTCTTACACTGGGCCGCTTTACCTCCTTCTTCAATCTGGGGGGGGGAGAGAGACAGAGATGATCAGATAGACGTACACACACACACACACAACACTGTGTTGCCCACAATGCTGATCTCTCTTCCATTCAGTCAATGGGACACAGGATTCCAAACTTCTGGCCCTTCATTCCAGTGTCCCCACAGTAACAATGCCCCAAGACACAAGATTGCCCCAAGACACGTTCTCATTCTAATTCTCCATTCTCATTCTGTGGTAAATAGATGGTGTCTGGTAAGCTGGTAAATCAAGGCATGTCGGCAGTGTAGTGTCTGGGAGCTGGGTTTGCTAGGGTTGGGGATGGCGTTAGGGTTGGGGTTTTGGTTGGCTTGTGGTTGTGGTTGGCTTGGGGTTGTGGTTGGGATTAGATGTGTTGTGCATGCATTGTTGGGATGTTTGTGTGTGGTTTGGGTGACGAGGGACTGCACACACACACACACACACACACACACACACACAGATCAGAGACACTGAGTGAAAAGTCATAAGTCAGACAGACAGGCAAACAGACCAGCCAAAAGACAGACAGGCCAGTGAACACACAGACAGACCAGTCAACAGACAGACAGACAGACAGGCATATGCAGTAGCTACGACAGCAAAGGCAGAGTCCTCAGGCCTCCCTCCCCATCCCTCTCTCCTCCCTCCCCATCCCTCTCTCCTCCCTCCCCATCCCTCTCACCTCATCCCTCTCACCTCCCTCCCCATCCCTCTCACCTCATCCCTCTCTCCTCCCTCCCCATCCCTCTCACCTCATCCCTCTCTCCTCCCTCCCCATCCCTCTCTCCTCATCCCTCTCACCTCCCACCCCATCCCTCTCACCTCATCCCTCTCTCCTCCCTCCCCATCCCTCTCACCTCATCCCTCTCTCCTCCCTCCCCATCCCTCTCACCTCATCCCTCTCACCTCCCACCCCATCCCTCTCACCTCATCCCTCTCTCCTCCCTCCCCATCCCTCTCACCTCATCCCTCTCTCCTCCCTCCCCATCCCTCTCTCCTCATCCCTCCCCATCCCTCTCTCCTCCCTCCCCATCCCTCTCTCCTCATCCCTCCCCATCCCTCTCTCCTCCCTCCCCATCCCTCTCTCCCCATCCCTCTCTCCTCATCCCTCTCTCCCCCCTCCCTCTCTCCTATTGGCACAGAAACCTACAGGCTGGCCGGACAGACAGGGGAGGAATGCATGTAATGGAAATAGAACTCTGATTTTATGGTTGCAATTACACACACACACACACACACACACACACACACACACACACACACACACACACACACACACACACACACACACACACACACACACACACACACACACACACACACACACACACACACACACACACACACACACACACACACACTTCCTGTTGCAGCCTAAACCAGAGCGAGCATGTAAAGCTCTCCATTTCCCTCATGTGAATTCATGAGCGCTCCAGGGCACTAGGCAGGCATGCAGACCTCGCATACAGCATACAAACTACATTAACAAGGTACATGAACTACACTGACTGGGCTGTACCTAGGAAACACTGCAAACTCATCCCCCTGCAACACAAACACATCCTTATACAAGATACACTGTAAAAACAGTTAGGCCTAATTACGCCCATCACTACTACAGACTAAACAAGGCTACTCCATCCTAGTCCTACTGATACCTGCTGGGGAGTTCAACTCTGTGTTACTTTATGGTTGTCCACCCAGCAGGCCCTTTACTGCACACGCTCAGTCAGAAGGCAGAGCCAAGAACTCCATTACTTCCCATGACAATGATAAAACACACAATTAACACTCTCATACACTCTCTCTCTCTCACACACACACACGAAGAACACCACCTTAGTCTTACCTCATCCACAGCGAGAGAAAACACTCAAACTAAAGCAGCTTCATCCTCAAGAGAGATTTGCAAGAAAAAAGGTGGAGAGGAAAACGCAAGAGAGTGGTGCCTGTGTTCTCTTTGCTGCGGTGTTCTCCATCAAACGCTCATATTCTCTCTGAGGGGCTTTTAACACACACACACACACACACACACACACACACACACACACACACACACACACACACACACACACACACACACACACACACACACACACACACACACACACACACACACACACACACACACACACACACACACACACACACACACACACACACACACACACACACACACACACACACACACACACACACGTCATGAGGTAATGGACCGGGGTCCTCGTTAACTCAGATTTCTCGCCCTCCTTTGTGTTTATTTAAAGAACGCACTCTTGGGTTATAAAAAAAGAGAGAGTAAAAGAAACGAAAGAAAGAAAGAAAGGAAGAGTGAAGGAGTGTTTGGTGATTCCCTTGGCAACCTGAGAATCAGTAACCTGCCCCTGGAGAGAACCACATGGCCTGGCCAACTCCTCTATACCTCTAGAAATGATCACTCCATACCTCTCTCTCTCCGTCCGTTTCTTTCTCTCCCTTATGCTCTCTCTTTTTTCTCTATTCTCTACCTCCCTATCTCTCTCCATCCCTCACTCTCTCTCCCCCTGATATCAACCCCTCCCTCTCTCCCTCCCTCTCTCTCTCAGGCCCTTTCTTCCCTCTCTCCAGGTCTGCAGTATAAATAGCCATGCCATTATGTGACCAGCTGTGCCAGCCCCCCAGTGCCAGCCTGCCTGTCCATGTGCCACACCTTAGTTCTTTCCTCTGCGTTTGGCTGTGTGTGTTTGTGTGTCGGTGCCACACGTACAGTATGTCTTACACTCCTCTGTGACTCAAACAGGGTTACAATAAGGGCCTTGTGTTCTCTCTCTCTCTCTCTCTCTCTCTCTCTCTCTCTCTCTCAAAAGGGGTTGATCATTATGACCCATGAAAATAAAACAATGTCTGCACCCATTCTGCAAGAACACCCCTCCCCTCCTCCCCTCCCTCGGGGCAAGTGTGTTTGACACAGTGTTTATGTTCATTTGTTTTTTAATGAGTTTTTCCTTATAAAAACAAACCTGAAGGAACAGCCTCTACACAGAGGAATGCACTAATTACAAAGGGTATCCCTGTCTGAACACACACAAACTCTCTCTCTCACACACACACACACACACAAACTCTCTCTCTCTCACACACACACACACACACACACACACACACACACACACACACACACACACACACACACACACACACACACACACACACACACACACACACACACACACACACACACACACACACACACACACACACACACACAGCCCGTTAACAAGATGAAATAGTCAGAATAAATGTCTTCATGGGGGTTTAGAACCCTCCTATGACCTCACTATGCGGTGTAGTTGCGGTTGTCACAGTGGGAATAGGCCAGACAGACTACACTATAGTTACTGTAGCAGTGGATCACGAAGACCAGCCACCAACACACCCATACTATCACTTAGAGGACAGTAGGGAGGGAGGGGGGAGGGAGGGAGGGAGGGGATGGACAGAGGGATTGAGGGAGGAGCGATGGTGGGAGGGATCGAGGTAGGAAGGAGGGAGGGAGGGAAGGGAAGGATGGGTGGGAGGAAGATGGAAGGAAGGAGAGATGGAAGGGATGATGGAGGTGAGGAAGGGAGGGATGGAGGGAGGGAGGTAAGGACATGGTGACACCAACTAAAGAGGACAATGGTGCAGTCATGCTGCATCCCGATTAGATACCCTGATTCAGCACCACGACACACACATGGAGACACACACACACACAAACATCCTCTCTCTCTTTCTCTCTTCCTGACCCAATTCACCTGTTTTCTAGGTTAAGTACACACACCCTGGTTACCACAGTTATCACAGCCTGGGTTGGGTCAGTATGTCATAGGCTGGGTTGGGTCCAGGCAGTCCGCCATAATCTGTTGATGATGGAGTCATTCAAGGGAAGTACTTCATGTGGGTTGACACTCATACCCTTTCATGGACAATCAATGCCTCCTATTCTAGTCTAGTCTAGACTATTATGTTCAACTCCATTTTATTCCATTCTGCAATTGGTTCTTAATCCTCTCTCCTGTGTTCATCTAACATAGGTCCAAGTGTAAGCCCTACCTGTACAGAATAACCTATTAGCCTTGCCCGTCTGTCTGTCTGTCTGTCTGTCTGTCTGTCTGTCTGTCTGTCTCGGCAGGCTCTGTCCTGTCTCAGTGTCTGTCTCTATGGAGATGGCAGTGCCATGCTGACTGATGCCAGGGTGAAGTCACACAGGGCTCTGCCCAGGGAGAAGAATGGCCTCTCTGTGTCTCAAAACACACACATGTGCACACGCGCACACACACACACACACACACACACACACACACACACACACACACACACACACACACACACCCCGCCCCCACCCCCGTCCTAGGGCATGAGGTCACCCTTCGACTCTATAAATAACAGGGTGTGTCCGATTAATGACTGTGTGTGTGGGTGTGTGGGTGTGTGTGTACGGTGGCAGTGTGCCCACCATTATGCCAAAAGGGGAATTCCCATGTTGGCCATAACGGGCAGTACAGGCTGTTTCCCTGTCACCTGATGTCTACCAGCCATCTAACTAGATAACTCGTAGATGGTCATATAAACCTGTATTGTTCTGCTTGAAGAACACCTGCCTCACCTTAACAGGTTAGAATACTGGAGGACCAGGCCAGATGGTATGAAGTGTGTCTGCATATTTGCACAGTTTCACTGATTCACTGATTCACTGATTCACTGTTTCATTGATTCACGCACGACAGAGAGAGAGAGGGGGAGAGGCGGAGAGGTTGGTTTACAACGTAGAGAGACCGCGTGTCTGTCTGGCTTCAGGAACATGGAGAGTCATAAACCCACAACTCATGGTCCAGTTATGACTGTCAACACAGTAAAGATGAACATGATTATACTGCAGTTAAACTACATAGATTGTAAACATGACATGACAGACAAAGGACCACAAGGGGTTAATGGGTTGGTCGACGTGGTAAAGCACAGACACTAATCCACTATGAAGAACACTTGTACCTTGTGTTAAATGTGACGTGTGATCTGTGTCTTGGATTACCTGTTTTTTTACTTAAACAAGACCGATTTCCTCTGGAAAGCAAACAAGTATTCTATTCTATTCCAAAATGTTTATAGTATTCAATTTAATTCAATTCTGTTCCATTCCATTCACATTCTATTCCATTCAGGGACAGAGAATGAGAATGCTACACAGCGTTAGCCTGTCTTTCATTGAGCTGTGTGGAATGTCTCTACCTACTACAACCTAGCACTCTGACAACACTGGAGTGGATGTGGATGTTAATCTGAGCTTAAACCATTACAGTGACTGAAGCTTTCTGTAGACAACACTTTACATTTGGACAACTTCTGTTCGCCCATGTAACTCCTGGCTCTTGCTTGGATGGATATGCCAAGGAACGCCCCTGGATAACGCGCGCACACACACACACACACACACACACACACACACACAGGATGCAGGAGAAATTTGTTTCGCAACTGGCTCTTTATCAAAGCCTGGAATGATCGACCCCAACGAGAAAATCATTAACAGAGGAGGGCCTGGGGCAGCCAGCCCAGAGGTTGTTTGTTTGTTTGTTTGTGTATGTGTGCGTGTGCATGTATTTGGGCCGCATAGCCTGCATGTTTCTCTGTGTGAGCAGAAGCGATGACTTTACAGTGTGTGCAAGTGTTAGTGTGCATCTAATTTCACCACGTATTGAACACATTTTGTGTCTGTGTGTATGTGTGTGTTCTGGTGGGCCAGTCTGACAGCGTGTGATTAACACACCAAACATCTGTTCTCTCCTGTTAAACAGCATGATCTCCTCATGTCACTTTACATTACACATCTGTGTGTGTGTGTGTGTGTGTGTGTGTGTGTGTGTGTGTGTGTATATCCACTGTATTGCTTTTGTGTGTGAGAATAGTGTTGAGTGTTAGAATAGGAGTCTTGTGTACAGTATGCAGGCACACATGCTACAAATGTGTGCTTGTGTGTGTGTGTGTGTGATACACAAAAAAAGTATCCTGATCTTCTATTTCCCTTTGTGCAGACATAGTAAAGCCTGTTAGCTGAATGAAATCCCACATTATTCAAAAGAGTCATCAGAGACAATCAGAGGAGATCCTCTTCCCAGAACTTGACTGCTTTTGGATGTCTGGGTCGGAAAACTGGACACACACACACGGAAGCAGGGAGGCAGGACCGGGAAAAGCTGGTTGGATGAAGACATCCTGGGCAGACATGAGGAGTCAAACCTACACTGAGATACCACCAACACACCCACACCCACCCCTGCCCCCCCCAACACACATCACTATGTTCCATAAAAAAGGGGAAGTGGAGGGCAGTGTTGACACACCTTACTGTGGGAACATCTTGGCTCCAAAAATAAGGTCGGGCCACTGGCCACCCCACACACACACACACACACACACACACACACACACACACACACACACACACACACACACACACACACACACACACACACACACACACACACACACACACACACACACACACACACACCAACCACATTAAAAAAACACTCTGGACAACGCTTTATTCTGAAGCTAGAACTGTTTAAATTGTCAGTTAGAAACCATTTAGCGTCACCTAAACAGAATTAATGTGGTGTGCAAGCACAGAAAAACACCAAACTTGCCGTCAGCAAGTCTGTACAAACCAAGTTCTATGATTGTCTGACTATAGTACATACATGTGTATAACTGTTCTAGTATACCTTCAAGGGTCAAACTATATTGGATCAAAACATCATAGACAGTTATTAAGTTAATGATCCATAACTATATGGAAGGCATTAGCCTATCCAAGTGGGTTATCAAACTTCACCATCTAGACTCTCAGTCAATAACAGGCCTGGATGTAATCAAGTAATTTCCTCCCCTCTCTCCTTCGGCCAATCATAATAAGTGGAGCCATCCTAATCGGTGCGTTGCACGGTAATTTGTAATCTGTCCCCGTTTTCATGCAATAATTAATATCTCAAGGGGGATTCCTCTGTGAATGACACAGACAGACACACACACACACACACACACACACACACACATGACTGTGAGACACACACCCTGAATGCTGAGCCAGTTCAACAACAAACACACCCACCCACCCTCAGGGTCCAGGCTGTACGGATGGACACTCTCTCACACACACACACACACACACACAATAACAATGTATATAATCATATCTATTCATTTGATTCATATGAACCATGAATAGACTCCAACTCTTGTTGTTAAATAGTCATGTCCTACTGATGGGGGTCCAATCCCTGCTCCCCACAGCCCCTCACTACATAAAAGGTTGGGACACACACACACACACACACACACACACTAGCAAACACACACACACACACACATAAGCTAACAAACACACACACACACACACACACACACATCACCCCTTCACCTCTGCCCTCCAGTCTAAGAGTTCTGAGGTCCTCCTCCCTTCCTCACACCCACGTCCACACAAGGCCCTCTTTATCAGGGAGGAAGAGGGAAAAGAGAGGGATGGAAAAAGAGAAGAAATCCCACGCTAACACCAAAGAGTGAGGAGCTGTGTGTGTGTGTGTGTGTGTGTGTGTGTGTGTCCAAAGGGTCACTGGTTGATACTGAGGGGTGCTATCCTTGAATGGCCTTGTATGGACCTGCAGAGGGAGAAGGGGAGCGAGCGAGGCAGGGCATCATGCCCCAGACAGAGAAGGCTTCTCTGGGCAGTGGCTGCGTGGTGTCTGTGAGGGCTGGAGACCAGGGCTGGACACCAGGGCTGGACACCAGGGCTGGACTGGACCACTGACATACTTGGCACCTATTCAAGTTGTGTCGAGGAGTGTCGCTAGCTACAGTAATGTGTGTCTGAGGAGAGGAGTGAAGAGGGAGAGGAGAGAGGAGAAAGGGAGGGAAGAGAGGCGAGAGAGGGACTGGAGAGAGGGAGAGAGAGACAGAGGAAGGAGAAGAGAGAGAGCTTCTTTCATTTAATTGAAAGATATGCCTTACTCAGTGCAGACCAGTCTCTATACCAAGACCTAGCCTTGAGATGCATCTCACACACACACACACACACACACACACACACAGGCATGCAAAGTCACATGGATGCACACTTACATGCGAACACACATTCTAAAACACACACACCCACCCTCGAGTTAACAGTGTGTGTTTTATGAGAGGAGGAATGTTTCTCTACAGATTGGCATGTTTTTACATTCCCCATTCTGTTTGCATCCCGCGGCTCCGATTGACCACCACCACCACCACCACCACACACACACACACACACACACACAGCAAATGCTGTTTAGACAGACTTTCCTTCATACCAATGGTCCTAAGGCGTACCGTACACCCTACAACGATCTCTCCCAGAGCCTTAACGACATCTTCCAAGATCTACCTTTTACCAGAAAACTCTCCATCACCTCCTCTCTCTCATCTCTGTCCAAAGAATACAGCCATTCATCAATTCAATGAAACCATCTCCGGCCAACCACCTCCATTGGCAATCGAAACTCCACAAATCGTTGGGCTGACACCCTCTCATATCCCTCTATGATCGATCATGTGTGACACACACACACACACACACACACATACACACACACACACACACACACACACACACACACACACACTTAAACAACCTTTGAAGAACAGACAGGGGAATCCCACTGTGTGTGTGTGTGTGTGTGTGTGTGTGTGTGTGTGTGTGTGTGTGTGTGTATCCCATCAGGACAGATAAATCCAGTCTCTGTTGGGTTAAGATAATAAACCAACGGTGAAATGAAAACACACTATAACTGTAACACACATCTGCCTGTCAACTCCCCCTCTCCCTCGTTAGGAAGTGATTCTCTCCTTATCTCAGGCCTATCTCCACAGCACACACAGGGAAATGGCTACAGCCAAGTAGTATCGCTGTGAGATAAGAGGAATGTCATACAAGTCTCTGTATGGGAGTTCTCCCTCTCTTCTTTGTCCCTTTAAAGAGGGGATGCACTGGATGCTTCTGCCTTGATTTTCCTCCTCCTCATTTCACATCAATGCAACGGAGAACAAGATTTGTTTCTTGAGGTGTGGTTTTAATTTGCCATGGTGAATCGGGACATCACAATTCACCAGCATATATATAAAACATATATAAAATACTGGGTTTATTGGGTAATTACAAGTGGGAACTCTGGGATTATACTGGAGCTCAGAGTTTCCAACCTTAGTTCTCTGAAGTCATGTCAACAAGAGAGTGACCACGAGCATGGCAGGGTTTTCAAAAGCTTATGCTAATGTGAAATGGAAATATAACAACAATGTGTTTCTAAGCTGTTAAATACACACTGAAGTTTGTTTTCGTGTATGAGATGTGTTTTGGAAAGTTGCAAACTTTCAAAATGGAAAGTTAAAGCGGTTCTAACTGGCCAGCGTTAGGCATCACCTGCAGGCGTTCACGTTGTTTCCGACCCCAAATCACTTGAATGTTCCGAACTCAGAGGTCCAAGCTCACAGATGGGAATTCTGAGTTTCCGAGTTCGTCATGAATGCACCATATGTCCAATTTCTTTTTTTTGTATGCATATTAGTAAATTTGGGGTTTAGAATTGATGTATATGACTACTTCCTAGGCCACATAGGAAGAGGAAAAAGTAGTTTTTTCGCTTCGGTTTCTCTTTAAATGTTGATTACATTTAGTTGTGCAGAGAAAATCTCTTCCATTCAGTTAGAGACGAGGATGACTGATGATGACAGAGAATATAAGCTTGATTTGAGAAAATGTTTGCAGCATTAACATCAATCTCTGACAAATGTTGATTATGATGATAAACTATCCCTTTAAATCATGAAGCATCTTATGGGGGTATTGAGACATCACACACTAGACAGACATGTCGTAACTCACACTTTCTATCTCACATTACTATCCTACTATAACTCCACCACAAATCAGACCCCAACAAGCCACACACACACACACACACACACACACACACACACACAAACACTCTCATTTTCCTGTCCAGTGTTATAACACTGATTGATCAATCTCATATGACTTCTGGCCCGTTAGGTCAGAGATCCAGTGATACCAGCCATTGTCCCTTCAGCCTACCGGATCTAATGTCTACCATATTGGTTTGTGTGTGTGTGTGTGTGTGTGTGTGTGTGTGTGTGTGTGTGTGTGTGTGTGTATAGGGGGTGGGGTGACCCGATGTCTTCATGACTGGATTCCACCCCTCACACAAAAAACACATACATGCACACACACTCAGAGATTCGAGCACACACACTCACAAACCACTCACACAATCAGACCATGGTGAACCATTTACCAGTTAATACCCAAAATGACCTTGCCTCCCTCCTACCTCTCCCTAACCCTTCAAACCCCCTCTCTCCCTCCTTCCTCCCCTCCCCTCCTTGCGAGACAAGGGCCTTTCGTTTCACTGGACGCGTTCAAACACTGGCTCAGCCCTCAGACAACTGTTAGAAGGGAGTGTGTGTGTGTGTGTGTGTGTGTGTGTGTGTGTGTGTGTGTGTGTGTGTGTGTTTGTTCACAGCAGTGCTGCAGGGAGGTTCAGCCCTTCTGCTTGTCCATAAATTCAACAACATGAAAGAAAAGCAACATTTTCAGAACGAGGTGAGAAGTGAACGATGAACCCTAGCTGTTCTAGAATGTGTTACGGGTTGTAGAACCATCTAGAATGTATAGAATGTGTAACCTCTGACTCAGTAGTTCTATAGCTCAATGCTCCAAGGTCCATTGTAAATACTTTTGGAACGACTCAATCAGAACACATCTAGTTTTCAATCATTCTCTCGCCTACCAAGCAGTAATGCTCTCTCTCTCTCCCTCTCTTTGGGTCTCTCCATTTATGTCTATCTCCCTCTTTCTCTCTCTCCTTCTCTTTCTTCCTCTTCGTTTGGCTGTTGGCTGGTCCAGTCTATTATCTCTCCATCATGAGCCACCAGCCCACAGGCCACAGCCACAGGAGCCAAGCTCACATTCCATCAGATAGCAACCTCTCCCTCTTTTTCTCTCTGTGTCCCCTTCTCTCTTTCGCTCTCTCTCTCCCTCCCTCCCTCCCTCCATCTGTCCCCTTCTCTCAATCGCTCTCTCCCTCTCTCTCACTTCCTCCTCTGTTCCCATCCCCTAGCTGCACACAGAGATACAGATACAGATACATCTACCTCTCCACAATATCTCATCATGGCCAAGAATATCATTCTCAGATCTGGCCAGATAAAAACATAAAGCATTATTCAACCTTACACACACACACACACAACATTAAACATTGAAACACAAGCATTCAGGCCACAGTGTGTAACACAAACCACCGTCCCCCTCCACTGCAGAATTCCAATTCCCAGCCTCCCTCTGGTGCCTAGTACTTTGGTTCCTTCCTACGCACACGTTCCACTGGCCCAATTACACCGCTGTTTGTTAGGGGAGAAGTATGCCTGCTCTACCCTGTGGTCCCAATAAATACATGGCATGTGAACGGGGGAACGCAACGAAATGAGAGATGTTTCCATACCAAAGAAAAGGGGTGAAGGAGAGGGAAGGAATGAGTGGTGACAAAAAAAGAATGAGCAGTAAACAAAGAGCTTTTTGTCCAGTTGGTCCAAAAGAGATGGAGAAAGAGAGAGAGAGAGAGACCACATTGCATGCACTGAGAAACACACACACACACACACAGCGTTGAGGAGTTAAGGCCGGAGGCTTCACATCGGCATTCTGTGGCATGGTAACACTGAAACAAACTGTAAATACAAACAAACCAAAAAAAAAACACATTTACAACCAATTTACATACCTCATAGGAAATAAGATCTAATTCATGTAATTAAAATCTAGAGGTTGTGGTGTGAGGGAAACGCAGTGAAAAATAGATTTAAAAACAGGACATGGTCCATAAGGCTTGAGGTTGGTTCACATTTACGACCTTAACTTGACTAAACACAAGTGTTCCATCCGAGCAGACACTTAGGTTGTCCCCACGCGGTTCACAGGTCAACCTAACATGGTCTTGGTCATGTTAGGAGGTTGTTAAGAGGTTTCTCCTCAGTAACTCTGAGCTCATCTCACATGACACCATGACAGTCCTTAGCGTGCTAGCGCTACAGGAATACTACTAGTACTGGTACACTACTTCTGACCAGAGCCACATAAGGTGCACTGCATTAGGAACAGAGCCATTGATTTGTTTTTTCTTTAGATCTAAAGAGTTGTTGTTGTTGGCCTTGTGGTGCTTCTGGTGCTAGGGAACTCTGGTGCTAGGGAACTCTGGTGGCAACTGGGTTGGTTTTCTTTAGATCTACAACCGGAGCCGGAGAACAACAAACAACAACTGTAGGCCCATCAGCCCCAGTCTGGCCTTTCCACCCCCCCAGTGTTATTGTAGGTGTGTGTGTGTGTGTGTGTGTGTGTGTGTGTGTGTGTACAGGGACCTGGCAGTCTAATAGACATGGCTTAGGGCTCCAGAGATGGTAGATAGGAGAGAGGATGGTAACATTCCAGCTCCACCCCTATCCTTATCCCTGCCTGGCTACACATGTTCTGGGAACAGGGACAATAGCAATAGCTGAAATATGAGGGTATTGTCATAGGGCTGGCACTATGTATACCAATGGTAAAATCATGTACACACACACACACACACACACAGCTAAACAATAAGGACTCCAATGTCTGCCATAGGACATGTGTTTAGGGTTAGCCAGTTAGCAAGTGTAGGCGGAGTGGAGGGGGAGAAGGAATTGTGTTCTATCTGATAGAAGCAGCAACTTCACATCAACCCCCCAGCAGGGAGGATTACATTGGCCTCTCCTTTACCACAATACCAGAGGAATGGGATGGGGGGGGGGGGGGGGGTCAAAATGTTTACCAGCTGAACATGTGGTCTAATACCTCAGCCTATTAATCCTCTGAGTAAGGACCATAGAATGAATTAGAGTCAGGAGAATGAACTAAGTATACAGCTCTAGCTCAGACCACAGTTCCCTTCATGGTCTATCTAATGCAGTAGAACCAAATAAACAATGTAAATAATATATATATATATAAAGCCATTGTTGCATTGTGCTGAGAGATGATATGATGGTCATTATTCATCAATCCAACATACAACACTTCGAAATGGTACACAGAAATGTGGCCGCCAGTGTCTGTGTGATAGAACCAATGTGGCCATGTAGCTTTGAATCTCTCTCTCTCTCTCTCTCTCTCTCTCTCACTCTCTCTCTCTCACACACACACACACACACACACACACACACACACACACACACAGTCCGCTTGGACAGACAGTTATCTCCCAGTGTCTGCCAGATGTTCATTTAGATACCTCGTCAGTCTATTCAACTCTGCCAATGAACCTTGGAGACATGGGATGAGCTGCTGATTACTGGGGAGAGACGACTGGGGGAGGGAGGGGGGGGTACAGTGGTCACACATTAGAATGCGCGCACACACACACACACACACACACATCAATGGTGATTAGCTGTGCTCCTCATGGAATGCCGGACAAATGGGTGACATCCCTCTCCTGTCTCCTGCACTAGAGTAACCCCCCTCCCCCTCTTCTCCCCTCTCTGCCCCTCATCCCCCTCTCACGCTCAGAGGGGTGAGTCTGGGAATGTGATCTTCTGGAGTGTGTGTGTGTGTGTGTGTGTGTGTGTCAGCAGCTCAGTGTATGATCTTTGGGGGTTGTGTTCTCCTCAACATCTTCATTCAAATAAATCAACATTTTGGCTGGATTGCAGCATAGATAGACAAGGAGGGGCTCTCTCTCTCTAATAATTTAACAGTGTGTCTCTCTGTGTGTGTGTGTGTGTGTGTGTGTGTGTGTGTGTGTGTGCTTGAGAATAGCACACAACAATCTATTCATTCTGGAACTTTTGAGACTGTCAATAAAGTGGAAACTAAATCATGACTCAATTTCACTTCCACATACAGTAACGCCACTGTACTGTGTGTATGTGTGTGTGTGTTTGTGTGTGTGTGAGTGAGTGAGATGGAAACTTCTAGTTCTTCTATTACCACAGCAAAAACACATTATGTACCAATTTATCCTTCATTCTCTTCCTCTGAAGCAGACGTAATTATGAATCACAAACAGCCCTAACACCCCCTCTGCTGTAAGACTAACTAACTAACTAACTATGAACCAGATTGAGCAAGCTTCCAGACGTCCAAGTTATTTTCCCAAGGCAGTGTGTGTGTGTGTGTGTGTGTGTGTGTGTGTGTGTGTGTGTGTGTGTGTGTGTGTGTGTGTGTATGTGTGTGTGTTTCCAGATGAGCGAACCAGGCTTTTCCATTCCCTGGTGCTCCAATGAATGTAGATGTCAGTGGGCAACCAGGCCATCACACGACTCAGAAAACCTTAATGTTGCTTTCAAAGAGTGCAGAGAGACAGAACCTTAGTGCTAGACACACAGCAGAAAGTGGTGGAGCGGTAGCCTACATGGGCCATAATGTACACACACACACACACAGTTCAAGCCGACAAATGCTGACTTCACTTCATACCAATGGGCCTAAGACCTACACACTAAGACCCCCACACACACACACACACAGGCCTAATGTGTATTAAGAGCAGTAATTCATAGGGGTAGTGGGTCACGCAGTGTGATACCGTGGGAGTGAAGGAAACATTCTCTTTATCAGTAGAAAGAACACAGCCAGTGGAGCAGAGCAGAACAGTGGAACAAGCAACGTCGTGTCAAATCTGTGCAGAAACGTTCTTATCAAACGTTCTTCCCCCCCCCCCCAACCCCCCCGCTGTGCGAGATAAAAGACGTTGCCAATCCCACTGCAGTCATGTGGAAACAACAATAGTCCAAACTACGTGGGTATTGGATGATGTGTTACAACACACAAGGATAACCTATCTGTAGGCTAAACATCTGTTGATTCAAGCAGTCGTCCAGTCGTGATCGAGATGCAGTAGGCTACTGTATAGTTAAACTCCTGGAAAGTCAACAATAATTAATTAAGTGGTTGTACAACCAGCAACAGCCCAATTACATCAGCGAAATTTAAGATTGATAAATCGATTTTGGATGTCATGGGTAATGATGGACGTGACAGCTGACAAATATCCGCCCGGATACTCGCTTTAGTTTCGGACTATATACTTCCAGGAGGTAAACAAACGTATCTACCAGTTACAGTAGACTAGTGGTCAACCAATAGCACCTATAATATCGCTTAGCCTTTTGAAATCACGAGAATTGTCCTCCACAACTTCAACTGGGGACAAAAAGTCGCAATAAAAAGTAGCCATGCAGCTCTGCAGAAGTTAGAGGAGGAGACGACTACATTTAGTTGAGTTTGTTCTGCTAAAAGGTCAAAACATCCAGAACCGTCAACCTGTAATTGTCAGAATCCATCAGAATAGGCGACAATAAACTTGTTTCCAAAAAGACAACTCACTTTAGTGATGATGAGCGGCTCTCCGTGCTCGAGCCCTCCTTTGAGCGTGAACCCCCAGGGCGCGCCGCCGTGAAGCTGGACCTGGATCTGGTTAAAAGACACGAGCTGCTCAACTGTCTCCATTCTCTCTCTTTCCGTTAACCGGCAACCGCAAAGACTCACTGTTCTACCGGCGCCACTTCGGATTTCTCAGTCTCTCCATCACTACAATTCCATTGCAACAACGGACGGAGGAGTGAGTGAGTGAGAGAGGGGGAGGGCTAAACTTTTGCGAGAGTTCCAAATTCTTTCAACGGAGGAGGTCCTACTATTTGAGAGCGAGTTTGAGTGACAAGCAAACGAGCCTGTCACGGAGACGTTCACTCCAATTGTCCAATGAGGAGTGTCCAGTGGGAGGGAACTGGGAGGGGTTCAGTATCAACCGCTGCATTGTATCTCCTCATTCTCCTGTCTCTAAGCGGCAACTTCAGCGAAATAATTGTATCAACTGTGTGAATAGCTGTCCCCTTCATTAGTAACCCGAAACCGCTAGGTTTGTAGCCGACCTACAGAAATCTGCCATTAAGCTTATGATAGACCTTAAACACAAAAGACTATATCATACGTTTTATGTAGGTACACATATATCTGCAGTAGTAGCTTATATTCTGTTAATCATTTACATGACGTATGAGGAGGAAAGAAACACTTATGGGTAATAACTATCCAGCTATGGCCAGCTATATATGCAGTGGAACACGCTGTCCTGAGCTATTTAGACACATTAAAATATTTAGGTTCGCCTCAAAGGTGGTCTTGGGGGATACTGTACAGTATGTGTGTCTTTTTCTCCTGTATCCTGTTGACCTTTGCCACAGGATTGACCAATTACAGGCTGGATCAAACACGTTACCTGCTCGCATTCCAGGCTGCCTCTCATTTAAGCCCCTCTTACTGCATGTCCCTAGGGCACTAGTGTGTAAAGGCCATTTTTTTCCCCATCTTCGTGCATTCCATTAGAGGACCCCCTCCTAGAATAGAATAGTATAGACTTTTAATGAACGAATGGAATGGAATAGAATTAGAACCAGACTGAAAAGATAAGAATAGAAAAGAAAATATGAGAACAAAATTGGCTTATTTTTTTTATTTTAAAAATACACCCTAACCCTTCGTTGATGTATATGAACTGACCTTTTTTTTTATTATTTCACCAAACAAACTTTGACAGACCAGTTAGGAGGGAAGATGCGCTTCTCAGTAATTCAAACGGGGCCGTGCGCGTTGGCGTCACGACCAGTCATTACAGGTTAATTGGGGTCACTCAGCCAGGAAGTTGACCGTAATATCAAAATGGTTAGCTGTCAGGTGAGCTCTCGAGATAAATCACGACCGTCGCTTTCCAAACGATGGTAGCCTACCTGGTGGAGCTCGCTAGCACCAGCGGTTTATCATGAAGGCTACCCGCAACCACGACCTAGTCAACATTTGTATCCTGTTCTGTTTAGTCTGTTTGTTGTGTTCCACGTTAACTCCAGTGTCCACCGGGAAAATGAACCGTTCTTCGACGTCGCCATCATCGCAACTCGGCGCTTTCTCCTCCGGGCGAAGCCGTTGGAATCATCATCATCACACACAACACAAGAGTCCGCATCACAGGCCGCTCTCGGACGAGCAGAAGGCCGATCAGAGCTTGCAGTATATGTTGAACTTGTATAGAAGCGCGGCGGACCCCGACGGTAGGCCCAAACAGCACCGAAAGTTTGGGTCCAACACCGTCCGCTTGCTACGACCCTCAGCCACGCAAGTGCATTCTCCGTCAGGTGAGCGGTTCTCTCACAGCTCATCGCTTTAGAGTCGATATAGCCCTACATACTACACTCTAGTAGCCAATAAGTGTAGTATGTTGACGTCACGTTTGAACTTTTTGCTCTGTCATATTCATACATATTTACAAACCGTTATGCAGGCTCTAAGATGATGCATATGTTTCTGGAATTATTGTAAACATCTTGTGTTATAGGCTACCACTGTTTAGGATTCATATTTGCATTATAACATGCATTATTATTGCCAGTAACTTTCCCATAGTTTCAGATGTGTATCAAATCAATGATATTGACACCTTTTGATTTGTCATTGTTGTCACCATGCTCTCACTTCTCTCCCCCTCCTAACCCTCTCCCTCTCTTCTCCATGCTCTCACTTCTCACCAGACCTGCACTACACCTACACAGTGGAGTATGAGCTACACACCCTTCCCATGCAGAGGCTGGTGAGAGCTTCCTTCGTCCACCTGCGTTCTCCCACCACCCCAGTCCACCTTCCCGTCCGCTGCAGGGCCAGAGTCTCTCCCATGGGCCCCGAGAGCCGGAGGAGCCCCCCTGGAGGTCTTGTCACCCTGGAGCCCCACGACCAGTGGACCGAGACAGACATCACAGACCACCTCACCGCCCACCTGACCCAGAGCAGACAGGGCCGCCTGGCCCTGTTGGCCCAGTACTGGTGCAGGGAGCCTGGGTATGCGAGGCAGGCCGGAGGCCTCTGGTGGAGGCTCAGAGACAGACCCATCAGGAGGAGGAGAGAGAATCATCTCAACACCCCTGGTCTCCTGCTGTTCCTAGAGGAAGAGGGGGAATCTAAAGACAGGGCGGGGGGGTGGATGAGAGGGCCGATGAGGGTGGGGTCAGGGAACCCCAGGGGGCCACAGCAACACCCCGCACCCCGGCATCGCCGCTCCAAAGACCCCCCCATCTCCAAAGACCACACCATCCCCAAAGACTCCCCTAGCCCCAAAGCCCCCCCTGTCCCCGGCAGCATCGTGTCAGACATCCCCAACTACAAGCGCAAGAACAGCACCCCCAAGAACCCATGCAAGCTCCACTCCTACCGTGTCTCCTTCGAGGAGCTGGGCTGGGATCACATCATCATAGCGCCCCACAAGTACAACCCCCGCTTCTGCAAAGGGGTCTGCCCCCGCATCCTGCACTACGGCCTCAACTCCCCCAACCACGCCATCGTACAGACTGTGATGAGCGAGATGGGGATGGGGGTGGGGGAGGTGCCGGCGCCCTCCTGCGTACCGTACAAGTACAAGCCCATGAGCGTGCTGATCCTGGAGAAGAACAGGAACGTGGTGTACAAGGAGTACGAGGACATGATCGCAGAGTCCTGCACCTGCCGATAGAGAGAGGGATTTGGAGGGGGGGGCTGTAACTTGGGTGTTGGCTGCCCCCCCCCACACCAATCGCAAGCCACTCTTAACTCTTTGGAGGGGGTATGATGGAGTTGGGGTTGGGGAGTTGGTTATGTGCCATTCTGAAGCCTTGGAGGTTTGGGGATGGCATAACTTGATGTTAAATGTGGGTAAACAGGGTTACCCCACTGCCCAGCCACTCACCCCCCCACATCACTCCTAACCCTAACCCTCCATTGCATGACTTCTACCACCCTCATCCCCTTCCTGACACTCAGGACTTTTACATACATACAGCTTTAAAGCTTTTTGAAGAATTATGGGTAGTGTAGACTTTGTCTGTAGAAGAGAACGCAGGGTAAATGGTGGGCTATAGGATGCATGTATGAAGGACTCACTGAGGTTCAACCCCAACCCACTGTTAAGTGTTATTTCTCTTTCTGTTTTCTGTCTCTCTTTCTTTCTGTCTTTTTTATTTTAAAAATCGTGTTATAGCTTGACATCTGGAGCGACCGTGTGAGTTCGAGAACACACACTGTGAGTCAGAGACTAAGCGTAGTATTTGTACATATATTTTTGCTTCACACCTATAGGGTGTTTGCACTTCTATGGCAACCCTCCACTCGTTTGGGATTTGGCCTAAGAAAATAAAATAAAAAACGAAAGAAAAAGGCATTTTAAAATGTAAAAAAGGGGCCCGCTTTCTGGTCTCTTTAAACCAAACTTTGAGGTGTAGGAGGCCTTGCAGAGACTGAGTTCTGCTGGGGTTTGCTGCTGCTTTCCGAAACCACACATTTTGTACATATTTCTGGGCTGAGGAGGCGGCCTCCTAAAGCAAGCAGAGGAGGGATGGAGGGAAACATGAGTGCAGCCAGTGGCCTGCCTCGTAGAAAACAAAGGGAAACGTGCAATGAAAGTGTCTTTGAAAGTGTGTAAAGTGTGTCTTTAATGTATACGTGTCTCGCACTAAAATAAATGTTTTATTATTGTGAATGATAATGAAATAATAATAAAATAAATTTGCATATTTTCTAAAAGTTAATTAACATGGGTTTTTTTCTAATATTCTATTTCTTAGTTCCAAAAGTGTTGTTTTGTTCAAAGCTTGACTCTTGTTATGAGAAAGAGGATTGAAGTATTGGAGAGAGAGTTTTTGATTGATTGCCCCTAGACACTGACCAAAGATCAGTCTGGAATTATCCATCCTTTTGTTTAGGCTAAGACTTTGGGAAGATAAAATGATTGTAGGTCAACTTCTACCTGGAGAAATAGTTCATTTATTTAATTTAGTTAATCCATAAAAATATAGACTACAAAACAAATCTGAACACTTTACATAAAGGGTTCTCCATTATGCATAAGAGGAGACATTTAATTGATTCTTCTTGAGGTGTATTTTAGATGTATTTTTTAGCCAACAGAGGGTGCACTTACACTAGTATTGTATTCTCTCCCATGCCACAGAGAAACTCCGGGTGAGTCTCAATAAGCCTACTGCCATAGGCACCCCTGTAGATCTGGGCCAGTATTCACAAAGCGTCTCAGAGTAGTGAGCAATGATCTAGGATCAGTGTTGCCTTTAAAATCATAATGAATATGTGGCTAGCTCTGAGAGCAGGGATTGATATCAGTAACATGGTTAAAGCTCCTACCTGCCCTCTTGATGATGTGACACATGTCTTTGTTCTCAATGCTATCAAAAAGCTTTGATGTCAAATTTGAGCCTTGTTATATTGCTCTAAAGTTACACAGAAGCCCTATGTGATATCAATATGAAAATACGAGAGAATTAGGTTCCATTATTAGAGGGGAATCCACTACTATTTTAGTTTATTTAGTTTAGCAGATTATTCTCCTCTAAAAATCTTTTTATCTTTTTTCTCTTGCCAACATTTGTAAGAAAAATCCCCATGGGTTGCAAGATTGACCATCCCTCTGTTGTTCAAAACTGTTTTTGTGAGTGTATACCACTTGTTCATGATCCAATGCTGTCAGAGGTCTAACATTTTAAGAGGATGTTTTACCACCTTCTGTGGTACAATAATTATCTACATTTTCAAGGATTTATGCCGCTTGCAAAATTCAAGTTGAAGAACTTCATAGGCCTACTCCAAAATAAATCATAGACTTATAGTTTTAGTTGTCATGCTTGATCTTTGGAGGTATTTGATCAAATTTATTTTTTTAATGACTCCTTTTTACAATATATAAGGGTGATTATAAAGCAATTTCCCCTGAAAAAAAATAGGGCATCCGTGACTATAACCCTAACCTTCTACCTAAGGAATCTATGTAACCAAATTAAGGTTTTGAGCATATTTACAGATAACTAGTTATTTCACAAAAACTCATATGTACACCCGATTGACACACCCCGAAGCAGAAGGAAGTAACACTAAGAGAGTATAATGTAAAGAGAGGCTTTATTGGGTGGAAAAAAGGACATCTGAGGTATGTCAAGGAAATTAAAGGTTTACAATTTGGATTATTTGGAGATATAGCTTTGTTATTATAAATCTGTCAGGGGTAGTACTAAGGATGACACGGTTCAAGCAGAAGCTTGGAGCATAAATATGGAGCATAAATATGTTTGACTGAGATGAATATGCCTCCATGCATTTCCAATGCTCTCTGGCTGGATTGGGAGTGTGGATAAAGCTAGAGGTCTGTTTTAAAAAATAATATATCAGAGATACAGCTTATATGACATACTCTAAGAAGAGGCTTGTAGTATTTAGGGTTGAGAATGTACAGGCAGGTCCCTTTAGGATTTACCAGTTATATAGGAGTTTTCCAACTTCTAAAGGAAATGATAAAATTGATACTCCTCAAACATTCACTACATCAACTATACACCATCCTCTATTGTAAAAGTCAATGAGACACATATTCACTGTGGAATTTCTCAAATATTCATCTGGTGACCAGAGGTTTGCTATTCTTCCATTCAAAGTCAGTGGGGGTAAAAAAAAAACCTGCCTGTTTTCCTATTGAGGGGATATGCAAAGACAAATATTTGAACTGTTCAAATCTGAAAAAAAAAAACTGGAATTTTCAGTTTCCCTTTGACTGCCATTGTTAAATGTTACCAAGAATCCTTACAGGTTACAGATGCCCTATGAGGTCACATAGAGGCACCAGGTTACATGGAATCCCTAAAATTGGTTACATTGAGTTCTTAACATATCTCTCTCTCTCTCTCTGATTGTCATACACACACACACACAAAATATAATCCTGCAACCCTTGCATTCTATACTTGAATCCAATTCCAGGAGGTTTCCAGGTATTGGCAGGATATGCAATGTATGAATACCACCGTCTGACCCTGAAGAGTTTGTGTCTAGTTTTGGTTTCCTTTCATTGTGGCTCTGTAAGAGATCAGTCCTACCACAGTCAATGATACTATATGACTGTGGTTGTCCTGTGCTGTGCAGTGTCACTACACTACAGTGACAACGTAGTTTGTGTGTGTGTGTGTGTGTGCGTGTGTGTGTGTGTGTGTGTGTGTGTGTGTGTGCATGTGCGTCGGACTGTGGTTGTGTTGGGGTTGTGCTGTGCTGTGCTATGCTGTGCCGTGTCACTGCAGTGACAGTATAGTTTGTGACGTGTGTGTGTGTGTGTGTGTGTGTGTGTGTGTAGGGTTCTAGCAAGGCCCTTGCTTTTGGGTAGAAATTGGCCTTCAGCACAGATCTAGGATCAGCTTTCACTCCTCAAATCATAACCCTCCCCATTAGCTGGGGAAAACACAAAACTGATCAGGGTCTAGGGACAACTGGCCCTTGGCTGAGTGTCAGAGAGTCAGGGGTTGACTTTAGGACAGTGTTCTCTGCCCTGCCTGCCGATGGCCCTTGAATTGATGACAAATGGCACTCTATGTGTGCGTGTGTGTGTGTGTGTGTGTGTGTGTGTGTGTGTGTGTGTGTGTGTGTGTGTGTGCATGCATGAAAATGTTTTCTAAATGCGTGTGTTTGAGATCAACCAACTTTCAATTGGGAAATTCACATTTCAAGGCCTCGGGGCGTTCTTGGTATAGAAGGTTCATGGTATCAGAGTTCTATGAACGCTGTGTGTATACAGATGACTTGGCATCACGTAGCTTTTGATGAGGATTGATAAGACCAGCGGTGTGTCTCTGTCCAGCTCTTATCATACACATTTCTTAATGCCTCTGTGAGGTCACACCACAGCTTATTGGAAGAAGCAGAAGTATACTCATTGTCCCCAATGCCTCTGAAATTCTCTCATACTCTCTCACTGTACCTATATTTTTGCCCATTTAGTTTTTCATGTATCATTATATCCTCATAGAGGCTTGTGTGTTATCCTTATATTGATGTGTGTGTTATCCTTATATTGATGTGTGTGTTATCCTTATATTGATTTGTGTGTGTTATCCTTATATTGATGTGTGTGTGCTATTCTTATATTGAGTTGTGTGTGTTATCCTTATAATGAGTGGTGTGTTATGTGTTGGAGTGGTGGCGTCAGGACCTCTGTTCTTTCTCTGAGGTCTGTTTTGAGTTTCCTCATGACTGTGTGTGTGTGTGTGTGTGTGTGTGTGTGTGTGTGTGTGTGTGTGTGTGTGTGTGTGTGTGTGTGTGTGTGTGTGTGTGTGTGTGTGTGTGTGTGTGTGTGTGTGTGTGTGTGTGTGTGTGTGTGTGTGTGTGTGTGTGTGTGTGTGTGTGTGTGTGTGTGTGTGTGTGTGTGTGTGTGTGCGCGCGCATGTACTTACTCACCATACACATATTCCTGGAATCCATGTCAGTTCAGTTAATCCCTTTCGCTTGTTCCTTCCCGTCTGGTGTTGGCACTTTGCAGATCAGAAGGCATTGGATTGGCATAACCAAGATGGCAATGGCTACATTTAGCATCACAATGGTGTCAGGGGAGTGTCTACCATGTTGCTCATGCCTATCCAAGTCATTTTCAGATCTGCAAACATACGAAGGGGTTTGGGACTAGGGAGAGGAGTGAGGGGTTGTATTGGGATAGGCCAGGGCGCGTTTGTATGTTTCTGCATGTGTGCGTTAATATGTATGCATGCGTGTGTGTGTGGGCGTGCATGCATGCGTGTGCTACACTGCATGCAGACTCTGGCACCTTACAAGAGCCTTAACTTATGCCAAGGACAGACACACACTCTATCTCACCCCACCCCCTCTCACGTTCAGTCAGAGGCTTGTGATCTGTTCTGCGCTGTTCGGTCCAGGACCCCATCGAGGGAATGGCTGATCTGATTGATTGTTAAACGTTCAGCAAACATGTGACGTCAAAGGCCAAGAGCTGTCTCAAGGGAGCTGGTTGGAGATATAAAAGAGGAGGGACCAACCATTTGCTGCTGTCACTACTACTGAGAAACAGTAAGACGGAGACCTACTCCAGACCTGCACTAGACCTACACAAAGTGCCTTGCTGTGACTATCTTCTGGGTCTATCTCCTGTCTCCGTCTGTCTTCCTTGTTTGACCTCACCTCCTCCTCAGTCTAAGATCTAAGATGCAGAACCAAAGCCACCTCGGGACCAGGACAATACTAGCATGGAGCCTTCTGGTGGTTCTGCTGCTCACTCAACAGGTAAGACTTGTGTTTGATACTTTTAGACTTATTTCTTTGTTTGTGACTTATGTTGTTTCAAAGTGGATGCTGGTCCACTCTCTTTGATATATTGAAATGACATCCACTTAAATGGACATCTTACTGTATGTCTATGAGCATATGCTTAAGAATACGGAATAGATGCATTTATAAAAATTATCTGTCACTATACATTATTTCTGATCGAATTGTGTGTGTGTGTGTGTGTGTATGTTCCAGGTGAGTGCGGGCCCCATTCCCTCTGTGGACGTCCAGCCCAGCTCTGTCCAGGGTCAGGCTGTGAAGACGCTGAGGAGGACCGCTCGCATGACGCCACTGTGGAGGATCATGGGAACTAAACCCTATGGAGCGTACTGCCATAACCACTACGAGTGTTCCACAGGAATCTGCAGGTAACTACTAACGACAAAACACTGTACAAATACTGTAGGAATAGCCATGGTGCATGTATTCTTCATGGGAATGTCTCATAGAAACATATAGATATAGACATATATAGATATATAAGATAGTTTGTTGTTTTTAAATGTTATTGCATACTTCACTCTTATGGTGCTATATGTAGCAAGGTTTAATGTCGATTGCCCTTGGACTGTTCCTGGCACAGCTAAGATATCATAGGCTGGTATCATGGTCACTGAGTTCATACTCCGTTCCCTCTCCTTCTCTCCCTAGGGGTGGTCACTGTGTTTTCAACAAGCCTACCAAGTCCTAGATGTTCCAGGAAAGAGCAACCAGCATTTCTTTCTTTCTTTCTTTCTTTTTTTTTTTTTTTTTTTTTTTTTTTTTTAAAGTTCTGCAAAGGACAATTTTTTTCATCGCCTGCCCTCAACACTTACCCTCCACAGGCCAAACATGCAGTCACTTCATGGATGGTTCTATGTAAGAGCTTTGTTCAGAGGGAGGAGCCCTAGTTTGAAATACTTAGTTAAAGGTTCAGGTATTTCTTTGAAGGGTAAGATAAGAATGAGACCAACACAGTCACAGTCACAGTCACTGTGTGTGAGTGTGTGTGTGTGTGTGTGTGTGTGTGCGTGCGTGCGTGCGTGCGTGCGTGCGTGTGTGTGTGCGTGCGTGCTCGAGTGTGTGATATCATACAGCATGTGAGATTTGACCAAAGTGACGTGAAAAGACCACATGGACGTGTCACAGTTTGTTTTCATATGGAGACATATGAGGTTTTGAATCTACCTGCATTTCTTAAAAGGTGCTGTTAAGGGGTACTGTCAAGTGACAAAGATGCCTTATTACAGTATAGTGCTCTGCTCCCAAGGTGCTCAACCAAAGACATCCAAAGATTTCCATTTGGTGATTATACTTGCTATCTCATCCTGTCATTCAACCTTGACTTCGCTATGACCCAGACACTATCAGCTATGAAAGGCTACTGAAGATAGGTGGTGACATGGTCCACTAGATAGTAAAGTTCTGAGGTATGAAATGTGTTACATTTGTAATCGTGCTACTCATGCTAATCATGTAATCGGGGTGTGATGTTTGCATGTCAGAACATCTCTGGGATAAAGGAGAGATAAACTTGGATGAAAAAAGAGAGAGAGACAAAAACAATGTTTTTCCAAAAAAAATCCAGAGTATCGCTGAACTAGAGAATGAAACGTAAAGAGGGAGGGAGAGAGAGAGAGAGAGAGAGAGAGGGAGAGAGAGAGAGAGAGGGAGGGAGAGAGAGAGAGAGAGAGAGAGAGAGAGGGAGGGAGAGAGAGAGAGAGAGAGAGAGAGAGGGAGAGAGAGAGAGAGAGAGAGAGAGAGAGAGGGAGGGAGAGAGAGAGAGAGAGAGAGAGAGAGAGGGAGGGAGAGAGAGAGGGAGGGAGAGAGAGAGAGAGGGAGGGAGAGAGAGAGAGTACAGAAATGGAGCAAAGGTTACAAGTATTGTACAACTCACCTATTAGCCTGTTCAACAGAAGTTGCATGCATGCTCACATTTTCTTTTTAAGTACATTTATAGATCTATTTATATACAGTTATTCTGAAAGCTTTACTAGCCCTACATTTGTGAAGTATGTAGTACAGTTTTTGTAACATTACATAACATTATGTAACATGTAACATAACATTATAATGTAATGTGTTATATGTTGTAACTTGGAAATGCAATTATACTAAGCTGAGATATTATATGATATTTATTTTGCATCTTCAAAGTTTAGTAGAAAAATACTTTTTTTTTTCTTTTCGGAAATGTTTCTACAGGATTGCACTGTAAAAATGGACTACCTTTGTACTGTGTACTTTTACCATACCTGATGATGTCACAAGTTATGGTATTTGTAAAAAAACATTTTAAAAAGTCCATAAAAGCAGTAAAAATGAATTAATATGACTCAATTATTTCAAACACAATTCATATACCCAGGGACGACAGATAGCTTTGTAGTTAACTGAGACATATGTATATTGTTGCGTAAACTGAAATGTTGATTAATGTGTCAACTAAATGGTTATTAGGCCTAAATGAATAGAAGATATGTGTTTAATAAAACAACAATAAACAGATACAAGATTATTACAACACTAAATAAATGACACTCTCTGCCATGTATTGATGAACCCATGCACTGACATGCAGTTCATAGCACATTCTATAGCAATGCCCTATGAACCCATAGCATTGACACTGAGACTTGCACAATGGTACAGTTGGGTCAGCCAAGTGTGTTCATGTACTGTACAACACAGCAGACAACTGATGTTCAGAGACTCATAAATCCTAGAAATTAATAAAAGACAAGATAGATTATGCCTTCTCTCTTTCTCTCTCTCTCTCTCTCATTGTGTGTGTGTGTGTGTGTGTGTGTGTGTGTGTGTGTGTGTGTGTGGTTGTGTGTGTGTGTGTGTGTGTGTGTGTGTGTGTGTGTGCGTGCGTGCCTGCGTGCGTGTGTGCATGAGTCAAACAGATATCCCCATACACAGACATACTGTATTTCGATGACTTGTCACATTTGTCTTCTCTCCTGAGGATAGTTAATGAGCCACAGAGAACCA
>NC_139655.1:13870083-13927583 GCF_951799395.1 Argentina silus
ATCTTCATTCAGGCGGCTCAAATTGTCTACTTTTATCAAGCTACCCTAATATAGAACCTTTATTTATGTATCAGAAAATATTCGCTGATTATAATAGGCCTACATTAATTTTTTTTAACAATTATTGCTTTAGTTCTCTTCCTGGTTTTAGTTGTCGATTGCTTCAGAAATCCTAGACATCCTCGAGTTGACAATTGGAGTTTGTATTTATTCATGTGAATTTTGGTAATACTGGATACAAATTAGATACACAATGACAGTTTTGAGTTAATCAGTTGATTGCTAGAGGCGATAATGCGAAAATTAACACTCCGGGACAAGTCAACGCAAATATCGTGGGATTTCAGGTGTGTGCAGTTGCTCATTCACGTCAACGTTTGTGGGCGGTCCGCGCAACGGCGAATATACAGTAACTATTGACAGTGACATAAATTATTCTTCTTCCGATGTTACTTTGTTGACACTAGACATTTGTTTTGAACGTGGTGATGATCGTGCACATTGGACATTTTAGAAGTTATAATATGTCTGCGAGTTTCAGGATCTGAACTTTTCTTTGCTCAATCAAGCACGGACGAACATCATCAACATGCGAAGCAGAAGCAACTCAGGGGTGAAACTCGACAACTATGCTCGGATAGTGCATAAAACCATTCTCTGCCACCAAGTGAGTGTTACGAGTCTTTATGCGTCCCTATTAATGTCCTGGCGAACTATTTTCCATTTGTATCCACAATTACATGACGTCTGAACTATTGACAATGCACCTCGCTCTCTACTTGGATATAGTTACATTTATTAAAACACCACCGGTAGGTCGTTAGGACTATGGCAACACACACACACACACACACACACACACACACACACACACACACACACACACACACACACACACACACACACAGTCTTAGTCTTTCATGCCACTAATATCCCCTACTACTGTGAATGAATCTAAATATACTTGAGTGGCATCCTAGTCTCCTCTCCTTACCTCAGTTACTAGTAATCTCCAGGTCATGACAGATGAAAGCTACACTCCACTAAATCATTTTTAGCTGGCTACTTTTTCAACTTCATAAACAACTTTTAATTTACTCAATAGAAAATGGGCTACTATCCAGGACAGGAGAAGATCTCACCCCCCCCCCCCCCCCCCCCCCCCCCACTCTGAATGGCTAACGGACTTATGTAGGCTTATGTAGTGCATTGTGCGTAGGTCTATCAAATGTGTGACTGTCTGAAGATTCACAATGACAGTTTTTAAAGAGGCACATGTTATTTCATATGTAGGCGTAGGGGGTTCCCCTGTATCTTTGGTGTTAATGTATTGAAGTGAGCAGGGCAGTCGAGTCATCCAGCCATGGCCACCCACAATGAGCCATTTCTAGGAGATAAATCAATCAACCTGCATGGCACTGTAAATATATCATGGAGAACTGGCTATGTTTCAATGTCCACACTAGCATACCACTTAGGCTGCATGGCCAATATGTTACTGTAGTCTATGTAGCATGTTGTGGATAAGTGTAGTAACAATCATTTTCCGCAGTCAATCCAGTTCAATGCAGTTCAATTGAATTCAATGAACGTAAATCATCTCAGAGCAGAGGGGGCAGCTATTACTGGCTGGCAAGGTTGGAATACAGTAAAAAATATATGTACTGTGAAAAAGTACAGTCAAAATCTTACCGTGGCTTAGTCATTGCTAGCCATGAAACATGACTTCTTGGATTCTTTGTACAGTACAATGTATTGAGCCATACTGCCTCTTGTTTGTCAGTGTTGTGGGCAGAGAGGTGGAGGAGGTCAGGGTCTCTTACTGTACGGTCACGATGCTGCTATTGTGATGCAGTCCAATTACTCTAACTGGACCCTTGCATTACATAACTGTAATTGACCAGGTCAGATTTTGTGTGAGAGAGAGAATATTTGAAAAGGCACAATATAGTACAGGGTTCCTACAGCGAATATGGGCAATTTAGACACATAATACACAATATTGAGGGTTTGGTGAGCAAGGGGTCATATTTTGGGCCAACATGACTCTATATCAATAGAAAGTCGTTGATGGGATCCATCAAGTGATTAAAGTTCCTGACTGAGATCCTTGACACACAAGACGTGATGTTATGATAGAGGCTATTGGGGAAGTACTGTAGTACACACAGGCTTGTTTGGTTATGCAAGCTCCCAGTTGACATACACACACTCACACACTCACATCATACTGCCTACCACTGCAGGAAACCTATGTTGCATCTATGTTGAAACAGCAGCACACTGTGGTTACGTATGAACTCTGCCATCTGTCAGGTTAGAGAGAGATTAACTCTGACGTGGGACAAATACAAGAGACAGAGCGTTTTTATCTTGAATATTTATATAACATCACTGTATGGAAACTGCACACACAGGATTCCATTGGGATACCATCTCAAATATTTGCCTCTGTCAGTCCCTCTTTATCCATACGAGCCACGCACCCCTTCCTGGTGAGGTCACATGGTCAGAGAAGACATCAGTCCTACTGATGATTATTGAGAATCCTGACATAGTCGGAAGTTCCCACACGAGCAAAAAGTGCATTGGAGTTGAGCTGCGGTGCTTACCCAAAAAGTCTGCAGAGAGATGCTTTAGCCTGTGTGAAGGAGGTTTGGTTCACACACAAGAAGCAGGCTTTTCTTTGCCTTTGAGTAGTGAAGAATTGATATATCAACACTTAAGACCTGCCTATACC
Source organism: Argentina silus (assembly GCF_951799395.1). NCBI lineage: Eukaryota > Metazoa > Chordata > Actinopteri > Argentiniformes > Argentinidae > Argentina > Argentina silus. The sequence continues at coordinate 13,872,824 of NC_139655.1, forward strand.
AACGTTTCGGCTGGGCCTTTTTCAAGGACAGCTGGTGAATGAACCTAACGTCTCTAAACCACATTCCCTGTGTCCTTGACCTCCAACTCTATGCCCTGCAGGACCCAGTAACAGGGCTACTACCGGCCAGTGGAGACCAGCCTGATGCCTGGGTCAGAGACAATGTCTACAGTATCCTGTCTGTCTGGGCACTCAGTCTGGCCTACAGGAAGAATGCTGACAGGGACGAGGACAAGGCCAAGGCCTATGAACTGGAACAGGTAGGGGGGTGGATATTGGGTTAGGGCTGGGGTATAGAGAGAGGGCTGGGTTATAGGGGTAGGGCTGGGGTATGAGGATAGGGCTGGGCTATAGGGGTAGGTTTGGGGTATGGGTATAAGGATAGGGATGAAGTATAAGGATAGGGCTGGGCTATAGGGATAGGGCTGAGGAGTAGGCTAGGCTTAGGTGCTGCTCAGTGTGAGTGGGCCTGACTTTACTCTCCGTAGCACTGAGGTCCCCCAGTAGGGAATGACCAGTAGGCAGCTGATAGGATATCCGATATGTTGTTGTAGTGCTGTCATTGCAGTTGCCAAGACATCCTCAAAGGCATTTACCTCAGATATAGGAATCTGTTACTGCATAGATATCTGCTTGGTGTTGTGCATGCGTGCGTGCGTGCGAGTATGCCAGCCAGGCAATGTGAGCCTCAGGAGTCTCGTGTTTCTCTGCTTGGCCACAGATATGAGCAGAGAGAAAGGTCAAAATGTAGCCTCTGTTGAATCCCTCCTCTCTCTCTCTCTCTCTCTCTCTCTCTCTCTCTCTCTCTCTCTCCCTCCCACCAGAGTGTGGTGAAGCTCATGAGAGGTGTCCTACAGTGTATGATGCGGCAGGTATGTATGTCATATCTATAAACACCATCTTACTCTGTGATGTATCCAACTGATCATGTCTGTCCAAAGTATGCTGTACAAATCCCCATCAGTCCCCTGCAAGCTGATCCATTGAGAACTAACAGACCCTAAACTTCAGTATTTCACTTCCACTGAGCATATTTATACCTTTTGTATTGTCTGTGAACTCTCCCACAACACACACACACACACACACACACACACACACACACACACACCAGGCCCATGTGCAGGTTGCCCTAGTGAGAGGATTAAACACACACAGGGAGAGGTGGACAGTGTGTCCTGGCCAGTGCAACTGTTTATCCAGTGTTGACCAGCAGCCCAGTGTAGCATACCTAATACAGTACTAGTGGACAGTCATAGTAACAGAGGGACATGATACCTCACTAGTCAAGATAACATGATACACGGTATGATGAGAAGAAGAAGATCATGTGATGTTTTTTTATTATCCATTTTTCCATGCAGAAGTGGTTCAGTTGAATTCACACAGACCTTGTTAGCTACTCATTTTGTACCTCATTATTCTTTAACCCTCCAACCACCTGTATTCACTCTGTTACAGTAGCAGCTAAATACATGTCTCAGCCTGGTTCTCTCCCTCTCTCCCTCTCCCTCTCTCTCTCCCTCCCCCCCCCCCCCCCCCCCCCCCCCTCAGCTGGATAAGGTGGAGAAGTTCAAGTACAGTAAGAGCGCCAAGGACTGCCTGCATGCCAAGTACAACACCAGGACCTGTGCTACGGTGGTGGGGGACCAGGAGTGGGGTCACCTGCAAGTGGACGCCACCTCTCTCTTCCTGCTGTTCTTGGCTCAGATGACCGCCTCAGGTACTGTGCGTGAGTGCGTGCGTGCGTGCGTGCGTGTGTGCGTGTGTGCCATGCCCTGTGTCTCTGGCACCCCAAAATGTTGTTTCTGAATCATTGTTTTGAAAATGATCAATAACTGAAAATGTTGTCAATATGTTTGTGTGTCAGGCCTTCATATCGTGTATACTCAGGATGAGGTGGACGTGGTTCAGAATCTGATGTTCTACATCGAGGCAGCGTACAAAGTGGCGGTGTACTTCTTCTGAGTAAGGGAGTCATAAATGCTGCATTGTTGTTATGGTGACATCACCTCTCTTCTTCTCTGGTGCCCCACAGGATTTTGGGATGTGGGAGAGAGGAGACAAGACCAACCAGGGTATCCCTGAGCTCAATGCTAGCTCCATAGGCATGGCCAAGGTAGACACACACACACACACACACACACACACACACACACACATTCACTCACTTACTCACTCCTCAAGGAGTAAAGCCACTGCAGAATGTAAAGCATTTTCCATGAGGAGGGAAGAGGAGAAGAGGGGGAGTGGAAAGAGGAAAGGAGAGGAGGAGAGTCAGGGAGGAGAGGAGAGGAGAGGAGAGGAGGAGGAGGAGGAGGAGGAGGGACAAGAGGGGGTGATGAGAAAGGTCATAATTCCTCTGTTCTATTGTGGTCTGGATGGAAAAGCTATGGAAGCATCCAGCCTCCGCACACAACCTTTACAACACTGCAACTGGATAGGCCGACAAAGGGCACATAGACAGACAGAAGCACCTGACCCTCTTCCAGAACACTCCATACTCTTTCACCCCTCATCCCCCCCTCCTCTCCTCTACTCTTCTACCTCTTGTGTCCGTGCCTTGTCTACCCTTCAAATCTCAATGCTTGCAGTCATATTTCTGTCTGCCTCTGCAACCCCCCCCCCCCCCACACACACACACACACACACTCACAACTCACTCACAGACCCCCCTCCACCTCCACCTACCCTCATTTAGCAGCTGAGAATGCTGGCATGATTGGCTACGGGGAGGGGGGAGTTTCATTCATTGGTTGGACACCTCCTACATACACATACACATACACACACACACACACACACACACACACACACACACACACCTCCATTTGGCTGTCCCTTCCATGGCGTCAGAGGTGTCAGGTTCTTGGCAGTTGAAGCTTGGAGGCACTGTGGTTTCTAAGAGCAGGATCCCCTTAGGAAAATGGTTTCTAAGAACAGGATCCTACTCAGAAATGACTGTATTACTGTGCACAGTAATAACCCTAGAGAATACCTTTATTAAGTAGATTCACAGAAACCAAGACCACTGTGTGAACTATTTGTACCACAATGTGGCATTTGTAACCAGTTATAGTAGTAGTTAGTTAGTTAGACATGTGTAGAGTTAGTCCCACAAGTAGTACCCTGTGACTTGTAACTTGTACATACAGTCTTATTATATGTGTGTCCCCTTGCAGGCAGCTTTTGATACTCTATGCTTATAACAGTGTGGTCATGATGTGGTACAATGTAAAACTATATAATGTGAAGTGTCACCATATTAATTGTCTCTATACAAGCATCCTGTGGCTCTGTTCAGATACCTACACCATGATGTGGTCTGGTATAAAGCCTGTGGTGTAAAGCCTGACTGTATGTTGTGTTTCCTTGCAGGCAGCTCTGGAAGCTCTAGATGAGCTGAACCTGTTTGGTTCTAACGGTGGACCTGGGTCTGTGGTCCATGCTCTGGCAGACGACATACAGCACTGTCAGGTACACACACACACACACACACACACAGACACGCGCACACACACACTCAGGGCCATATGGACCATACCAGTGCATTACAATTTATCCACAATGCACCACAACACTGTTGTGTCATACAGACCTATGAAAGAACGGACGCTATCCGCAATTCATTACAGCCATACTTCTGTATTTGAGTTCTGCTTATAATGTCAATTTCTCTCTCTCTCTCTCTCTCTCTCTCTCTCTCTCTCTCTCTCTCTCTCTCTCACTCTCTCCCCCCCTCTCTCTTCAGTCCATCCTCAGCTCCATGCTTCCCAAGGCGTCTATGTCTAAGGAGGTGGATGCAGGTGTTATGTGCATCATCTCGTACCCAGCCTTTGCTGTAGAAGACCTCAAAATCGTCAACCTCACCAAGGAAGAGATCATCTCCAAACTGCAGGTCAGGACCAGATTAGCATAGTATCAACTGTTGTATGTGCTGCCTTAGTCTTCTGTCTGTTTCTCTGCTGTCTTGGGTGTATGGAAGTATTGTACAGTAATTGTTATGTCTTGGTTGTTTTTTTTTATGTGGAAATTAATTTCCTCCTTGGAGGACAATCAAATCAACTCTGTTCTAACTCGGTACCGTATCAGTTCAGCCTAGTAGGAACTCAGTATGGTGTTAGGGTCGTATGGTATCAGGAACAGTGTTATGTATTTTCATGAGCCTGGTTCTCTCTCTTTCTTCTTCTCTTTCTCCTTCTCCTTCTCTCTCCCTCTCCACAGGGTCGATATGGATGCTGTAGGTTTCTCAGGGATGGACACAAAACTCCTAAAGAGGTAGCTCAAAATATGACGGTTGATTTACAATGGATCTCTCAGCCGAGCCATGACCACTCACATATTTGATTTAATACAGCTGCAGACCACATACATTCAGAATAAGTGCTCTGCTCCAGGGAATAGCAGCAGTTTGTATTGGTCAGCACCACATAGAGTTAGAAACACTAGAACGCTCACTTCCATAAATGAATGGGAAAGATAGCAGGTGCCTACTCTATGCATCTCTATGTCAGCACCACCTGACTGGTCCATCCTGTCCTGTCTTCCCTCCGCTAGGACCCCAACCGTCTGTACTATGAGTCAGCTGAGCTGAAGCTGTTTGAGAACATTGAGTGTGAGTGGCCTCTCTTCTGGACCTACCTCATACTGGACGGCATCTTCATCAACAGCCCTGAACAGGTGGGTGAGGAACAGCACCACATAGCCCCTACATAGCCCTACCTGTAGGGGTACGGCTGATAGGTCTATGATCATCTGTGTCCACTGGCCATAGCCTACAATGGGTTTTAGGATTTTGGAAATAACCTGACGAAGATCCTTATAGGATGAGAGGCCCTCTGCTCCACTAGGTGAGTCAAGGAGGAGCCCTACTTCAGTGTGTATGTTGTGTTCCTCCCTCCCCAGGTCCAGGAGTACACGGAAGCTCTGGAGGGGATCCTGATCAAACAGCCAGATGGGATACGGCTGCTACCTGAGCTCTACAGTGTACCCCCTGATAAGGTAAGGAAGTGTTCCATCCATCTATTCACCCATCCATCCCTCCATCCATTCACCTCTCCAGCCTTTCATACAACCCGCTATTCCTCCACTTTTCAATCCGTCAATTGCACTGAAATCAGTGGGTTACTTTGTGTCCTAAATACTGCAATGGTGTTTAGTGGCCAAGCTGAATTCATTGATTGACCACTGTAAAACATAAGCCCAGTCATGCTCATATATCATGTATTCAGTGCTGTTGACGATTTGTGTGTACTCAGGTGGATGAGGAGTATGTGAACCCTCACTCTGTAGAGAGGGTCCCTATGGGGAAGTGCCCTCTGAAGTGGGGGCAGTCTCTCTATATACTGGGGAGTCTACTGACTGAGGTAAAAGGTCACACACTCTTTACTATCATTGGCTAAAGAAAAGGAGAGAACTTGGTTAAAATCCTCTTCTCTTTGAAGAACATAAATGTACCTTTTTCTTCAGGGCTTGTATTTACTGTAGATTATTGAATGGTTAATGTTTGACTGTATATTTCTGTTTCCGAGGGTTTCCTGGCTCCTGGAGAGATCGACCCTCTCAACCGCCGTTTCTCCACTGTCCCCAAACCTGACGTGGTGGTACAAGGTGTATTCCTTTGGTCCTTTTTTCTATTCTCAACTCTTGTTGTCATCCGTTATTTCACACTTGACATTTCATTCCCTTTTTCAATAGTTCACAACTGTTGCTGTGTGTTCACCTTGATTCTCATCAGTTCTCCTCTATCTTTCTAAGGATAGGTGACACGAGAGCTACCATGTTCTGAGAGCTAACACTTTCTGATAGCTACCATGTCTCTACCCCCGTAGTGTCTATCCTGGCTGAGAACCAGGAGATCAAAGAGCTGTTGATGAAGAACGGGATCGAGGTGGAGACCGTAGCAGACATCCATCCCATCCATGTCCAGCCTTCACGGATCCTCAGCCACATCTACGCACGACTTGGTATGAGTGCCCTGGTCCTCTACTGTCTGGTCATTCACACTGTGGTCTTACAAAGCCCTGGTCCTGTAGTGTCTGGTCATTCACACTGTGGTCTTACAAAGCCCTAGTCCAATAGTGTCTGGTCATTCACACTGTGGTCTGACAAAGCCCTGGTCCTGTAGTGTCTGGTCATTCACACTGTGGTCTTACAAAGCCCTAGTCCAATAGTGTCTGGTCATTCACACTGTGGTCTTACAAAGCCCTGGTCCAATAGTGTCTGGTCATTCACACTGTGGTCTGACAAAGCCCTGGTCCTGTAGTGTCTGTCTGGTCATTCACACTCGTCTTACAAAGCCCTGGTCACTCACACAGATGTTCTGGGGCAGACTGGAGATGGAGGCTATTCGCATTGCAACATGTACTGTATAACCCCTTGGAGACAAGTGTTTGGTGTCATGTACTCATGTCAGTAATTTTCACTTGATACTAACCCCCCCACCCCCACCCCCACCCCCTTGGTCTTTGAAAGAACCCATTCCTCATGAAGCCTGTGTGTTGTGTGTGTCTCTGCCAGGTCGTAACCAGAGGCTGGGTCTGACAGGTAGACCCTACAGGAGAATAGGAGTGTTGGGGACCTCCAAGTTTTACATGATACGCAACAACATCTTCGCCTTCACACCACAGGTATAGTGAAGTATAGTTAAAGTCTTTATATTTAGTTTGATGTTCATACTGTATCTGATTTTCTTCAACGCATTTACTCATTTGTTTGCCCCATAATCTCTCTCTCTTCATCCCCTTTCATCCCCCCTCTACCCCTCCCTGTCTTTCCTGCTCCCTCTCTCTCCCGCTCCCTCTCTTACCCCCCTCTCCTCTCTCCCCTCTCCTCCTCTCTTATCCTTCTCCCTCTAGTTCATAGACCACCAGCAGTTCTACCTGGCTCTAGACAACAGGATGATCGTTGAGATGTTGAGGACTGACCTGGCCTACCTGTCCTCTCGCTGGAGGATGACCGGACGCCCCACTGTTACCTTCCCCATATCACAGTCCATGCTGAGTGAGTATAGTACAACTGTGTGTATGTGTGTGTGTGTGTGTGTGTGTGTGTGTGTGTGTGTGTGTGTGTGTGTTTGATGACTCATTACCCTGGTGTGTGTGTGTTTCAGCTGAAGACCACTCAGACCTGGACCCAGAGGTTCTAGCTACTCTGAAGAAGCTGCAGGAAGGATACTATGGTGGAGCAAGGTGAAGGCTCAATCAGTCAGTCAATCAACACACACTTAAAAAACACAATAGTATACACACACAGTTCATAAATATTTAAAAAATAAAAACAGACTTCAGTATAGTCCCATCAGTTGTATTACAAGACAATGTGGCGCTACGTACCTATGACTCAATACCTTTACATGACTCTTAGATCAACAGTGGCTCGGGGGTAGGGACTAGGGCTTGGTTTGGAATTGGGCCTTGATCTTCTCCCTTCTTCCTCTCTCTCTCTCTCTCTCAGAATCCAGACAGGCAAGTTGTCAGAGTTCCTGACAACTTCCTGTTTCGCCCACCTGGGCTTCCTGGATGGTAAGCATGCGGCCAGCATGGGCCGCCATGAAGATGATGATGATGTTGATGATGGCAACTGCTTTGCTAAGCTTGGCTATCACTTCGATGATGGTAAGAAGCGAGGGAGGGGAGCGAGGGAGGGAGGGAGGGAGGGATGGGAGGAGAGGAAGTGGGAACGCCTGCTACTGTATCTGACCCAGACACAGATTAAGCCAAGTCCTGACTAAAACACATTCTCAATATCGAACCTCCACTGAAGATGCTCTGTAGCCCAGTAGTCCAGAATTAGACGTCTGGGAAACTGGTCCCTATATGTAAGGTGTGTATTGTAGACTTATCAAGGGAGGCTGGTGGAGGTAGAAATTGGAGGACAGGCTTATTGTTATACATGGAATGGAATGAGGAATGATATCAAACACTTGTTATACCATTCCTTATTCCATTCCATGCATTACAATGAGCCCATCCTCCGATTTCTACCTCCACTAGCCTCCACTGGTCTATATGTAGTCTATATATGAGTTGTATAACTGAACGGTTGTGTTCAGCCCCATACAGAGAAACCCTAACCTCCCACCCTGTATCCCCCCCCTGTGACATCATTGACCTCTGACTCCCATACCTAACAATGGAGTCTCTCACTGGCGTCTCTTACCATCATTGTGTGTGTGTGTGTGTGTGTGTGTGTGTGTGTGTGTGTGTGTGTGTGTGTGTGTGTGTGTGTCATGCAGCCTTGTATTAATGAAAGCCAAGCCTGTAGATGATTCCATTTATTGCATCTTGAGTTCACAAATTCTGTATTAATGGATTTTGACACCCCAAACATCTGCAGAATATTTGCTTCTTAAGATTCATCTTGGAAATGCCTTAGAGAATTAACAGTGTATAATATGCTTGCATTGCTTCAAAACAGAAATGCACTTTGAGGATTTCAAGTTGGGGATAGCTGGGGTGTTTAAGGAGAACATAGCATATTGGTGCAACTTGCATGTGCTTGATAAATAAAATAAAAATCTTAAAAAGGCTAAAATTAACATTTTAAAGGTGTTTGAAATGTAAGTGAGAGGTACAGTAATGAAGGTACTATGTTTTTCTTTCAAGTTGATCAGGCTTATACAGTATCCTCCTGGAAAAATACATCTTCTTTCCCTATTACCTTCATCTTTATCCCACCCGCCCCCAGCGGCCGATGACCTGGCCCAGTACCTGGACCAGCTATTGGCCACAGCCGTCCCCAAGCAAGAGTTACAGGTCAGAGCGGAGCAGGGGGGTCTGGGAATGTTCCGGGCTGCCGCCACCAAGACCAGAGAGATGGTGTCCCTCGTGCACAAGGCCAAGGAGCTCAACGTAAACAGTGAGAGAAATGTCTTATGACTGGTCTTAGATGTGTTATAACTGAAGCTTATGACAGGTCTTAGATGTGTTGTACTATAACTGAAGCTTATGACAGGTCTTAGAGTTTGTTGTTTTGTATTCTTTGCTGTAAATATCCAGACATACTTTTATTTAAACTAACCCTCTCTCTCTCTCTCCCTATCAGAGATACATATGTATCTGCCCAGCAAGTTGTTCCGCTCCCCTCAGCCCTCCCTCCACCTCCACCTCATAGACTCCTCTGGACCACAAACCAGCCAGGTATGTGCGTGTGCGTGTGCGTGTGCGTGTGCGTGTGCGTGTGCGTGTGCGTGTGGATAAGTGGTGTAGTATAGTATAACAAAAGCATGTTTTTGTGTTTTGAGCCAATGGATCCCCCTCCTTTCTCTATCTCTCTCTCTCCCTCCCCAGGTGGTGGTGACGTCAGACTGTAACCTCCCCAGAGATGCCAGTGGTGATATTGACTATAATGCTCTGGTCCAGCTACTGAAGGACACCCGCAGTCTGCAGGACCAGGCTGACATACTCTACATCCTCTTCAAGGACAAGTGAGCTTCACAAAGTACCTCTCCTCTCTTCTCTCCTTCCTTCTTCCTCTCTCCTCTTCATGTTCTCCCTCTCCTCCTGTGTGTGTCTGTGTGTGTTCCCTCAGGGGTATAGAGTGGGACACCCGTCTGCATGGAAAGGGCTCCACAGTGAGTTCTCTACTGACAGACCTGTATGTGAAGGCAGGAGACCTGAAACACTGGGGGCTTATACGCATGATCTCTGGCATACTCAGCAAGAAAGTAGAGGAGCTCGACTGGGTAAATATCACAACACACACACACATATACACACACACACACACACACACCCACACACACAATACACTTTGTATCTGCGGCTCTGGATTTTACCACACAAACTCTATAGTGATATTGAATGGCAACCGAGCTCTGTGGGACTATTGATGTGTTTCTTCTGACCTGTTCTGATTGGTTGACATGTTCCGGCAGGCCTGTTCTGATTTGCTGGCCCATCAGAAGCACCTGACAGTGGGCCTGCCCCCGGAGCCGAGGGAGAAGACCATCACAGCCCCCGTACCTCCAGAAGAACTGGCCAGAATGATAGTTGAGGCCAGCGAGAACAACCTCACTATAGCCATACTCACACAGGTGGGTGGGACACACACACACAGGAACCCACAAACACACACACACACGCACACACACACACACACACACACACACACACACACAGGAATCCACAAACACACACACACACAGGAATCCACACACACACACACACAGGAATCCACACACACACACAGGAATCCACAAACACGCTCACAGGCACTTTTAAAGCCATATTCACACAGACCTTTTTTAACTATTTATTTTACTGTATATAGATTCTCTGGTGGCACATACACACACACACACCATAGCTATCCCCACTAGGCAGGCACATGTGAATAGTCCTTCTTTTCCAATCACTGACAGTCTCTCTCTCTCTCTCTCTCTCTCTCTCTCTCTCTCTTTTTACAGGAGATCATGGTGTTCTTGGCTATGAACATGCGTACTCAGCCCAACCTGTTCAGTGAGATGTTTCGTCTGCGTATCGGTCTCATCATCCAGGTCATGGCTACAGAGCTCGCGCAGTCTCTCAACTGCTCTGGTATGGTCTTTACACACATGCATGCATACATACATACACACAGACACACAGACATACACACACACACACACACACACACACAGAGTCTACACCACCTTAAACACGCTAGTCTTTCATCGTACAGGTCCTGGCTTCAGACCTTGCTCAGTCTCTCAACTGCTCTGGTACTTTAGCCAAAAGTCACCTTGAAGCCTTACAGTCTCAAGAGAATATTCAGCGGTCACTAATACTACAGTACTGTATGTGAGAAGCCTGTGAAGTTGAAGTGTGTGTGTGTGTGTGTGTGTGTGTGTGTGTGTGTGTGTGTGTTTGTTCCTGAAGGAGAGGAGGCTACAGAGAGTCTGATGTGTCTGAGTCCGTCAGAGCTGAAGAACCTGTTGTATCACATCCTCAGTGGGAAGGAGTTCGGGGTGCAGAAGAGTGGTCAGTCAACCAATCTCCTTACATATTAGACGTTGTGATAATATTACTCTGTTGGATAGGGTGCATGCATTTCAACAGGACTGTTTGGGAAGGTACATCACAGATTTATTTCGCGTACCCCCTAGATCGATCCACGTACCCCCGGGGGTACGCGTACCCACTTTGACAATAGTGGACCTAGAATGACTTGACCTTCCTTCCTCTGACTTCCCTATCCTTGTTTATGGATACGGAAATCTATTCAGATTCAGAACATCTTTATTGTCCCATTGCTGGGAAATTTGGTTGTAGCATTAAAACAAGGAAAACTAAGCGTGTGTGTGTGTGTGTGTGTGTGTGTGTGTGTGTGTGTGTGTGTGTGTGTGTGTGTGTGTGTGTGTGTGTGTGTGTGTGTGTGTGTGTGTGTGTGTGTGTGTGTGTGTGTGTGTGTGTGTACACTCCCTAGTGTGCTCTGTTGAGATGGGTGCCAGGCCTTCCATCTCCATCCATGAGGTGGGCAACGTGGGCGCCACCAAGAGCGACAGAGCAGGCATCAGCAAGCTGAAGAGTGAAATGAAGATGGTATGAACCAGTAGATCTATCACTTCTATTTCTAGTCTTTTCTATTGTCTGTTTGCCTATTCACTCCAGACTGAAGAAGTAGAGTAGCACGTACAGTATCTTTCCTATTTCTTGTCCTGTCTATTTAGTCTATGTCTATATTTCCCATACTCTCATTCAAATGCAAACTGTAGGGCTCCACAGAGATGGTATGAACTCCTAGTGGCATAGAGCTCTTACTTTAAATGGAGTTGAGAATATTCCACCCGTTTGGTTTAGTGAGTTAGCTGTGCACTGTCTCCATCTGCTGGTCACTCTGAGTCCTTCTCCCATTCCAGTTGGATCACAGGTTGTCCTGGGCAGACCTGAGTCAGGTGATGATGCTGATCAATCACTATTGTTATGGGGTGGTAATTCTCTATGTAAACAGCACAGAGTGGTCCAATGGTGGTCAATTAGCAGGAAATATACGGAATCTGGCATTTTTGGTGTATCTACATGTTAACTGGATGTGCTCGATGGCTATTAAGGTGGTTGGCACTGTGATTTGAACATAATTGTTCAACGTGACTACTCACAGTCACAGGTTTGTGTCTCTCTCTCTGTTCTTTCTAGTGATTGACCTCATGTCTTGTACTCGCTCTCTCTGTCTCTCTCTCTCACTCTTATACAGACCCTGTCACCACATTCGCTGGACATGGAACACATTGAGTCTGGAGTAAGTCTTCATCTCCATTTAGATTACATTGTCTGGGGGCAAACATAGCAAATTTGTATTGGAAGCTCCATATGAGACTAGTGAATAAAGCTATTATAGCAATGTTTGTATTTGATATTCAAGACGTGTACTGGGACAAGTAACATGGCTAGTGTGACCAGTTGCTAATTGTCGTGGAAATCTAGGGTTTACCACTTAGTATTTGGTGAGACTCTACACAAATAGGCATGTACCCAATATATGTTCTATTTACTTCTTTTAATGGTTGCAAGCATGGCAGTCTGTTTCTAACAAACAGAGAGCCTAAAACAAAGTTACAAGCACACATTTATACTTTCAAACCCCCAGAGCAGGTCTTCACATATTTCATATCTGCTTTTCCCTTAGTGCACACTGTTATAGGCACACTTGACCAGACATATTCTCAGCAGCCTTGGCTCCTGTGAAACGCACATCTCCCTCATATGCCTTGGCAACAACGCATCAATGTATTCTTTCTCGCACATCCACATGCCTGACTTTTAGCACATTTCATAAGCATTAGGACATAATACTTTTACTTCTCTATTCTATTAGTTTACTCCAGTCATAAGCAAAGGGTGGCTCTCAGGTCACACAGTTGTTATAGACTAACATTCATTACATGATTATGCTTAAATGATTAGTATTATTAACATTATTAGCGCTTACTCGCATTTCATAGTACAGATACTTATTGAACCATTACATTAATATAGCTGAAAACTGATTTTGAAAATAAATCGTTTAACCTGTGCTGTTTTTCACACTGTCTCCATTTCTGGGATGATGGGGAAAGAGAAATAATGAACAGTTGTCAATTTTATAATAGTGGGAGTTTGACAGCCAAATATCTACAGTACTTTATCATGTCAGTGTTACAGCACTGCACACTTCTTTAGGTGTCTCTAGTGATGTTCCACTTTACTAGCGTATTAGCACCTACATTCCATGCCATAACATTCTTATTTGTGCATTCTGGAATGGAACTGTCTTTGGAGAGTTGTGGAACAGCAGTTTTCTGGAATGGATCCTCCTTTGGAGAGTTCTAGAACAGCAGTTTTCTGAACTTCCTGTATGTGTACTTGTGATTGGTCAGAGGTACAAGCTTCCGTCCATAGAATCTCTGGACGACCATGTAAACATGCCCGTTGGCAAGGATACCAGGCGCGGCCAATGGCTGCGCAGGAGACGGTTGGACGGGGCGTTAAACAGAGTCCCTGTCGGGTTCTACCAGAAGGTCTGGAAGATTCTACAGAAGGTAGGGGCCAGTACTGTCATACTCATACAGATTCTCAGTTAGGTCAAGTCAGGTCAGGTCTAATTGAAACTACAGAGCTGAACCGAGCTGAGCTGTGCAGTACTGGGCTGGCCTGGTTACTCATCCGGCACTGTAGTGTGAGAAGGCCTGTAGTGTAAGAACAAGCTAACTCCTCCATAACTCTAACCCATAATGTGGAGGTTGCACAGGAAATTATATAGAGGAGATTGTCTATTGAAGTGTTTTATCTTGCAGTGTCATGGCCTGTCCATAGAGGGGTTCGTTCTCCCATCTTCAACAACCAGAGAGGTAAAGAGACCCACCACATTGGTTTACGATTCCTCAATCACATTCATAGCATGTTTGTATGCACAAGACTCACACACTTCAACATGAACACAAATTATAACCACCTACTTCTCATACACTTCTTCCCCCACCCCCGTCCCGCCTTCACCCCATGGCCAGATGACTCAAGATGAGATCAAGTTTGCGGTGCACGTGGAGACGGTGCTGAACCGCGTCCCCCAGCCGGAGTACCGTCAGCTGCTGGTGGAGGCCATCTTGGTTCTGACCATGCTGGCGGACGTGGAGATAGACAGCGTCGGCAGCATCATCCACGTAGAGAAGATCGTCCACATCGCCAACGACATGTTCTATCAGGACCAGGTGGGATATTTGGTTGTAGCATTAAAACAAGACATCCTTCCATCCTCCCTTCCTTTATTCCATCCTTCTGTCCTTCCATCCTCCCTTCCTTTATTCCATCCTTCTGTCCTTCCATCCTCCCTTCCTTTATTCCATCCTTCCGTCCTTCCATCCTTCCTTCCTTCAGTCTGTCCTTCCTTCATTCCATCCTTCCTTCCTAAAGTTGAACTTGCTAGAAGTTCAAGAGAAAGGATAATACAGTAAAGTTAAGACTGAAGACTTCCACTCTCCCTCCCTCTGCAGAAGGACCTGGGAGCTGAGGAGCACATTTTAGAGAGGGACCCGTCCACAGGATTGTGTAGACTGCTGTATGACAGCGCCCCCAGCGGGCGGTTTGGTAGTATGACGTACCTCACCAAGGCTGTGGCTGTGTACGTCCAGGACTTTCTACCCAGCGGCTCCTGCGCCCTGCAGTGACACACACACACACACATGCACGCACACACCTGGCCTGAGTAGTACCTGAACCCACTGTTACCTGGTTGAGATTCACCTATGCACATAAATATAGAATGTACCGATAGACAGCATTACTTTCTGGTTAGAAAGTATTGTTTACAAAAAAATACACAAGATGCGGCCATTTTGGTTGGGTCAAACAATTGAGTGTTTCACCAGTCTGGCAGCTTTTCCCCTCAACATGGATTTACAGTATATTTGTTTGCTGTGCTGTTATCTATCTACTATCATTGTTTAACCACTGGCTTGCTGTCTGTCTGTCTGTCTGTCTGTCTGTCTGTCTGACAGCTGATGATATGTGCCGATATGTGCCTTATGTTATAAAATAACCAGGTAGCCTCTTAATCAGGCAAAGTTACCAGGGAATAAGTGGTTATTGTCGAATTTGATGCTTGATGATTTATACCAACAATAATTATGTGTATTTATCATGACTACTACCAACAGTGAGTATACTATATATCATCTTAATCACTACAGAGCAGTAGTTTATAACCCCAGCAATGTATACAAGTCTGAATTGTTTTGCTGGGTGATATTGAGAGACATTTAGCTTTACCGTAAAAGACTTGTCATTGTAGCACTTATCAACTTAAAGGCACACTGCTGTGTTTTTCCGTTTTCTTGTTTTGATACTGAAAAGAGAGGATGTCGATCATACAGTATGTGGATTTGAGTAGGCCAAGAATCGAATATTTTCCTTTGTGTTTATTTTTACAAACTTTATAAAGGTTAAGTTTCTATGCATGAGATGGAATGTAAACATATAACTGATAACTGTGCTGAATAAAACTCAACGATTGATTTTACTCAACAGTTCTAATTTAATTTAAGTGCAATTTGGAGCCCAATCCTCCTCAGAAAGGGACATGTATGTGATTGCTGTCTTATGAGTTGACCTCATGTAATTGACTACTCAACCACAGTATGCATATGACATCACTGTATTTGATAATGAATATTATCTCGAATGTAAACTGTTTTCTGTGGAGTCATTGCAATGTCATTTGTTTCTCACAATGCATGTAACATTTTATTGATACAAGTAATTGATAACAATATGTTTGATTATGTTTGTGTCACACTCCTCACTCCATGTCTGATTTGCTGTATGTTTTAGATGTACATACTGATCAAGTCTAGAGGAGAACAGAGATGGTTATAACAAGCCCTTTAATTTACTGTGTCTGTGAAGTGAAACTGTCGTTTCACTTTGATTGCTCTGGTACATATTCAATACAGATAAACGATCTTTGTGTGATGTCACATCTGTTTCAAATGTATAAAACGTGTTTGGAGAAATCAGTGTTCGTTATTGTCTCATCATCATCATAATGGTAACGATTTCCATACCTCTTTTAATCTCTTGATGAGATGCACATGTATTAGTACAATTGGGCCCAAATTGTAAACATATTGACATCAATTCCCTGTAGGCATACTGACCATACTGACTGCACATGAGACCGACAATGTGGTACAGTTTCACAGAAAAAAATGGACACCAACTCCCAGAATCCACTTCGACTTGGTCCCACCGTAAGAGGTCCCGAAAGACACGAGATGATATGCAATATCACAAAAACATACATGAAGTTGACCAAATCCTTGTGTTTTTATCATCAGATTATCAACTACTTCTGAATATGAATACGAAAAGATTAATGTTTATGTTTTGAATCGTATCGATATCATAAGTATTTATCTTAGAATAGATCCGGTTATCACGGTTTCCATTTTTCTGCGGGAATGTTGATATTGGAGCACCAACAGCCATAGCACTGTGGAGAAATCAAGAAGCATCGAACTTTTACATCTTTCTTTGTGATATTTTAGGTGTTTTATTCACACAAGTGCACTAGCCAACATAAATGAGTTGTGCAAGGGATTCTGATAATGGCAGTCTTACCAAACGCAGAGTTGCTTATGTTTATAGTCCGCAATACATCGAGACTTGCGACTCCCTATCGAAAGTCCCCAACCGGGTGAGTTGAATGGTGATGATGCTGTGTAGCTTGCTACTGTTGTATTCATCTGCCAACTAGCTAACGTTACTCTTGTCAATATAAACGCTTTCCCTATATTAACGACTTATTATTCTGTCATTAGGCAAGTATGGTCCATTCGCTCATAGAAGCCTATGGCTTACTTCAACATATGAGGTAAGTTAGGCTACAGTTTTTCCAATATGTATAGTATTGTGTGGATGTTTAATCTAAACTAAAATGCAGCAGTCCACTTAATCACAATGATATGATTGAATTGGAGTTGGCATATAGTATTCTAGCTATCTACAGTCATCACTATGTGTCTGTGGCCATACCACGCCAGTGTTGTGAAGCCCCGTATCGCAACCATTGAGGAGATGGCCAAGTTCCATACAGACGCATACCTGGAACACCTCCACAAGATCAGCCAGGACGGGGACAACGACGACCCCCAGTCAGTGGACTTCGGCCTGGGTAAGAGGAGATGGAAGGACTGGTCTCTCTCTGGAGCTTGGGATGGAACATACTCTCTGGATCTCTCTACCTCTCTCACCTCTCTTTGTGGTCATGTAGACTCAGATGCATACTAATACAATGCAACTCAAGAGAGGGAGAGAGGTAGGGAGAGAGGGATACATGGAGGAAGTACTAATGGAACTGTCATGCAAAGTTGTTTTGGTGTCAGCAGAGGGCGCTCTAACCCTGGATCTAAAATGACCGAGCGCCACCGGGTGTTGTACTATAGCCGTCGTTTTTAGGCAACTTTTTGGAACACAGTAAAAGTGGTGGTAGGCTCATTGAATGCTCATGATTATGCAGGTCATTATCAGTAAGACACCGGTTTCCATTGTGTTTTTATGATTCTTACTGACAGATTGACAGTAGTCACTTCCCCTTGACTGCCGTGTGTGTGTGTGTGTGTGTGTGTGTGTGTGTGTGTGTGTGTGTGTGTGTGTGTGTGTGTGTGTGTGTGTGTGTGTGTGTGTGTGTGTGTGTGACCTTATTCTGTTATTACTGGTCAGGTTATACTTATAACTGTTATATATTAGTTATTAGTATATTAGCACGTCATGTCTCTCTCTTCCACTCCTATCTCTCTGTCCCTTCCTTTACCACCCTTCCTTTTCATTTTCCCTCATTGTCTTCCCTCTCTCCCTTTGTTTCTCCACACCTCTGTCTTGTCCTTCCTCTATGTCTGTTGATCTCTCTTTTCCTGCCTCTCACTTTATGTCTCACCCTTTGTCATTTTCACCTCTCTCTTTTCCTCTTCTTTGACTTTTGACTTTTCATCTTGGTCTCTTTCTCTCCCCTGCCCTCCATCCATCCATCCACTCCTGTCCTCCTTCATTCTCATCCCCCCTCTTCCACCCTCCCACCCCACCCCACCCCTCTCACCCAGGTTATGACTGTCCGGTCGTGGAGGGTATATTTGACTATGCGGCGGCCGTAGGCGGTGCCACCCTGACGGCTGCCCAGTGTCTGCTGGAGAAGAGGTGTGAGGTGGCCATCAACTGGGCAGGAGGCTGGCACCACGCCAAGAAGTAAGAGGAGGAGGAGGAGGAGCAGGGGTGTGGAGGGTGTTGATGTGTGGATTATATAGGAATGTTTTTAGTTTGGCTTCCCAACTGAGATCTGGAATTTCCGTTTCTGTATTGAATGTGAGGTCCAATGGTAGATTGCTCTCTTACTTCTCTCTCTCTCTCTCTCTCCCCCCCCTCTCTCTCTCTCTCCATCTCTGTCCATCTCTACCTCTCCCTCTCTCTCCCTCTCTCTCTCTCTCCCCCCCTCTCTCTCTCTCTCCATCTCTACCTCTACCTCTCTCTCCCTCTCTCTCTCTCTCCCCCCCCTCTCTCTCTCTCTCTCTCTCTCTCTCTCTCCATCTCGATCTTCATCTCTCTCTGTCTACCCCTCCCCCCCCTCTCTCTCTCTCTCCATCTCTGTCCATCTCTACCTCTCCCTCTCTCTCTCTCTCTCTCTCTCTCCCCCCCCCCCCCCCTCTCTCTCCATATCTCTCCATATCTCAGAGATGAGGCGTCAGGGTTCTGTTATGTGAATGATGCAGTGCTGGGCATTCTCAAGCTGAGGGAGAAGTATGAAAGAGTGCTCTACGTGGATGTGGATCTGCATCATGGAGACGGTACGCACGCGCACACACACACACACACACACACACACACACAAATATCTGCTGTGACCGATGTTCTCAAATCTAAGAGAAAGTAATGCATAGTAACACTTGTTTGTTTTTCAGGTGTGGAGGATGCATTCAGTTTCACCTCCAAAGTCATGACCGTGTCTTTTCACAAGTTCTCCCCAGGCTTCTTCCCAGGTCAGTGGCTTGCTTTCATACTGACCCACATCCCCTGGCCTGCTGTCAGTTTGACATATCTTGGTCTCAGGGGAGGCTGGTGGAGGTAGAAAACCATTCATGCATTACAATGAGCCCGTCCCCGATTTCTACCTCCACCAGCCTCCCTTGTAACTAAACTAACCCCAATAACCTGTGTAGTCCATGACTATACTATACTAATACTTTCATGTGTTCATACTCTGGGATACTGTAGGTACAGGGGACCTGGTGGACACAGCAGGGAAGGGCCGCAGGTCCACTGTGTTGACCTTTGACTCCCTTGTCCTTAACCTGTGTTGTGTAGCTACTGTGTTGACCTGTAGTAGTAACTCTAACCTGTGTTGTGTAGCTACTGTGTTGACCTGTAGTAGTAACTCTAACCTGTGTTGTGTAGCTACTGTGTTGACCTGTAGTAGTAACTCTAACCTGTGTTGTGTAGCTACTGTGTTGACCTGTAGTAGTAACTCTAACCTGTGTTGTGTAGCTACTGTGTTGACCTGTAGTAGTAACTCTAACCTGTGTTGTGTAGCTACTGTGTTGACCTGTAGTAGTAACTCTAACCTGTGTTGTGTAGCTACTGTGTTGACCTGTCGTAACACTAGCCTGGGTTGTGTAGGTACAGGGGACCTGGTGGACACGGGGCTGGGGAAGGGCCGCTGGTACGCTGTTAATGTCCCCCTGGAGGACGGCATCAAAGACGAGAGATACTTCCAGGTCTTCACCAGGTCTGCTTCTCTCCTCTCCTCTCCTCTCCAAGCATTACAATGAGTCTGTCCTCCAAATTCTACCTCCAACAGCCTCCCCTACATTATTTTTTTGTATTTTCTGTTGTTGGTTGATGATGAAGGGCATTGTGTGCTAAACATATTGTTGTTGTGTCTGTTATGTCCTTGGTGCAGTGTGATGCAGGAAGTGCGTGCATTGTTTAACCCAGAAGCAGTAGTGATGCAGCTGGGGGCAGACACCATGGCTGGTGACCCCATGTGTTCCTTCAACATGACCCCCGTAGGCGTGGGGAAGTGTCTACACCACGTCCTGGAGTGGGACCTGCCCACACTACTGCTAGGAGGAGGTGTGTGTGTGTGTGTGTGTGTGTGTGTGTGTGTGTGTGTATTTTCCTTTCAAACATCTCTTCCCTCTCGCCTAGCCCTGAGCTAGATTGAATGGACTACATCCCTCCCTCCTCCTGTCCCCCCTACTCTTCACCACTCTCTCCTCCTCCCTCTCTCATTCTACCTCCTCACTCTTTATTAGTCTGTCATGACTGGGCAGAGTAAGGTAGCAGCGTCAAAGTATTAGACTGACTGGGGCTCTGTGTACACACACACACACACACACAGCTCTGTTTGAAACCACAGTCCAACTCCAGACCCCTCAGCCCTGGCCCAGATGATAGCTGCTAATTATACTAGTACAATGAAGCCATTTTACTCACTACAATCCTTCCTCTTTTCCTCCCTCTCTCCATCTCTCCCTTTACTCTCCTCTCCATTTATCTCTCTCTAACCACTTAATCTCTTTTTTTACCCCCCCCCCCCCCCCTCTCTCTCTCTCTCTCTCTCTCTCCCTCTCCCTCCCTCTCTCTTTCTCTCTCTAGGAGGGTATAACCTTGCCAACACAGCCCGCTGTTGGACCTACCTGAATGGAGCAGTACTGGGACAAACACTGGCCTCTGAGATACCAGA
The DNA here is from genome assembly GCF_951799395.1 of Argentina silus. Taxonomy (NCBI): domain Eukaryota; kingdom Metazoa; phylum Chordata; class Actinopteri; order Argentiniformes; family Argentinidae; genus Argentina; species Argentina silus. The sequence goes on from NC_139655.1 coordinate 13,893,512, forward strand.
CCATGAGGTTAGACACACACATACACATACACACACACACACACACACTCTCTCTCTTTCTCTCTCTCTCTCTCTCTCTCTCTCTCTCTCTCTCTGTCTCTCTCTCTCTCTCTGTCTCTCTCTCTCTCTCTCTCTCTCTTTCTCTCTCTCTCTCTGTCTCTCTCTGTCTCTCTCTCTGTCTCTCTCTCTCTCTGTCTCTCTTACTAACACACCTAGCGCTCCGTCTTCGCTGAGTCATTCCCTCTAATCAAAGATGGCCGCATGGCCCTCAATAAAGGTTTTTTTTCCACAGGTGATTCAGAAGGAGGGGGGGGGGGGGGGGGGGGGGTGGGAGGGACAATATCGCTCTGTCCCCTTCAGACCTGACAGAGAGGGTCTTGTGCTTCCCTCTCTCCCTCTATCTCTCTCTTCCTGCCCTTCTTTATTTGTCTTCTTAGAGGACCCTTGTGTGTTTTAGTCTGTGAAGGGGACTTTTTGGCGGGAGGCTTGTGAATTCCCTTATAATTACCTCAGAGTAGACAGAGAGAGAGGGTGATTTTGTGTGGTTTCATGTACAGTGTGAGGGAGCCAGCTACAGTATCTGTCACACACACACACACACACAGAGGATCTTTTGACAGTGGTTGCAGGGGGTTTTCATGGTCAGCCAGATGAAAGCACCTCTTGTTTCTCTCCGTTCAGACAGTGACCCCAAATGACCTCTCACCTCATTAAGAGGGGTTCACCAAAAACAAGACAACGTTGACTAACCTTGGCTGCTCAGGCAGCTGCTGCTACTGATGATGATATAACACACACACTCTCTCTCTCTCTCCCCCCCCACACACACACACACACACTGTAGTTCCTTTTGCCTTATGGTGTTTGTGTGTCTGTGTCTGTGTGTGTGTGTCTGTGTGTGTGTCTGTGTGTGTGCCTGTGTGTGTATTGCCTCTCTCTCACACATGGTCACCATACTCTTGAGTTTGAGATATTCCAGAGAAGTCCACTCACTCACTCTGCTGCCCACCCCTCCCACCACCAGTGAAAGGAAAGAAAGTCTCCCCTCCTTTGTCCCCTTTGCCTAGCCATCAAAGACTACCCCAACCCCCCCTCCCTCCTACCACCACCCCCTAAACACACACACACACACACACACACACCACAGCGCTACCCCCTACCTCTCACTGCCACACCACTGTTATTGTGTGTCCATCCAGCCCAAACAAAACTCTATTGAAGTGAGGCTTGCTGTGACTGAGGAGAGAAAGGCTGAGGGTGACAGAGAGAGAGAAAGGGAAGCAGAAAAGAGAGAGAGATGGTGAAAGAGAGGGCCGCTGCAGGGAGAGAGAGAGAGAGAGAGAGAGAGAAAAGAGAAAAAGAGCAAAGAGAAGAGGTTGAAAGAGGTTGAGGAGCGTGTTGCAGAGATAAAGTGGTGGAGTGAAAAGAGAAAGATGGTCAGAGAGAGACTGTATGTATCTGCCTGCGTATATGCGTGCAAACGAGTGTGTGTGTGTGTGTGTGTGTGTGTGTGTGTGTGTGTGTGTGTGTGTGTGGGGGGGGGGGGGGGGGGGGGGGGATGTGGGTGTGTCACACACTTGATAGAGGGGTATTTATCCATGATGACCAAGCAAAGCTAGATCCAAGGAGAGGAAAACAAAAACCACTTTGTACCTGAGCGAGGGCCCAGTGTTCCTGCCCTCCTCCCCAGCTGGCGGCAGCCTCTCTGGGCCTCGGCAACCAGGCCAGTCCTCTTACCCCCCTGGAACAATGGACCCAGAGCCAGACCAAGGGCTTCAGGCATACAAGGGCCTCCATTCAGCTCACACACAGCAACACACACAGGCATGCACACATACACACACACACACACACACACACACACACACACACACACACACACACACACACTCAGGCACACACATATGTGGGCATGCATACACACACACACTTACACACACCCACAGGTGCACATACACGCACACATACACACACACACACACACACACACACACACACACACCCACACACACAGGCCTCTCAGGCACATAGAGAGACTGATGACAGTGGCGCACCCTTGGGTCACCCTGTAGCCCCAAAAGTCATCCTGAGAGTTCTAATCTGATAAACAGAAGAAGTCTAGTATAGGGAGGGGGGTGGTTTCTTATCAATGAAGAACATTTCCAGAGGAAACACCAGGACGTTGGCCCTATAGACTGCTATAGAAGCCCCAGGTGCATGAAGGTATCAGATGTTCTAGAGGCCTCTCTTTATAAATGAATGGAGAATAAGGAACGATTAAGAGATAAACTTCAAACGAGGTGCAATATCCAATAGAAACACTGTGATATATTCTGTCTTGTGCATAGCGGTGGATTGTGTTCTTAAGACTGTGAGCTGCGAACACAGACAAGCATCTCTGTTCCCACAGTGCATTTAATGCCCAGCGACCTTTGACCTGTGATGTCATAGTACCCTGCGGGCGGGCGGGCCATGTTGTTGTCCGTTCTTCTCTTACAGTTAAATGAGCGTCACCAGGCTCTGACCCAGACTAGCTCTAGATCCTAGCCTAGTGCTGTCACACCTGATTGAACTTTAATCAGTTGATCTTCAAAACCTTGATCAGCTGAATCAGGTGTCAGTGCTGGGACAAGAATCTGTAGTACTGCTGCTCTCCAGAACCAGGATTGAGGATCACTGCTCTAGACAGTACAGCAGATTAAACTAAAGAAATGTGCTGTTATGTTCTGATAGCTACAGTAGTATTATAAATAGTAATAATGTTATGGCTGCCCCAGATTGTCAACTAGTTGATTGGTCGGTCGGTAGACCTTCAGTTGGCTCAATTTTGTTTGGTCGAATCGTCGCACGGTGGGAAAAATGTCCTTGTGCAAAAGAAAAACTTTAATTTTCCTATCTATTTTAACCACAGAAATATTAATTCATCATGAACAAATGTAACACATATTTTTAAAAGATGAATAACGCAGCAAACTCTTTATGATAACTGAATATTGCCCCCCAGTAACACAGGCGGGTATCAGTGTATTTACTTGCGCACTCAGATTCTCGCTCTCAAGCGCATTTCACAGCCACCCAGCCAACTTGTGTGCTTGGGGAGGTCTGTGGCTGACTGAGCTGAACAGAGAGAATGAAGCCCACAGCACAGGTAGCTATAAACAATAGAAGTGTATTATTATGTTCTGATAGCTAGGATATAAATAGTAATAACAGCTCCAAGTTTGAAAAGAGAGCTCAGCTTCTTCAGCTTTAAAGACATTGATCCCAAATTGACCCTTATTGTCTACGAGCTGTTCCATATCTCAGTCTGAGATATGGAAGTCTGAGTCTTGGGTCATCAGAGTTCAGCTGGGGCCTGATTAACTCCTGAGTCAGGAGATTCTGCAGGGTTGGATACGTGTAGGTTTGTTAGCGCTCAGTCTTATCTTAGATCAGGGAAACTGTTTCTGTTGGACCCAACCCACTGGAGAGTTACTGTGAACCTGAACTTGGCCTCTCTGGAACCTGTCTGTCTGTCTGTCTGTCTGTCTGTCTGTTTGTCTGTCGGCATGTCTGTCTCCAGCTATTCAACATCTGTATTTCCTCTTCCTCTCTCTATTTTTCTCTCTCGGTCTTTCATTTTTGTTTTTCCTGATTTCCGCAGAGCGATTCCCAGCACAGCCCCGTGCAAAAACAAACACAGGACTCCAGCTTCCCTCCCTCTCTCACCGCAGCGCGAGTGTGTGTGTGTTTGTCTGTGTGTGTCTGTCTGTGTGTGTGTGTGTGTGTGTGTGTGTGTGTGTGTGTGTGTGTGTGTGTGTGTGTGTGTGTGTCTGTGTGTTACTCAGCTCTGAGTAACTACTTAGCTCTGTTGAAACCTTGGCTTTGGGTTGATATTAGCTTCTACATGAGGAGAGAGGCAGGCAGGGGAGATGTTTTGACCAAAGTATGTATGAGGAGAGTCGTGACAGCCTGTGGCCCTTGGCTTCACTCTCTGGTGCACCCCACTCCCAGATTGGCAGCTGGGAAGTGTCCCGCCCCTGTACTTCCTGTTTCCTGTCTGGCACTTCCTCCTCCGCCCCTCTCCGGGATGTGTCCGCTCTGTCGGCTCCCAGAACACTGGGCTCAATCACCGGAAACTGGGCTGGGGAAGAGAGTGTGTGTGTGTGTGTGTGTGTGTGTGTGTGTGTGTGTGTGTGTGTGTGTGTGTGTGTGTGTGTGTGTGTGTGTGTGTGTGTGTGTGTGTGTGTGTGTGTGTGTGTGTGTGTGTGTGTGTGCGTGCGCGTGCGCGTGCGTGTGTTTGTGTGTGTGTGTGTGTGCGTGTGTTTGTGTGTGTGTGAGTCAGTCAGTCAGTCAGTCAAAGGCAGTGTCACTGTCAGAACAGGCCCTTGGAGATGAACAGTTCTAAATGGTACAGAGAGACAATGAGGTTCACTGGGCCCTGACCTGTTTACTGACACTATTGTTCAGCTTTATTACCCTCAGAGAGACAGAGACAGAGAGAGAGAGAGAGAGAGAGAGAGAGGCACACACAGACACAGACACACAGTATTGTTCTCATTTATTACTTTCTCAGGAAGAGAGACGTACAGGCAGGGAGAGATGGATAGAGGGAGTAGGGGGTGAGAGAGAGAGAGAGTGAGAGAGTGAGAGAGAGAGTGAGAGAGAGAGAGAGAGAGAGAGAGAGAGAGAGAGATGGATAGAGGTAGTAGGGGGTGAGAGAGACGGACCAGAGAGAAGCCTACGTGCGTTATGTGACTGATTTGTTGTTTGGCCATTTTTCTAAAGAACTCTTCATTTGTTTTCCAAGACCTTGTTTTTCTCCAAAAGTCAAACATTTTTCATATGAGGAGCTGTAGACAGTTCTGAGATGCAGCTGATAACTATATATACACACACATGCAAACACACACACACACACACACACACACACACACACACACACACACACACACACACACACACTCTGTCTATAACAACAAACAAGCATCATATTCCCTTTCTCAAAATAACCAAACAGAGAGAGAGAGGTGGATGGGAGGGGTATGTTCAATGATCTGAGCTAGGACATTTGATTGTGTGTGTGTGTGTGTGTGTACATGTGTTTGGCAAACTTTGTGGTGTATCATAATGATTTATATGAGCTTGGACGTGTGTGTGTGTATATGTGTATCATAATGAATTATATGAGCTAGGACATTTGTGCTTGCTGCTGGGTACTTTGGCTTGGAGCCTGATCTGAGCTTTAAAGGAGTTGATCACTGTAACCCATTTTAACCCTCTTTCCTCCATCCATCCATACCTCCCCCCTCTACCTCTTATCTTGCCTCTTCCTTTCCTCACTCTGTCCTCTTTCCCTCCTATATCTCTGTCCCTCTCTGACCCCTGACCCCAGACTGTCACCTCATCTCTTCCCCCATCCCTGTCATGTCTTCCACATCTTGCCTTCTCTCTCCCCCTTCTCCCCCACCCATCTCGTTCTGGTCCAATCCAAACAGCCAGACTTCAGGAGAGAGGTGTCTGTGGTGGTCTGTCCCCTCTCTGTCCCCCGTCCTTCTGCCTCCCCCTCCCCCCCTTCTCCCCATCCTATCTTGGTCTGGTCCAATCTAAACAGATACAGCAGGAGACAGGACCCTCTCTGCTGGGCTGAGGGGAGCAGGCGGTTCATGGGAAAAACTCTACTGTACAACTATTCCTCTGATCACTGTGTGTGTGTGTGTGTGTGTGTGTGTGTGTGTGTGTGTGTGTGTGTGTGTGTGTGTGTGTGAGTGTGTGTGTGTGTGTGTGAGAGAATTTGTATCCTCTTGTGTTTTGTAAGAGTTGCGTTGGGACCGGAGGTGGGCCGGAGAAAGCTCGATGGGGGTAATTGGAAACAGAGACACACTCTCTCTCTCTCTCTCTCTCTCTCTCTCTCTCTCTCTCTCTCTCTCTGCCTGAACCACTATTAAACCTCAACATTAGCTATTACACAAAGACAAAGCAGTCTGTGTCTTTCAAATTAGCAAGACGATACATTCTCTCATTGCCTTCTGGCAGAGCTGCGTGCCTGCGTACACCATCTCCATGCATCCTAAGGCTAAGCTGTGTTGTTCACATAGTGACACCATAATGCATTACTATTCAAATTTTACTGTAATTTAGAAGCATTAGCATGATAGTACACACACATACACATGCCCGCTTCCGCAACACACTCTCTGTTCTCTAGTCTGTTGCATCTCCGTTTTTGAAAGTCTGGCAGCGCTGCCCCGCTTGTGCTGATGACGTGATGTCCCAGAGTGTACCTTTAAACTGTTGTGTGGCTTGTCTTAGCTAAAGGGAATGTTACTAGAGAGAGCGCTACATGATTAACATGATCTTCCCCTAGAGGGGGTGTGGATGGTGTGGCAAGGCAGGGCCTCATCAAGACATTACACTGGGGGGGAGGGAGGGGGGGGGGGGGGTTGTGGGGGTGTGTGTGTGTGTGTGTGTAAGTAACCCACTTGTTAACCTTTATCTAATTAAGTTTTCAGTCTTGCAAGTTTCCATTTTCACTCGCAGAATCCAAAGCCTTTTTTCCATTCTACAGTGCCTGTAGAATGACGCAATTGTGGTTAACTGTGCTCTCTGTGTTTGTTTGGGTTTATTTCCTGGTTCAGTTCTTTACGGAGTATGGGCCTGACTACTCCCTGGAGATCAGCCCCAGCTGTAGACCAGACCGCAATGAGACCAAACACCTGGACCAGGTCATCAGCACCATCAAAGGTAACCATTGTCACCATGACCACAGCGGCTATACTTTCTGCGGCCACACCATACGCACATTCACACACTAAATGGTAACTTTCACACACACACACACACACCAAATGGTCTGACTCATTGACTCTAGGTCCAGATGGGACAGTTTTGGTGTTGAAAGCATCCAGACCCCTAACGAGAGTTTATTTAGACAGACATTAAAGCCCAGCACACTTAGAGTGTGTGTGTGTGTGTGTGTGTGTGTGTGTGTGTGTGTGTGTGTGTGTGTGTGTGTGTGTCGTCATCATCATCATCATCATCAGCTGGCCCCCACAGTTAACACAACAGGAGGTGTTGTCAGCACCCCAGGGAGACAAATCCTCCTGACCCCCCTCTCCACACATACACACATACACACCCCTCTCCTATGGGAACACACAACCTCCCCCCCAGCATGACTGTGTTAGTGGTCCAGAGAGAGAGTTGTGTGTTTGATGTTCCTGCTAATCAGAATGTCAATAAACAGTCTTCTCTCTGTGTTACGTCTCTAGAGATAGGAGGGATGTAGAGGTTACAAAGCCAAATTCATCACTCCAATACACATGGGCACTGCACTAACCCTACCCCCCCCCCCCCCCACACACACACACACACACACACACACACACACACAAATACGACGATTGGCCAACTTTGATGCTCACTCATGAGTTTGTCGTGTGTATGAAAATGTGAATGAATAATAATGTACTGTATAGAAAAGTGTCTTTTTTGTCTTTATGTGCCCTTGTGTCTGTCTGTGTGTGTCTGTGTAGTGAGACTGCTGACCCCTCTCTCACCCCATACCCTTTGTTTCACTGTGTGTGTGTGTGTGTCAGTGAGTGAGAGAGAGAGAGAGAGAGAGAAGAATGTGTGTGTTGCGGTTCGTTTGGTCTCAGTGTTGACAGCTAACCCTTCCCGAGGGTGACCAGCAGCGGTTTTGGGGGGATGGCGGACTCGGGGTGAGGAGTGGTTTCAGGGGGAACCTTGTCTACGCCAACCAGTCTGTCTAGGGATGACTGTGGTCTGGTTCAATTGGAGTCCCTGGTCCCCTCCCCAACTCCCCTACTCTCTTTGATGTCCACAGATCTGTCTGGGAGGGATAGGTGAAAGCTATGTGATGGGAACCCCACACTCTGTGTAGTGGAGAGCTACATGAAGCCATTACAGGACTGCCCACACCTATCCAGTGCTTTCACATCCATGAACATCAAAGTATCCAGTGGGATCCTTGAGATGACCCTACCCTAAACCCTAACCTTAACCCTTAGCTTACCCTAACTGTTTTAAATCTCAACTTCAATGAGGTGTCAGAGTCGGGCCATCCCAAGCATCCCACTTAGCATTTATCAAGGAGTAGGAGCTCTGGGAAGGCACTAGGGAAGAGGCTATGGAGGGAGGTAGGGGCTGAAATGGAACAAGGCCCCTGACCTGCAGGAAACACCACAAGTGAGAATGTTAGTGGGTTTGGTCAGAGGAGAGAAGGAAGGGGGGAACGGAGGGAGGGAGAGAGGGAGGGGTAGACTGAATGGAGCGAAATGAAAGTCAGAGAACATGTGCGGTCGGTTAGACGGGGACTGTGCTGCTCTTCTGTTCGTTTGGTGATCCCTCGTTTCCTCTCCTCTCTCTCCAACATTATTCACTCCATGCATTTGTGTCCACTCCATGCATAGGGTGATGTCCCTCCTCTTCTGTTCCTCCTCTCTCTCCTCTCTCTCTTTCTCTCTTCTCTTTTTGTAGGTTCAACAGGTCTTGGTTTCACCCTGCCACGTCTGTTTAGCGTCTTCTTTCTCTGTCTCACCTCTGCCCTGCTGTGGGACACCGCATACACACTGCTCCACTCAACATGTACAACATCTCCCTCTGTGTGTGTCTCTCCCTCATTCTCTCTCTCTCTCCCTCCCTCCCTCCTTCCCTCCCTCCCTCTTTCTCCCTCCATCTCTCTCTCTCTCTCATACACACACACACACACACACTTTTTTCTCCTTTTTTCTTGTACCAGCTTTAGCAGGATGTGGTATTGCTGGGCAATTGGATGCCACTGTTTACCAGTGAGCCCAACCCTTCTAAACCATGTGTGAGTGTGAGTGTGAGTGTGAGTGTGAGTGTGAGCGAGAGCGAGGGAGAGACCAGTGTTTATTACCTAACCCATTCCTGAGGTCCCTAACAAGGGAAACCCTTTGAACTGGGTCCACCAGGCCTAGTAATGTGGTTTTTCTCCTCTTGCCAGCCTGCCTATCACAGCACCACACATGCCATTGACGGAAACCTTCAACGATGCTGTAAAATGTAGTATCTGTTTTATGTCCAGTGATCACGGGAAGGTAATTGATTCGGGGTGGTCCGAATTAAAACGGGTTGTTTGTGAGAGCAGGTTTGGCTATATTCGCTGAGGGTGTTTTTAAACAAACTTTAAATCACTGTCAAAATGTCCTTCGTGGCTCTTTTGGAAAGACATCAACGATCAGTAAAAAAAAAAAAAAAAAAAAAACGTTGCCCCTGCGTTGGGCGCGCGGCCAAATTAGGTGCTGGAATTAATTAAACTGAGATTTCATTAAAGGTTCTACCACAGCAGCGGCAGCCGGAAGTGTCAGTGTTTGTTTATCGGTTCATTTACGTTGTTTGCTGTGTTTACGAGCCGGTGAAGGTGTTATTTCCCAGGACACGGATAAACCGGGAGATTGGGGCGGGAGGGGGGGAGGCAGCAGGGGCGAGGCAAGAGAGGGTTGATAAGGGTCTTTAAATCCGCAAGCGTCGCGTCCGAACAGCTTGCTCTATAATTTCCCCTCCTCGAGATGACACCCGCGGCCCAACAAACAGCGCACCCCGGAACATCACAACATTCGCGAGGGAGAGCTGTTATTGATTAACGTGCGCACTGCGCAGGTAATAAATACCGGTTCCCCCGCGGTTTCTCGCCACATTACCGGAATTTCCAAGCACATCTGGTGGACATTTACGAGACTAGGGGCTCCGTTTAAAAGAAGAAAAAGAGCGAACTTATGAGGAAAAAAAGGGGACATTAAAAAACCACACATGGTTGCTTTCTGCCGCCCCTGATTACATTGAGCGCTTGAGCAACGCGAACCCTGGATTCTAGAACCATTCTTTTGGCTCTGACTGTTTTCAAACATATGCAGCCTGTCTGACTGTTGGGGTTATAATTAAGGGTTTCACCAAACACAAACACACGATACTGCTGCCACACACACAAACAGGAAACCCTCCGTCCCCAATTAAACGGTTCTTTTGTCAAACACAATATCTCCGTGTCTTCTCCTTCTCACAACGCTTGTTTGTTTACAGAAACAGCCCGTGCTGTGTATAACAATAGGCGTAGACACAATCCCTATATCCGTGTATAACAATAGCCATAGACACAGCCCTATATAGTACATATCTATTTCTTTAGCTCTTGGTGTAGATAATCAAAGCAGTCATCAACATGTTTGGCACATCCCAGCCATTGGTTGTTGGGATAGCAATCACTGTAGGTTAAACGTTGCTAACAGTATTCAGTCATATTGACTCTTGTAGTCTATATGTCATGTCTAGTAGTCCTTGGTTAAGTGGATGTCTTTTTAAAATCTTAGATGTGTGATGGATTTGCAAAATGTGGTTGGTCTCTCTCTCTCTGTTGGTCTGTAACAGAATCACTGTGAAATTGTTCTGTAATTACCTCCAATGGTGTGGCATGTGAGACTACATACACATTTATTATTTGGATGAACACAGGCTCCTATCCAAGCAATGCAAATACGTAAAAAACAGTACACTTCCAAATGTACATATTAGTTCATCATTTGCATATTTGTGTTTCCTCAGGAAGTACCTCACCGATGTGTTTTGCATATTTCTGAAAGCCCTCGTCGGCAGTTTGTTCATATGAGGCGCTGGAGGCTCTGGATGGAAATATTGTGGACGACAATTCATTGTTAGGGAAAACCTCTGTTATACAGAGCTGTGCCTATTGTTATGTAGGGTTCTCTTTACCTCATCTCCTTTCCTTCATAATCACTGATCTAAAACTGCATCACAAGTGAAAGTAACAGTTGAAGCCTATCCAGTCCTTTCACATGTCAGTGGCTACGAGGGCGAGGTAGAAGTATCCTTTAAACACACGCTTTTCTTTTTCTACAAGTTTCCCCTAACCACAGACCAGATGTAGTGGAGACATATAAACTCATCCTCTGATCTTGTTGATGTCCTTTTGGCCTAATAAGGTGAATGCGGTATGACATCCTCGTCTTTCAAGCATACTTGGTGGCCATTCACACTCATATGCCTACTAGATAGTATAGAAGTATTATATTCAGACACAGCCAGCTTGTCCTATGGTCAGTGTGTGAACTCTGTCACCACTGAGGAGGTATACAGGTATACTCTCCTCCCCTTCTCTCCTGTCTAAGTCCAGCCAGTCAGTCCGACTGCTGACCAGGCCTCTCTTCCCCTCCTCTCCCCTCCTCATATCTAAACCCAGCTAACCCCAGGCCTTTCATCTGTGTATAAATCAGCTGTATCACCGACAGCCCTGCTGTCCACACTTAGCCCCGACGCTAACACCCTGTCATTGATAACTGTGTGTGTGTGTGTGTGTGTGTGTGTGTGTGTGTGTGTGTGTGTGTGTGTGTGTGTGTGTGTGTGTGTATATGTGTGTGTATATGTGTGTGTATATGTGTGTGTATATGTGTGTGTATATGTGTGTGTGTGTGTCTTAAACACTGTCATTGATAACATAGCAGAAGTCGACTGGGACCTGGCGTCTGGGGTTTGTATGAACTCTAGAGACAGATTGAATTAGGAGATGAATGGCTCATTGTGTGTGTGTGTGTGTGTGTGTGTGTGTGTGTGTGTGTGTGTGTGTGTGTGTGTGTGTGTGTGTGTGTGTGTGTGTGTGTGTGTGTGTGTGTGTGTGTGTGTGTGTGTGTGTGTGTGTGAGAGAGAGACACAGAGAGAGGGCAATAGGGGTGTGTATGTTTTCTTTTCGAGTGGGTGTATGTTATGATGTCCTGTGTGCCATGTACTGTATGTCTTAGAGTACATATTTCCACATGGGTGTGTGTTATTCTACGTCTTCTTTGCCCATATAAGCATCACATGACTATGTCTCTATGTTTATGTTGCCTATTTGTGTATCTGTGATTAATCTAACCCCCCCCCTCCCCACACACACACACACACACCCTTCTCCCTTGTTGTTTACAGGGAATCTGAAGAATGTAGTTTAGGAGAACAGCAGGCAGCAGCGTAAGGAGCCTCCAGTTTCATGTTTCCACATCGGGCCCCCTCCCCTAGCCCTGGCTAATCAAGACAGTATGTGGACCCTCCTATAGAGCCAGCTCCAGGAGGGGAGAGAGGAGAGAGAGGCTCTCTGTCTGTACTGTGGAAAACATTACTTGAATGTTTCCAGGGGGAAATTGTTAATGGGGGGACAAGGGTTAGGAGGAGGGGGGGTGGGGGCTGGGGCTGATGTTGATTGTTTGTTGCCATTGCCTGTTTATGTTTTTTGTGTGTGTATTTTTTTAAAGAGGGGGTAAAGGGTAGAGGGAGGGAAAGGGGTATATTAGATGGGGGGGGGGGGGCAAAGGGTATTTTATATGGGGTATGGTGGGTATAGATGTAATGTTAGACTCTAATGTGTACATATGTACTACGGTGTAAGGTACATCTACAGGGCGAGTGTTGCATAAGACTTGTGGTTAAGGACAAAAGCAGATCGTCCAGGGTGTCATGTTACACATTAACTGGCCCTTGGTGCTGCTGTGGTTTAAACCCCCAGTAGAAAAACACCCACTACTTCTCATGATGCTCTTCATCCTATGGGCAAAGATGGTTCTTAGCCATTTGTTCTTTTTGTACACATTCTTAGAAAAAAGAGTTCCTCAAAGGGTTCTCCACTGGGCCAGCCAAAGATCCCTTCTGGTTTCAGATAGAACCTTTTTTTTCTAAGAGTGCAGTCAGTGTTTTAAAATGACTCATCATCAGCATGCCTGCGTGTTCTGACGAACCTCTGCGGCCCAACACTCCAAACTGGTGGTTACCTCTCCTTGTCGACAGCCTACAGTTCCCTTCTCTTCAGTTAGGCCCTACAGCTTAGGCTTACTCACTAATGCCAGATCAAAATAATGAAAGAAAAATCTCAATGTAGCCTATAGATATGAATTGCACAAGAATTATACATTTATGGATTTTTTTTAATGCATTGTTTTCTCTTTATTCAACCTGCCGCCACCCACCCTTCCTTCATCCACACAGACATCCATCTCTGACTTGGGATCAGATTTCCATACTTCTAACCATTCCCATTCAGAGCAAAGTAGACCAGGAGAGGAGCCACCTCTCACTATTGAGATGCACCCTATGCTGGTGTCCTAACTTTTTAATGGCCTCTATTCCCTTGTCTCGTTGCCTGGCCATGGAATGGATTTTTTTAACTATTGGGACAAGACCCATTGTCTGTTTGTCTCCTATTCATATTATTCCAACTACATGTTTTCATTTCAACTGGAAGTATGAGAAGTGTAACAGTTTTGTTCTGTTCATTTAGCTTTTGGTTTCACAAAAGTATTAAACTTTCACGAACTTTTTTTTTTTATTGTTAACCTTTGCCTTCTGCTGAATAAATAACATGTTTATTAAAAAACAACCCATAAGTGAGTGTGTTGTGTTGTTTTTCTGGATTACACTGAGCTTTAATACCCAGGAAACTCACACCAAATGTGGGCCTGGATGTCCCCAATCAAAGCAGCCATGTGGGGAACAGAAGTGTGAGTGTGTGGGTTGGTCAGCAATGCGGGCTCTGCTGAATGAATATGAAACAAGTGAAACTCATTAACTCGTTTATGAGTACCGAACGACAGAACTGATTTGAAACTCGATCTCGTAAACGACTTAATGGTTTTGCGCAAAGACTATTAAGTATATGAATTAGGACATGAGAGACTTGAAGTTTTCCTTTCTTTGTGTTTGAGAGTCATGGAAGTCCCCCGTCCCCAAGCTCTAGTTACATCCTTGATGCAAGGACAGGAGGGGACCAATTCACTTTGATTTCCCTGTTTTACATGTTTAGTTTGGCTATCGGGGAAATCGCGGAGTGGACGGCCTTAGATACAGCGCTGGCGTTGTGCAGCTTCCTAATTATCTCTGTACCAACTGTAAGGCAGCCATAGCTGTCCCTTCACTTTCTGAGATCTTCTCCAATGACGCACACTGACTGACAGCGGCGCCAAATGTTGTTTCCTCTCCTGAAATCAAACTCCGATCTCATCTATGTTCTGTTCATTCACGGTGCGGTTGAATGGCGCACCTGCCGACCGGCTTCCGTATGCTGCTGGCTCGTGACTGCGTCACCATGAGGACTTCCCAACGAATTTCATGCAAAACATCTCATTTCGCCATCACTAAAGCGCGCGCCGTGGATTTGAATACGACATCGTTTGACCTTTATCACAGCATATGTTTGGGATTAAATTCTGATTATAATGTCATGATTTATCTAGATTGGCTACTGTATTTCGTTTGGTTGTTCCTAGTCTATATTCTCTGGAAGGCTTCTATTGTATTTAGAGGAGTAGGCTAGCCTAGGCCTACTTAGACACCTGCCGGTCATGTTTTCCATTCAAGAGAGGGAAATCGAAAACCGTTCGTCTAATTTGCATAACGTTTCCCACGGGGAGAAAAAGAACACCCCGCACCTCCATACATCACCCTCGCACTCATCTACATGAGAACTGTCCCGTCCAACGTCCACAATAAAGACAGATGCTACGCTTTTATCTGCTTAACTGAAAAGAAATTAGGCGCGTGGCACTTAAAGGCGCCAAATGTATGTTTTTTTCCTTTCTGTCTTTGACAATGCTTGACAATATTGAGATGGATTGTTTGAATAGCGGAGGTCCTTATCCACGATAGATCCAGGCATATAGGCCTATATTGGTATACATGGGTCGAGGTTGAAGCGTAGGTCCAACATTTAGGCTACTCCCGGTTATTATTTGACGTTTGACCCCTTTTATCAGTGGATCAGTATGTCATCTGAAAAATGAAATAGGCCTCGCCTCACAAGATGAACAGCTAGTCCTGTAGATGGGCTATTCGACGCAGAGCATAGACGTACTCACATTGAGTCATGTGAACTAAGTGTTTTGCAAATCAACACTTATTGTTTCAAATAAGACTAGTAGGCCAACATCGATGGGTGTTGAAGCGTTGCGTGCGTCTCATGAATGATAATCATTGAGTTGTCTGTCTGGAGGTACAGGGCTATTTGATCTGTGATTGCAGTTGCTCAGCGTTCCCGAGAATATAATAGAATAGAGAACATCTGCCCCACTAGAGCGCTTTCATGACACACACACAAAATGCGGAAAGTGGATTCCTCAGATACGGAGACGGACTTGCAGACCGAGCCTTTCTGCATGTTCTCCGCGGCGCTCCCGTGCGTCAGTCTTACTCTTCTCTGAATCCAGCCCGTGTTTTATCCCACTGCAGATGCACCTCGTCGCTTCTTGAGGGTCGAGTGTGTGTGTGTGTGTGTGTGTGTGAGAGAGAGAGAGAGAGAGAGGGACAAAAAGAGAGAGAGCGAGAGAGAGAGAGAGAGTGTGTATAGGCCAATGCTTTTTATTCAGTAACAATCCCATTGAGGGAACTCTCCCTGAGACAGCCACTCTATTATTGTGCACGGAGAGAGAAGAGTCGCCGGGAAACAATGCTTTGACTCAACCGTTTAGGCTACTCTATGGACTCAGATTTCCATGCGCCGCGAATGCGTTACTAAGTTTAGACAACAACAATTGTCAGGAGTATTCACAACAAACTAATAGTTGAAGGAGTTGATTGAGTTCTTGGACCCTTCACCATTCCTCTCCATACGGATCTCTTCTGCCGTGCTGAAGGTTGCTCTCTAAACGGTTTGTCTTCTCTTTTCACATTTTGTTCTTATTTAAACTATCATGTTTTTATGGAATTTGTGCACATTCATTATCGTGTAGTTGTTGGTAAGGCTATTTGTTTACAAATAATTAAGGCATAGTGCCAATCTATTTTGCTTCTAGGAATTGAGTCTATTAAATAATTTTTTTCTCTCTCTTTCTGTTGTTCGTATTACATAATTTTCCGTTTCTGCTCTCCACTTTTCTTTGCCAACAAACTGAGGTAGTTCATTTTGTCCACGAGTTTGACTATACGGCGAAGTTCGTGCATTTATGCACTGTCAATTTCTTGCCAGCTAGTCAATGCAGTAAACACAGCTAGTTTCAATGACATGTTTCACAATCACATGACAAAACGTTTGATATAAGCTAATGTGTCCCTTGTAGTGAATCAGTCAAATAGGTGACAATAATTATTTTTTTAACATACCATTTATTTTATTGGTTTAATGGTTCACTAGGAACCATGTCATTTAGGATCCAAACTAATTAGATAAAGGTTGATGATGGTGCTGGTGTAGCCTGAATAGGACAGGAGGCTTGTTTCTTTCCAAATTGGCTTAAAGTTGTTTGGACTTATTCAATTTCCTCCTCTTCCAGCTCTAACCGAGTCCCATACCACATATATGTAGTTGATTCAATTAAAACAAGTGGCAATGTAGAACACAGACGCTGTGCGGTTCTTGACAGTCTGACGTTTCAATTTGCTCGTCACGCTTATGTTAATTGTGTAATTGAAACCGCCGTTGTTGGAGAGACTCATTTTTTGCGCGCTCACTTTCTCCCACAGCGTTTATGCAGGTCCAATGGGCCAGATTTGACCATGATCTTATGACAAGTCATATATCAGAATCATGAACCCATATAAATATCGATATATAGGTATAAATACTTATTTTATTATAAAGTAATTTATGGTTTGAATAAACTAAAGGCCAATCACTGACTAATATCATAAATGGATTGGTGAAACCAAGGTTCCCACTATATTGCTCTCCTCAGTGAATTCACTTCAAGGGAGGGAGGAAAGGTGCGTCTTATAAGTATTTGAATAGGGCCCATGGTTGCCTTTCCTTATGAGGAAGGAAGGATGTTAATTCATATTTGAACAGGGCCCATTACACTCCTCAAGAGTGGATGCATTTGACTGTATTTGAACAAGGCATCCATGTAATAAACAGCTGTTCTGTTAAAAGACCATGTGCGGTCTGGCTATGACAGTAATCAGCCTATGAATAATGAACACAAAGGCCACACACACACACACTGAATACCAAACAGCTGCCCATGTCAGGGCACTAGAGTGTGTGTGTGTGTGTGTGTGTGTGTGTGTGTGTGTGTGTGTGTGTGTGTGTGTGTGTGTGTGTGTGTGTGTGCGTGCGTGTGTGTGTGTCCTGTAGGATGAGTGCAGCTGCATGCCTGCCTGTAGCAATTATGCTCTCCCTAAATGTGGGCCAGTGGGGGGTGGAGGAGAAGAGGGGGGCAGTGGATCAGCACATATAATTAAGCGATTAACTGCCTCAAAGTATAGCCTCATGACCTGACGTGTGTGTGTGTGTGTGTGTGTGTGTGTGTGTGTGTGTGTGTGTGTGTGTGTGTGTGTGTGTGTGTGTGTGTGTGTGTGGCAATGTAATGCAAACCGACTTTTATCAGTAATTTAGTTGTGGGTAATTTCCACATTCTCTCTCTCTCTCTCTCTCTCACACACACACACACACACACACACACACACATCTTACTCATATGTATTTACATGACCATGTGACTGGTCTTGTCTTGAGCCCCTCAAAGGGACTGTTGTGTTTTAACCCCATTAAGACCCCCCAGTCCCCTCTCTCAGCCCTCATGGCATGGTCATGGTTAACGTGCTGCTCAATGGGTCAGGACACAGACAGGCATCCGGAGGACAGCCAGCCAGTGGTTGGTTCCCAATGTTGCTTTGCACTGTGACCTACGTAAAGACTTTGGAGTGTTCTTGTGATCCACCAAGTGAACTGAACCAACGTGCCTATAATAGCCAGGATAGCTGAGCTGAGTAGAATACAGTTTATGTTGATGTGTATGTTTGTTGTGACTCTGACCCAACCATTCTCTCAACCCACCCTTGTGGATATTAGCAAGTCTGACGAAACGTACAAAGAAGTTGCTAATCATTGTTAAAGCTTGAATTATATACCTTTTAGAGACTAGCTCTGTCTGTCACACCACTGTCCAGTGGAGGCTGGTGGAGGTAGAACAAATCAGAGGGCAAATATTGAATACCATTCCTCATTCCATTCCATGCATTACAATGAGCCTGTCCTCCGATTTCTACCTCCACCAGCCTCCCCTGCCACAGTCCTCATTGAGCCTCAGTGATGTCATGATGGCTCTTATCTGTGCTGTATGTTCTCTTCTGCCTCTTTACACACAGTGTCCGTGTTTGATGTCACAATAACAACACCATATCCTCTCTTCCTCTTCCTCCTCAGGTGTTCCCAGGTGATGAGCTCACTGCTGTTGTCTAGCCCCACAATGAAGGACCGTGAGCCCCCCTCCTCTCTCACCCTCCTCCACTACCCAGGCACCGGCAAGACCCCCGCCCCGTTCCCCCCCTCCTCCTCCTCCCCCCTCCACACCCCCTCCTCCCAGGCCCTCTCCAAACCCCAGCCCTTCTGTCTCCAGTC
This sequence comes from Argentina silus, assembly GCF_951799395.1. Taxonomy (NCBI): domain Eukaryota; kingdom Metazoa; phylum Chordata; class Actinopteri; order Argentiniformes; family Argentinidae; genus Argentina; species Argentina silus. The sequence continues at coordinate 13,911,846 of NC_139655.1, forward strand.
CGGCCCTCACCTCCTAGCCAGCATGCAGCTCCAGAAACTCAACTCCCACTACCAGAGCCTGGCTGGGTCCGCAGGGCCCACCCCGGGTTCTCAGAGGGGGTTTGGAGGCTCAGGCCTGGGGTCGGGCCAGCTGGCAACAGCCCCTGGAGGTGTGGGGAACCAGGGTTCTGGAGGGATCATAGACTCAGACCCTGTGGATGAGGAGGTTCTGATGTCGCTGGTGGTGGAGCTGGGTCTGGACCGGGCCAACGAGCTGCCAGAACTGTGGCTGGGCCAGAACGAGTTTGACTTCATATCAGATGTACCTGCCGGATGCTGACCCACACAGACGAAGAGAGGGAATTTGTACTCTCTCTATTTTTTCTTTTCTTCTTCGATCACCCTCCCATTTGGATGGACATAAACTCTCATGTACCCGCTGGCTACTGACCAAAACAGATAAAGAAAGAGAATTGATGACCTCTTGTTTATTTTTTTCTTTGATAAACGTTTAATTTTTTCTCTCCTACACATGGGGCTGTAGATAAAAAGATGGACAAGGCTAAGAGCGGGTGGAACTTTTTTTTTGTTGTGCCTCAAAGAAGAGACAACATGAACGGAGCCACAGAGTAGAGAGAACCTGTGCCTCTTTGTTGTTATTGTTTTCTCTGTGACCCACTCGTTTTCTCACTCTTCACCAAGCTGATGGAACTAGTAGGATGGACACACACTCTGACGTCTCTGCAGACTGCTGACCTGAACACTCCTAAACACACTACAGAGAGAAGCTGAGCAACATGTCACGCTGAAGAAAACACTGAGGTCTGGAAATGGCAATGTGAAGACAGAAGCCTTTCATCTGAGCTTGGGGGGCTGTCTGTTATGACAGCCCCCCCACACACACACACACACACACACACACACACACAGAGGCAGATGGATGGTATTACAATACCGTAATGGAAGTAGCAGCCGTGAAACAGGCACTTGTTCAGTTACCCACAGCGTTCAGGAGATTCAAGAGACATCAGTGTGTGTGTGTGTGTGTGTGTGTGTGTGGGGGGGGGGGGGGGGGGGAGAGATGTGTGGGTGAAAGGGAGAAAGATAGAAAGAACGTGTGTGTGTGTGTGTGTGTGTGTGTGTGTGTGTGTGTGTGTGTGTGTGTGGAGTGATGTTGTATAGGACACCACAGGCCTCATGGACCAGTGTAACCTGACCTAGCAATGCTGTCTCTATCTAAATAAATTAATGACCCCGTCTGTCTGTTTTTTCCCCTGCCTGCCAGTGGTGCTCCTGTGACGGGGAAACTCTGTAGGACATACCCACGGCTCATAGTTTCCCTCCTCTCTCCCTCCTGCTTGACTTCTAGTTTATGTTTCTCTCACTCTATAATTATATACTGCTCTGTCATCAAAACAATAGTAGATATGATTAAAGCTCGTCAAATGACTCGACTTTAAACCTTGATTATGTTGTTTGCCTATACATAGGTGATACCATAGGCATACAAGATGGTGTGCAGTATTCTTAAAGTTTTGGTGATATGTGGTATGTGTTTCTCTCTCCCAATGTGTCTCTTTCTCCCTCTGTCTTGCTCAACTTCTCTCTGTCTCCACCCCCCCACCCCCCGAGATCTCTCCCCCCCCCCCCATATCACTCTCCTGTCCCAGAGACAAGACACTACATCACCAGCTAGCCGTCCTCTTCCAGCTGTGCCGTCACACTGTGTCACCGTGTGTCATGATGCTGATGAGGGTGTCAGTTACAACTAATAAGGCCATTATGGAGCGCTGCTTACCTTGTAGGACTGACGGCTCGGTGTTGAGGATGACTGATGACTGATGACTGATGACAGTGACCGTTCTGAGGAACATAGAACAGAGAAGAGAGGATGGCTTGATCATGTTTTTGTTTTGTGTTGCATGACACATTAAGAAGAGAGGTTCCCATCACTCTCAGAACAAGTGGTTCATCTAATGTGATAACTTGTTTTCTTGGATAAGTCAAATACGTATAACATTCCTCATGTTGCATTGAGAAAGAAGAGAATAGTTTGCAGTCAAGTTTGTTTCCGTTCCTGTACTCTAAACATTGTCTACTAATAATCTATTTAAAGAGAGCAACCACGATGGGGGTTTTGACTTATGCTGTGTTCGAGTGGTCCTTGGAAACTCTGAACTTCCCACCAATTCTTAGTATTTTTGGTAGCGATCCCTATTGGTTGATTCTGCCATTCTTCCAAGTGGGAACCTCGGGTATCATCCTAGTAATACAAGTAATACAAGTCAGACATTTCTGAGGAGCACTTGAACACAGCATTATCCGAGAAGCTCCCAGGCCTTCATTGAATAGGGCCTTAGGACTTTGTCACATGTTGGTTTTACCATGTGATGTGAAGAGAGTTAGTCAGAAGGGGTTTGAACAGGGTTTGTTTGTTATATGGTGTAAGATGCCAGTTGCTGGATCACTGGACAGGGTAGTAAGAGCCGCTGTGTGTGTGTGTGTGTGTGTGTGTGTGTGTGTGTGTGTGTGTGTGTGTGTGTGTGTGTGTGTGTGTGTGTGTGTGTGTGTGTGTGTGTGTGTGTGTGTGTGTCCTGTTGATCACCCTTAGTAGTTTGACACTAAGGAAATGCAAGGAAACACACAGAATTATAATTTTCCTTTCCAGAAACCTTTTGAGCTTACAAGACTAGCAAGTTCATTTACTTTAATTCCATTATTTGGTTATATGACTTGTTTGACATTTCACATCTACTTGTGATATTTTCCTACAGTATCAGTATCATGCTATTAATTTTGTTAAGGACAAATGTGAAGAAAAAAAATAAAACTAGTTACTGATGAATCACTTGTTGCTAGTACACTGATTGTTAGTCTCGGTCCTACTGTATTCACTTTGACATCACGTTGAACTGAAGCCTTTTTGTTTAAGATAAAAGGAAGGGACCTATGTTTGTGTATTTCACTCTTTTCTTTTCCTTTTTTCGTTTTTGAAATGATGGATGAATCATATCTGAGGTTGATTATTGTTTTAGCACTTTGTCTCCACATCTCATTTGTACTTCTATGAAAATATGTAAATGACTAGATCATATTTAAAAGCTTGTATTTTTGTTACTTCTCTGCATTTTGGGAAAATAAAATTGAGTACCAAACTGAATTCTCTCTCCGTGTGTCATTGTATTGTACAACATTGCCATCTTGTGCCTGCTTTGCAAAAATCAAGCGTGGTCAAAACGTACATCATTTGGTGGGGTGCAGGGCCGAGAAAAGTCAGTTAGAATGAATAGTATAATCAAATACTCCACCTCGTACCTTTTCTTAAACAAACATGTTTCGATCCGACAAGGATCTTCGTCAGGTCACCAAAAGGTACGTGGTGGAGCATTTGAGTATTCATAATATGCTTTGCAAAAATGCCATTCCCATACACAGGTAAAATAAACCATATAATGACAGCAATATGGACTGTACTTTTAACACTTTGCAATATATAATATTAAAGCAGTTTTGCTATAATTATAAAGGAAATCGTGTTTACTTATAAAGGCACACACTGACATTGCCTATAAGTCTGCATTATTCAGTTATTTACTTAAGAGACTAATATTAGGTAGTAATGTGCCTTGTTGTAAAAAAGCTTTGACTTGTATGGCATAGGTATTAATATGAGAATGAACCATGAAGGCAAAGAAAGCAACCTACACAAGTGCGCAAGTCACTAGTGGCATTTGGCAAGGAAACACACGCATTATTATCTCACCCCACATAAACAGAAGGGCTCTGTCCCGCACGCTGGCATTTCCTGATTGAGATAGCGAGAGGAAATCTGAGACACTGTGTGTGCTCGGGGCGGGGGGGGGGGGGGGGGTCTTTAACCTTTAATCATATTTACTATTATTTTGATGACAGAGCAGTATATAATTACAGAGTGAGAGAAACATAGATAGCCAGAAATATATATATATATATAAATATTTTGTTATCTATATGTAGTTAGAACAATTATTAGATTTTCCATACAAGTATAATAAGTATGACAATTAATACATGTATAAAAGTACAGTTTGACACTTGATTGACAGGATTCAGTTGCAGTAGCAGTCCTCCACGGTAGAGAGCGGGCCATTTTGATGCAACTTCTGCTCTGTTTGTCCACTTGGCTGCACCGTACTCGGCCTTATTTTACTGGGCCTGGAAGAGGGAGGTCCTTTTCACAGCAGACTTCAACATGGTGAGTCTCCTTGATTTCCTCTCTCAAATCATCTCTAAACATCACTTTTTCTGAATCCTGCATCACTCATACAAGTGTGATAGTTTGAACCTTCATATCTGTTACGATGGTTAGTCCATGTATTGAATGAAGAAATAATATTGGCGGGGCCAATTGTGATTTTTGTGATTTTGTTTGCTCCGGCACCGATATCCACGTTGTGACCGGCAAAAACGTATTGCGCCGCGTCATCATTTATTAGAAAGATTGGTATGGTGTTGCTCAGTGAATGGTTTCCAGCCACAACTTGTGGATAAAAACCTGGACCCACTGCGTCTTTTTATACATGTGACCTGCATCCTTGCCCCACTTACTACACATGTGGTTTGACCAATGAAGATAATTAGTTCTAGTTTTTGCTTCTGCAAACATCTGAACTAACTCAGCTCTTTGAGCTCTTGTGCCTCATGTGCTCCATCCCCTTTATTACATGCACTATTTAGTTCGTGGGAAATGTGCTTCGGGGTGGCATTTTTAATAGTAGATTTTTCCAAATGATGGAGTCTTTGTTTGAAATATTGTTTACATGGTGGGTCCACCTTCAGGTCACTGCAGAATTAATACAGATGTCTAACCATCCCTCTCTCCCTCCCTACCCTGTACAATACAAGCTGCGCAAGGTGAAGAAGAACGTGGTTGATACCAAGGGAGTCCCCCACCTGGTGACCCATGACGCCACTATCACACGGTCCTCATCGACCTGGACACTGGCAAGATCAGAGTTAAAATTCAAAGCCGGTAAGGACGGGAGATTTCCAATGAATATAATCTTTGGTTTTGATTCAGCTAATCATGGTTTAAATATTAGTTCATTAGTTTAATCAGCTGTGGTAACACTAGGCTGGGACAAAAACCCTTTCTATGCATTTGACCTGCATTCTTGCTCCCCTTTCCGCACATGAGGTTTGAGCAATGAAGATAACTTGTTCTAGTTTTTGATTCTGCAAAAATCTGAAAACAAACTCAGCTCTCTGAGCTCTTGTGCCTCATGTGCTCCATCCCTTATATAACATGCAATATTTAGTCCCTGGATAATGTGTGCATCATTGTTGATCTATATTGGTTGCTGTAATGATTATTGCTTATAATGCCTGAATATAATTTGTGGTAGAGAATATTTAATGTTGTATTCCCCAAAAGAGGATATTTTTGCCTGAGAACCCACTCCTGATTTCTTGTGGCCCCTTTCTAAATCTCCCCCAGGCAGTGCCTGCCCCTCATCTTCCTGAGGAGCCTTCTGAAGTACACCTTAACTGGAGATGAGGTCAAGAAGATCTGCATGCAGAGGTTCATCAAGATCGATTGCAAAGTCTGCACCGATATCACCTACCCCATTGGCTTCATGGGTGAGGATGGAGGGAGGGAGCAGTGTGGGATAGTGTTCGTGTGAGGATGCATTGGAGAGTGTTTATCTGTGTGCCAAGATGTCAACTGTCCCTGTTTGCATAGATTTGACATGCATCCTTGACCCCTTCACCTCCCTCAAGGAGGGTTGAGCAATGAAGACAATTTTTGGTTTTGATGCAACAAGCTGAAAAAAATCTCACCAATACCTCTAAGAAGTTCTGAGCTCGTATGAAAATAAGGATGCATTGTCTCAACTCTTACAATGGTGGCCAGTGCAGCATCACTGAGGAATGTACAGTCCTGGAAGCTTAGCATAATTTATGTTACGAAGTGTGTATATTAGTGCATATTATCCTTCCCCTTTGACAAAAAAGATGGCAAGTTTGCTGCCCTCAGAATGGTTTTGACCCTAAATAACTAAACCCCAATGATGGCAGGACTACTGGTGCGTTCCAAATTACTTTCCTGTAAGTGCTCATAGCTGCTGGACAGATAAGTGTTCACAACCTAACCTTACCTCACAACAGATGGAGGAAACATCAGTTGCCCCACTTCAATGGATTATATCTGTTTTGATTTATACCCATGGAGCCTCCACACACCATATAAGACACCACTTTTACATGTGCTCCATCTCATACCTTCACTCATACACACCATTTCATACACTCATGTGAGTTTCATATACGCCTCCAGCCCTGCCAAGTGATTATGTCGGCGTTGTGATTAATTTCCAAGACCAGGTGATGCCTCTGTGTGAACCACAGAATATGATATTACACTCCCTGTAGCACGATATTACACCTCCCCCTTTTGAAGCACCAGAAGGCCAGAGGAGCCATCGATGGCGTCATGGGAACCCTGTGTCAGGGATCTAGCCTAGTCTACCTATCAGACACAGAATTAACTGGACGTGTCGTGTGGTTTTAGCACAATGATTTTCATCATGTCAAAGTACTTTACATTATAGTGATGGAGAACTCCTTCATAGATTGTCTTGATTTGAATATGGCTACATGTGCCTACTTATGATGCAAGTTTTTATATTGAACCTTAGCCAGTTAAATTAGATCTTCCTTGCTGAATGTCTTAGATGTGTGGTCTGTTGTACTGTCCTCCACATTGATCCTGATGAATGTTGTGATTTGTTTGTTCCAGATGTGATCAGCATTGAAGACTGGCGAGCACTTCCGTCTACGATGTGAAGGGACGTTTCACCGTCCACCGTATTACCGCTGAGGAGGCCAAGGTGAGACGCCACTGGAGAACCAGAGAGCTTCAGTACTACAGGTTCCTGTCCCAGCTCAGCACTTACGCCTGATTAAACTAATCATGGTTTAAATATCAGAAGATTAGTTTTATCAGCTGTGATGACACTAGGCTGGGACAAACCTGAACCCACTGCTTAGTACACATTTGACCTGCATCCTTGCCCCCCTTACTGCACATGAGGTTTGAGCAATGAAGATAATTTGTTCTAGTTTTTGATTCTGCAAAAATCTGAAAACAAACTCAGCTCTCTGAGCTCTTGTGCCTCTTGTGCTCCATCCCTTTATAACATGCACTATTTAGTCCTTGGGAATTGTGTTTGAGTTGCACAGTTTTAAGAGTAGATTTTCCTAAATGATTGGCTCTTTGTTTTAAATAGTTTATTTCCATGGTGGGTCCTGTAGAGTTTAATACAAATGTCTAATGTATCTCTCTCCCTCCCTACCCTGTACAGTACAAGCTGTGCAAGGTGAAGAAGAACATGGTTGGCACCAAGGGAGTCCCCCACCTGGTAACCCATGACGCCCGCACCATCCGTTACCCCGATCCCCTCATCAAGGTCAACGACACGGTCCGCATCGACCTGGACACTGGCAAGATCACAGAGTTCATCAAGTTTGACACTGGTAAGGATGGGAGATATCAATTTTTCTTTAAAACTAGTTGTTTGATTTATTTTGAAATGCTTAAGGACCGTTTAACTGCATTCTGGTAAACTGCAAAGTAATGACATTTTGGGTCTGTAAATATCTAATTTCAAACCTTTTTTATTGATGGTTAAGCACTGAAGATAATATTTGCTGATCATTTTTTATATATCAGTTCATTAGTTTTATCAGCTGTGATGACACTAGGCTGGGACAAACCTGAACCCACTGCTTTGTACACATTTGACCTGCATTCTTGCCCCCCTTACTGCACATGAGGTTTGAGCGATGAAGATAATTTGTTCTAGTTTTTGATTCTGCAAAAATCTGAAAACAAACTCAGCTCTCTGAGCTCTTGTGACTCTTGTGCTCCATCCCTTTATAACATGCACTATTTAGTCCTTGGGAATTGTGTGCGTTGTTAGTTGCTGTGATGCTTGTTGGTTATAATGCACTAACTTGTGGTAGAGAATACTTGTTATTGTGTTTATGACCTAATGATCTGAAGCCAAAGCAGTGACTTGAAGTTGCAGTTTGGAAAGTTGTTGCCCATGCCACTTGTATACAGGAACATTGTCCATATGAACATGCCTTTCAGTTTCTGACGAGCTATCCTAATCCCTTTTCTCCTCGCTCTCCCTACCAGGTAACCTGTGCATGGTGACTGGTGGTGCCAATTTGGGACGTATTTGTATCATTACCAACAGGGAGAGGCACCCTGGCTCATTTGATGTGGTGCACGTGAAGGACAGCACTGGCAACAGCTTTGCGACCAGGCTCTCCAACATCTTCATCATTGGCAAGGTGGGTAGTGAACATGTACTTAAACAGCTACACAGGACAGGGTTCTAGATGTGCAGGAATGCTATTGATCAATTTAGTTATGGCATTGAGGTTTGAGCAATGAAGATAACTTGTTCTAGTTTTTGATTCTGCAAAAATCTGAAAACAAACTCAGCTCTCTGAGCTCTTGTGCCTCATGTGCTCCATTCCTTCAACATTATGTAGTGATGGAGAACTCCTTTTATAGATTGTCTGGATTTGAATTTCTACCTATCTGATTTCAGTTATGTTGATGAACCGTATGCAGTTAAATTAGATCTTCCTTGCTGAATGTCTTAGCTGTGTGGTCTGTTGTACTGTCCTCCACATTGATACTGATGAATGTTGCGATTTGTTTGTTCCAGATGTGATCAGCATTGAGAAGACTGGCGAGCACTTCCGTCTGATCTGCGACATGAAGGGGCCATCTTATGTCATCACTGGTTTTCTTGGATGTGTCATGACATTCCTCATGTTGCATTGTAACTCAATATTAAGTTTATAGTCAAGTTTTTGTTCCTCACTGTAAACATAGTTTTTTTTTTTAGTAGATTACAAAAGAGGCAACAGGGATGAGGGTTATGACGAGGTGCATTTGAGTGGTCCTCAGAAACTTCAGTCATGATTTTGCTGAGAATTTTGGGTAGCGCTCCTTATTGGTTGATTCTGACATTCTTCCGAGTAGGAACCTCGGGTATCATCCATGTAACACGTTTCCATGCTGGAAATTTCCGGGGAGCATTTGAACGCAGTATTATCCCAGAGGCCCAGTTCCCAGGTCTTTTTTGAATAGGGCCTTCAGACTATCACATGTTGGTTTTACCATGTGATGTGAGCGGAGTTTGAATATGATTTGCTGCCCCCTTTTTGTTCTCTGCATTTTGAGAAAATAAAATTGAGTACCGAACTGAATTCTGTTTGTCATTGTATTATACAACATTGCCATCTTGTGGCTGCTTTGCAAAAATGCAGTTCCCATACACGTAAAAAAAACATGAAAGCAATAAGGACTACATTTGAACAACACTTTGCAATATACACTCACTGAGCACTTTATTAGGAACACCTTCTCATGGTGGAGGTGGTGTAATGGTGTGGGGGAATGTTTTCTTGGCACACTTTGTCCCGTTAATATCAATCAATCATCGCTTGAAGGCCACAGCCTATTTGAGTATTGTTGCTGACCATGTGCATCCCTTCATGGCCACAATTTACCCGTCTTCTAATGGCTACTTCCAGCATGATAATTCACCATGTCACAAAGCAAAGGTCGTCTCAAACTGGTTTCATGAACAAGACAATGAGTTCAGTGTTCTTCAGTGGCCTTCCCAGTCACCGGATCTGAATCCAATTGAGCACCTTTGGGATATGGTAGAACGGGACATACACAGCTTGAAAGTGCACCTGAAAAATCTGCAGGAATTGCGTGATGCAATCATGTCATCATGGGACATGAGAAATGTTTGCAATGTTTCCAACATCTTGTGGAATCAATGACACGAAGAATTGAGGCTGTTTTGAGAGCAAAGGGAGGCCCTACCCAGTATTAGTATAGTGTTTCTAATGAAGTGCTCGGTGAGTGTATAATATTAGAGCAGTTTTGTTATAAATATAATTGAAGTCGTATTTATTTACATAGGCACACGTTGATACAACTGACATTGTCTAGGCCTACATTGTTCCAGAGACTAATATTAGGTAGCAATATGCCTTGTAGAAAGCTTTGACTTGCTATTGCTATTTAATATAGGCATTAAGAAGAAGGCAAAGAAAAAAACCTGCACAAGAGCGTCAATAGTGGCCTTTGGCAACGAAACACAGGCGCCTCAGAGCGGCATTATTATCTCACCCCACATAAACAGAAGGGCTCTGTCCCGCGCGCTGGCATTTCCTGATTGAGATTGCGGGAGGAAATCTGAGACTGTGTGTGTGTGTGTGTGTGTGTGTGTGTGTGTGTGTGTGTGTGTGTGTGTGAGAGAGAGAGAGAGAGAGAGAGAGAGCAAACGTACTCACGTAAATGCCAAAATGTATTCGCTAGGGATAAATACATGAGACCTGCACATTATCACCAAAGAAATAAGAGTATTTCACACTATCTTGTATGCCTATGGTATCACCGATGTATAGCCAACGACGTAATCAACAAGGTTTGAAGTCGAGTCATTTGACGAGCATTAATCATATCTACTATTGTTTTGATGATAGAGCAATATATAACATTCAATAATCAGAATCAGAATTATTTTTATTTGGCCAAATATATTTGCACATACAGGAAATTTGGTGAGGTTGGTGCATGGACATAAAAAATCAAATGGCAAATATTGACAAAATAGCAATAACAAATTCACCAAAAAAGAGCAGCAGAACAATACATCCTGTAGGCTGTGTAAGACTAAGTGGCAATGAGGCTAGAGGCTGTGAAATGGTTATGGGGCATGTACACTATAAATGAGAATAATTTTACTGTGTGACAGGGTGGGGGGGGTGGACGTCCCAGAGTCAGTGAGAGGCAGGGGGCTTGTTTGTGAGCCCCACTACCATGGGGAAGAACAGAGTAACAGGGTAATTACAGAGTGAGAAAAACATATATAGCCAATAATATATCAACATATTTATTTTGCTATCTATATGTAGTTAAAGAAATTGTTTGGTTTTACACACAAGTATAATATGAGTATGACAATTCATACATGTCTAAAAGTCCAGTGAGATTGACAGGATTCAGTTGCAGTAGCAGTCCTCCACGCTAGGGAGCGGGCCATTTCGGTGCTAGAACTTCTGCTCTGTTTGTCCTCTTTGCTGCACCGTACTCGGTCTTAATTTCCTGGGCCTGGAGGTGGGAGGTCCTTTTCCCCGCAGACTCTAACATGGTGAGCCGTATTTCCTAAATTTCCTCTCTCAAATCATCTCCAAACATCACTTTCTCTGAATGTAATATCACACATCCAATTGTGATATTTGTAAACATCATATCTATTACGATGGTTAGTCCATATATTAAATGTTAAAATAATATTGGGGCAATGAAACAGATATAGAAGAATCATGTCCGTTGACTAGCTAACTAGCATAGCATCAGTATTCCTCCATTTATGGTAAATGTTACCCCTAGTGCTTTATTACGGGCCTAAAGTGTCTCGTTTACCCGAAAACAATTCCGACCCGTCAATTCCATTTAGACACGCTAGTCAACCGAGTATGGTAAAATATACACATTTATCATGCGTTTACAGAATAGGCCTTTGCCGGAACTCGTTGCTGTTCGTGGACAGTGTTGGCATGGCTAACGTTAGCCTGCGTCCATTCAGCTGGTCGCATGTTCCCGGTTGTTATGTCGGAGTTGACCAGCGTTGATCTGTTTCACAGGCACGAGGACCGAAGAAGCACCTCAAGCGCGTTGCGGCGCCCAAGCATTGGATGCTTGACAAGCTCACCGGAGTGTTCGTAAGTACATCTTCATGCGTCCTGCATTGAGCACACGTTGTAACCTTTGACTTATAGTTGTACTGGTTGCCACGGCAAGTTTGACTACTATAACCAAGTATTCCAAATAGACCAGACATCAGCTTTACCCCTGTATCCCCACCTTTGCTATGAAACATTGGTGTACTTGAGGGGGCAAATCGTTCCATAACTTCGCACAATCACAAACCTAATGCTTCTAATTGTTGTCATGCTAGCTTGTTGCCATGCATCTTAAACTATGCTGTTAGGCTGAAAATGCACAGAACCCCTTCCAATTTTAGTGTTGTGAAATTGGTTGACTACAGATAAGTTGGAGGTCTGAGCAATGAAGATCATTGTTAGTTTTTGATTAAGCTAAAATCTGAAAACAAACTCAGCTCTTATGGAACTAATGTGCTCCATCCCTTTTTAACACCGTTTAGTCCTTTGGAAATGTGTGCTTCTGTGTTGGGGTGTATTGGATGGCTGTGATGCTCATGTTGGTAATAAGGCACCAATATAATTTGTGGTGGGGAAATACATCTTCCCAGTCTAAAAGGGGTCACAGTTAATTCTGTCTGTTCTCCTCTTGGCCTGTCTTTTGTGTATGGTTGTGACCACCTTCCTTTAGTGTGCACTTCCTCCCCTGTGCTGTATGTTAGAGAAATAATGATTAAGTGGAATATTCTGCAGTTGGCCTGTTTTGTGACCCCACTCCTGATTTCTGCTGGCTCCCCCAGGCTCCTCGTCCCTCCACTGGTCCCCACAAGCTGAGGGAGTGCCTGCCCCTCATCATCTTCCTGAGGAACCGTCTGAAGTACGCCTTAACTGGAGATGAGGTCAAGAAGATCTGCATGCAGAGGTTCATCAAGATCGACGGCAAAGTCCGCACCGATATCACCTACCCCACTGGCTTCATGGGTGAGGCATGGTGTTTGTGTGAGGATGTGTTGGAGAGGAAAGAGTGTGTGGGGGTGTTCATCTGTGTTTGACATGCATCCTTGACCCCTTCACCTCCCTCAAGGAGGGTTGAGCAATGAAGACAGTTTTTGGTTTTGATGCAACAAGCTGAAAAAAATCTCACCAATACCTCTAAGAAGTTCTGAGCTCGTATGAAAATAAGGATGCATTGTCTTATTGAAATGGTGCCTGGATTAGCTGAATATAGGACTTCTTGTTTGTCTTAGTATTATTCTGTATGCTATGAACTAGGCTAGTCTTGACCATTTTGGACACTTTAAAGCATGGACTTTTCAGACTCAGATGAATTGTGTGCATTGAGGTCATGGTTTGCTCATTTTGGTTAAAGGCACTAAAATGCATGTCACTTGAGTATAGTTGATGTTTATGTTGATTATAATTGAATGTCACAGTGAAGTGGGATGACTTGATCACTCTTATATTGGTGACCAGTGCAGCAGCATCATCACTGAGGAATGCATGTACCAAAATGTGGCCATTATGGCTCATATTATCCCATCCCTTTGTCATAAAGATGGCAAGTTTGCTGCCCTCAGAATAGTTTTGACCCTAAATAACTAAACCCCAATGATGGCAGGACTACTGGTGCGTTCCAAATTACTTTCCTGTAAGTGCTCATAGCTGCTGGACAGATAAGTGTTCACAACCTAACCTTACCTCACAACAGATGGAGGAAACATCAGTTGCCCCACTTTAATGGATTATATCTGTTTTGATTTATACCCATGGAGCCTCCACACACCTCATACATACACGTCTGTTTACACCATCAACTCATACAGCCATTCTTACACACACTATTTCATAGTCACACACTCGTAGACGCACATGTGACAGTTTCATGTGCCTCCAGCCCTGCCAAGAGATTATGGAGGTGTGGTGATTAATTTCCAAGACCAGGTGATGCCTCAGTGTGAACCTGCAGACCATGATATTACACTCCCTGTAGCACTATATTACACCCCCCACTCCTCCTTCTGAAGCTCCAGAAAGCCAGAGGAGCTCTAGCCTTGGCAAGGTGCTTTTCATCATGTGGAAAAGAACTCTCCCTCATGGATTGCCCCCCCCCAACTACACTTGGTATTTCACGTAAGTGAAACGATTGTCCCGTCGGGGTTGCACTGGGGATACTGCACCATGCTGTCAGTCAAGTGGCAGACCTGAGGGAGACTTTGGGCAGACTCAACTTGTGATGTTGTTGTTTTCATCTGGATGTCTCTGTACGTGCCACAGACAGAGGTAAAAAAAATAAAAATAGACCTGAATCCTAAACTTGCACCGTGAGCTGCATAGTTGAGACAACTCTGGACGCCATTCAGCCGCCACGGCTGAACGACTCTTCCATAACTGAGCTGTGATATGCCCAGTGTGGTTTGGGGTTGAGCATTAGGTTAGGTCTTTCTGGCTGAATGTCTTAGCTGTGTGGTCTGTTGTAATATTTGTCACATTGATACTGATGAATGTTGTGATTTGTTTGTTCCAGATGTGATCAGCATTGAGAAGACTGGCGAGCACTTCCGTCTGATCTACGATGTGAAGGGACGTTTCACCGTCCACCGTATTACCGCTGAGGAGGCCAAGGTGAGACGCCACTGGAGAACCAGAGAGCTTCAGTACTACAGGTTCCTGTCCCAGCTCAGCACTTACGCCTGATTAAACTAATCATGGTTTAAATATCAGAAGATTAGTTTTATCAGCTGTGATGACACTAGGCTGGGACAAACCTGAACCCACTGCTTAGTACACATTTGACCTGCATCCTTGCCCCCCTTACTGCACATGAGGTTTGAGCAATGAAGATAATTTGTTCTAGTTTTTGATTCTGCAAAAATCTGAAAACAAACTCAGCTCTCTGAGCTCTTGTGCCTCTTGTGCTCCATCCCTTTATAACATGCACTATTTAGTCCTTGGGAATTGTGTTTGAGTTGCACAGTTTTAAGAGTAGATTTTCCTAAATGATTGGCTCTTTGTTTTAAATAGTTTATTTCCATGGTGGGTCCTGTAGAGTTTAATACAAATGTCTAATGTATCTCTCTCCCTCCCTACCCTGTACAGTACAAGCTGTGCAAGGTGAAGAAGAACATGGTTGGCACCAAGGGAGTCCCCCACCTGGTAACCCATGACGCCCGCACCATCCGTTACCCCGATCCCCTCATCAAGGTCAACGACACGGTCCGCATCGACCTGGACACTGGCAAGATCACAGAGTTCATCAAGTTTGACACTGGTAAGGATGGGAGATATCAATTTTTCTTTAAAACTAGTTGTTTGATTTATTTTGAAATGCTTAAGGACCGTTTAACTGCATTCTGGTAAACTGCAAAGTAATGACATTTTGGGTCTGTAAATATCTAATTTCTAACCTTTTTTATTGATAGTTAAGCAATGAAGATAATATTTGCTGATCATTGTTTAAATATCAGTTCATTAGTTTTATCAGCTGTGGTAACACTAGACTGGGACAAACCTGAACCCACTGCTTTGTACACATTTGACCTGCATCCTTGCCCCCCTTACTGCACATGAGGTTTGAGCAATGAAGATAATTTGTTCTAGTTTTTGATTCTGCAAAAATCTGAAAACAAACTCAGCTCTCTGAGCTCTTGTGCCTCTTGTGCTCCATCCCTTTATAACATGCACTATTTAGTCCTTGGGAATTGTGTGCGTTGTTAGTTGCTGTGATGCTTGTTGGTTATAATGCACTAACTTGTGGTAGAGAATACTTGTTATTGTGTTTATGACCTAATGATCTGAAGCCAAAGCAGTGACTTGAAGTTGCAGTTTGGAAAGTTGTTGCCCATGCCACTTGTATACAGGAACATTGTCCATATAAACATGCCTTTCAGTTTCTGACAAGCCATTCTAATCCCTTTTCTCCTCGCTCTCCCTACCAGGTAACCTGTGCATGGTGACTGGTGGTGCCAATTTGGGACGTATTGGTATCATTACCAACAGGGAGAGGCACCCTGGCTC
>NC_139655.1:13935083-13942583 GCF_951799395.1 Argentina silus
TATTGAAAAATTGAGGTAATATAACTAAACAAATACAACTGAAACAAATTATTTAAAAAATGATTGGTAAAATGTAATTAATAGAAATGCAATCTTCTTGTGAGGAAAAAGTTAGGACACCCCCACATTTAGTTCCACTTAAAATGCCTAAAATTATAATAAAGAGCACCACATCAGGTGCAAATGATTAGAACAGCGTTACAGAGGATTTTGGAGGAGCCTGTCCTATTTAAGCCTCAGATATTTAGTTTGGTTTGCTCTTGATTGTTGAAGTGAGTTGCATCACCATGGCGAGATCAAAAGAGCTCTCTGAGGCCTTCAGAAGAAAAATTGTAGATGCATATGAGTCTGGGAAGGGATATAAAAAGATCTCCAAACTATTCGAAATTGGCCATTCCACTGTCCGGAAAATAATTTACAAGTGGAGAACATTTAAAACCACCACCAACATGGCCAGGTCAGGCCGCCCAAGCAAGTTCAGCATAAGAGCTGACCGAAAGATGCTTAAAGAAGTCTCCAACAATCCCAGAATGTCATCACGAGACCTACAGGTATCTCTTGCCACAATTGATGTCAAAGTACATGCATCCACCATAAGAAAGAGACTGAACAAGTTTGCATTACATGGGAGGTGTGCAAGGAGGAAACCCCTGCTGTCAAAAAAAAACATCAGGGCAAGACTAAAGTTTGCCAGAGAACACCTAGAGAAAGACCAGAACTTCTGGAACAATGTGCTTTGGACAGATGAATCCAAAGTTGAACTATTTGGGCACAGTAAGAGTAAACATGTTTGGCGCAAAACCAAGACAGCATTTGAGAACAAGAACCTCATACCAACTGTGAAGCATGGGGGTGGAAATGTCATGGTTTGGGGCTGCTTTTCTGCAGCAGGGCCTGGTCAGCTCACCATCATAGAATCCACTATGAATTTTGTATTGTATCAGAGGGTGCTTGAGGAAAATGTGAGACCATCTGTTCGACAGTTGAAGCTGAAGCAGATGTGGACCATGCAACATGACAATGACCCAAAACATTCCAGTAAATCTACCAAGGAATGGCTCAAGAAAAATAAATTGAGAGTTCTGGAATGGTCAAGTCAAAGCCCGGATCTTAATCTTATTGAGATGCTGTGGATTGATTTGAAACTGGCTGTGCATGCAAGACACCCCTCGAACATCACACAGCTGAAAGAATTCTGCAAGGAGGAGTGGGAAAAACTTTCTCCCAATTGATGTCAGAGACCTGTAGACAGTTATAAGAAACGTCTAATTGAGGTTATTTCAGCCAAGGGGGGCAATACTAGCTATTAGGGCATAGGGTGTCCTAACTTTTTCCTCAGTAGGAATTGGCATTATTGTAAATTTTTCGTTAAATAAATGATTACAAAGTTACATTTTCATAGTTTTTTGTTCAATTACATCCCCTTTATCTATAGACATTGTTAGAAAGAAGATAACATATTGATATGTCCATATTTTTAAGAGAATAACTTAATATTTTGGGGGGTGTCCTAACTTTTTCTCATGACTGTATATTGTAGTATTTGGTCCCCCTGTCTGCCTGCCTGCCTGCCTGCCTGCCTGTCTGTGTGTCTGCCTGTCTGTCTGCCTGCCTGCCTGCCTGCCTGCCTGCCTGCCTGCCTGTCTGCCTGCCTGCCTGCCTGCATGCCTGCCTGTCCGCATTTCTGTCTGCATGTCTGCCTGCCTGCCTGTCTGCGTGTATCTCTGTGTAGTCTGTGAGTCAGTGGCAGTAGCAGTATAAACTAGTTAGCGTAGGACCTGAACAAGCACAGCAATGTTGGTGTTGGAGCCAACACCATGTTTTTGCTCTCTTGATGTGCCTTATTTTAGTCGCGGTCTTGTCTTGAAAGTGTAGTGTTGGCATTCAACAGGTATATGATGTTGATATGTGGATATAACGGAGGGTTAGAGAGAGTGAGAGAATTAGAAAGAGAGAGGGAGAGAGAGACTAATAAAAAGGAGACATATGTTGTTGTTTTTATTCAGTTGACGTTGTAGACGTCATGGCCTGTGGAGTTTCAGTGACATGCTGCAGGAACAAGGATTATGTCAAGGTGGGGCTATGGCCTTTTAGTGGTTACTGTGGCCAGATGAGGATTCATTACTATCACAGGGAGAGGATAGGGGATAGAGGTAGAGAAGGAGAGGGAAAGTGAGAGATAATGAGAGAGGGAGAGAGAGAAGGAGAGAAAGAGGGGGAGGGAGGGAGAGAGTGTGTTAGGATAGGGGAGTAAGGGATCTAGAGGGAGAGATACATTCAGGTGAAATGCTGAAGAAAACTATTAACAACTTCCTGCCTTGGCCGCTGTCCCAGCCTTTCTCTGGCCGCACAAAAACGTTTCTCTTTCTTTAAATCATGTTATTTTTCCCCTCCACTGCACTGTTGGCTCCTCCCGTTGCCAGGGCAACTGTCCAGCTGTGGGCGATGCCAGGAGCAGCCAGAGCAAGTGTTCTATGGAGCGAACTAGTTCCGCGGGGGTGTCTGTCTGTCTGTTCCTCTGGAGGCTGAGGAGGATGGGAGACTCCATAGATAGGCGTGGACTGGACAGAAACGTCAAAACTTCTTTTCAACATTGTCTAAGACAAACTACTTTAACCTAAAACTTTTATTAAAGACATTTATAGTAAAATAGCAGTGTGCAGGATCATGGATGGATGAGCTCAACTCTTCCACTCATGGCAGGACAGAGTTTACTGTGAAGACAAACACCACATATGTGGTTGTGTGTGTGAGGGTGTATATGATTGACTACATACAGTAATGAGATCATTTGAGGGCGCCTCACAGTGCTTGGAGATGGAGAGGAAATCTGAATGCCAAAGGGGATGAGAGGACACACGGGACATGGCCTCAGTTTGGATCAGGAGAGAGTTGACACTGGTAATGGAGTGGAGTGGTCAGATATACCACGAAGCTAGCAAGCTAGATAGTTAGCTGACTGGTTATTGTAATCATTTGTATACATATTTTTTTTTTTTAATTTTAAAAAGTTATGTTTGTCTCTCTCTCTCTCCAAAATGTTGAGCCAGAAAGAACTATAGTACACGCACAGTGAGTCAGTGAACTAGCTAGCTGATTTTGATTGGACGGTCAGGACCTGAGGTTGCCATGTTGTCTGAGCACCATCCTCGGAAGCTCCTCGTTTTACAGTGAAAACGCCATTTGAAAAAATAAAAACACGATGAATGGGTCTTAACGGAACCCTGTTTCCTCTATCCCCATTCAACCTGCAGTTACCATGTTCAACCATTTGGGACCACTGTTAAGATTACCGTGTGTGTGAGCTGTGAGCTGTTTTGAGTGCATTTCGGATTTACAGTTTTTATTTGTATTTTATTTGATCCTAATTCAAGGGGGAGCCATCCTCCTCTTCCTCAGTGGCCCGGCCTCCAGCGGTGTATACAGTAGAGAACACTGTGTGCTTGTTACAATGATGCTCTTCTCAGAGGAAGGGAAAGCAATAAAAGGAACCAATTTGTCAGAGTGAGTGAAAGTGGTGGTTCTGCAACAAGTCGGGAGTGTTGCTGTCATTGTCAATGCTTCCCAAGAGCCTCTTTTGTGTGTGTGTGTGTGTGTGTGTGTGTGTGTGTGTGTGTGTGCTGTGCTTGTACCCATCTCTTCCCATGGGAAGATGTGTCTGGGACTGACGGTAAAGTGGGATTTACACAACTGTGTTGGAATGACTCAGACTCTAACGGAATTACAGCGCACTGTGAGGTCAGCACCTCCCAGGAGGAGGGGGAGGAGGGGAGCTGAGGGTTCTATTGAAATATTAATTCTATTGGGGATTCTGAAGATTACATGTTCTTTTTTGCCAGATTGCAAAGCCAGACAGACTGTTTGCTGATCCAGGAGAATCACTAAGCCAGATTTAAATAGATCATAAGATTCTACTGATTTATGACTTATGGATCTGTCCTAGTACAATACAATACAATACAATTCAGTACAATTCAGTACAATTCAATACATATAGATGGTACCATGTCTTGTGTTTGAGTTAGTATTTTAGATAGTGAAACACCTTTCCTCCTACAAGGGAGTAGATGAGTGGATAGTTCCAGCTGCTCAAGGGAATGACACATGACAGAGGGAGTGAAAGGGAATGACAGGCAGTATTTACAGGCATATATTGGCTTGTTGGCCTGCTCTGGTTCCTCCAGCCCTTCTCTGGCCCAGTGTTCTAGTGTTTAAGTGTTCTAATGTTCTAGTGCTCCAATGTTCTAGTGTTCTAGTGTTCTAGTGATCTAGTGTTCCAGTGTTCTTGTGTTCTAGTCAGGGCTTCAGACTAAGCTTCTACCCTGGTGGCAGTGGTGCCACTAACTTGGTGGCAACATCACATGATTTAGTCACACTAAATTGTATTCACGCAATTGAAAAGAGTTAGTTTTGCATTCAATGGCAATAGACAACTTGTACTATGTGTGTGCTAAACATTCCTCTTGTCATTACAATGGTCTTACTATTTACAAACGCATACAGAAACGCATTACATGCTACATTGCCTATTCTTTAATAATACAAAAATAAAAAATCACAATCATAACATCACAATCACATGCGGGAGAAGACACTTCCAGACAGTATGCATAACACTCACATTAAAGGCCAAGACAAATCACCTGGTTATAAAATGGAGAGAACATGTTAAATTAGGCTGTTAAACAACTATCCACAAACAGAATTAAAGAGTGTATACAAATTCTCCTGAGAGAAGTAAATACTAAGTATGTTTTCTTATTGGACATGGTCCTGCTTTGGTGAATACATATGGTATCCATAATGTGCATGCGAGATACAACATCATTGTATTTCCACACAACTTGCTGGGTCCAAAATGAACACCTGCCAAGCGCTGAATGCGGGTAGGCCTACATTTACCTTGTGGAGCGTAAATCTCACAGTGATCACCTCCCACTCTGTCAGGTGCTTGTGAATGGCAGCACTTTATTCCATATCATCACAGTTTTTAAATATCTATTTGGTATCATAATGTAGGCCTAATAATTTTAGTTCCTCGGCTTTCAATGATTGGACAGATGCGTTTGGCTTTGACACTGTGTGCAGTTGAGGCGGATAGCCTGACGTGTAGTGTGAGATTGGTCGTCCTGTAGTTTTCCTTTCCTAACATCAATGTAGCAAATCACTTACCGGCAGGTCATAGTTGTTTTCCTGTAGATCTAGAACTCTCAGATGGTTTTTGTAGCTCGCCCCTGGTGCGACCAAAACATTATTTTACTCGCACAGCAAAGTCAAATGATCGCAAAATGGGACTAAATGGTCGCACTCTGGAGCCCTGGTTCTAGTGTTCCAGTGTTCTAGTGTTCCAGTGTTCTAGTGTTCCAGTGTTCTAGTGTTCCAGAGTGTGTTATTGTAATGATGTACATGTGCAGAACAGCTCCAGCGTTTCCTCCTCTGGGTCTGGCCAGTTGTGCAATGCTGTTGGCCCTGAGACTCAGACCTCTGTGACTCTGGTGCTAACACGAGTGTGTGTGTTTGTGTGTGTGTGTGTGTGTGTGTGTGTGTATGTGATCCAAAGAGGTGTCCAGCCAGCCGGCCAGGCCATGTGTTCCTACAGCTGAGCCTCTCCCTTCTAGCAGCCCTGAGTCTGTAGTTCACTGGTTTCTCCTCATGTCTCTCAATCAGTAACTCACTTAAACCTTTAAAACTTGCCTACTGTAGTCTGTCTCTCTCTCTCTCTCTCTCTCTCTCTCTCTCTCTCTCTCTCTCTCTCCTCTTCCCCCCTCTCTCTTTCTCTCTCTCCCCAGATTTTCCAGCCAGCCGTCCCAGTTCATGAGTTCAGGCATCTCTACACTGTGTTTATACTATCCTCAGAGCTCAGATTCCTATCCAACAGAAGAAAGAGAGGAGAGAGAGAGAGAGAGAGAGAGAGAGAGAGGAGGGGGAGAGAGGAGGGGGCCTCCTTCTGCTGGATCCTCCTAGGTTGCCAGAGAGAGCATACTGTAATTGTTAACATGTATCTGTCCAAACACACGTCATACAGTAAACATGCTCTCTCCTCTCTCTCTCTCTCTCTCTCTCTTCTCCTTTTCTCTCTCTCTCTCGCTCTGTTTCACCTGCTCCCTCTCTAGCTCTGACTTTGTCTCTCCCTATTTCTCTGTCGTTTTTATCCCTCCTTCTCTCCTGTCCTCTTGCCTGTTGACCTCTCCCAACATCAGTACCAAACAGTGGAGGCTGGTGGAGGTAGAAATCATTGTAACGCATGGAATGGAATGAGGAATGGTATCAAACATGTGTGTTACACCATTCCTTATTCCATTCCATGCATTACAATGAACCCATCCTCCGATTTCTTCCTCCACCAGCCTCCCCTGTTACTAAACATGGAAAGCCTGGTGAGTCAGTAGCGTCCAGTTACCCAAGGTAAACATGTTCTCTGATTGGTTCTGAAACCCTCTGAAGGAGGTAAATATATGCAGACTTTGCAGAGGAACTGAGGAAGTCAGATATGTAAAGATGAGGGTGTACAGCTTCAGAGTTGTAGTTATGTAAACAGAGAGTGAGAGAGAGAGGGGAGAGAGAGAGAGACACAGAGAGAGAGAGAGAGAGAGAGAGAGAGGGGGGGGGGGGGGGCAGAGGGTTCAGTCACCATAACAGAAGATGAAAATATCTGATATCATAATCTTCTCCGACTCACACAAAGACAGGCCAGAGACCTGCGTTGCCATGGTGAAAACCCACAGGAAGCCACTGCTCCTCTGTATTGATGGAATGTGTGTGTGTATGTGTGCATGTGTGTGTGCTTGCATGCATGCATGTGTGTGTGTGTGTGAGAGATTCTCTATTCCTTGTGCCCTGAGCCTCCCTCTTGCAGCGTACGTTCACCCTGACCCTGTGTGAGCTCTGTACTATGGCAGAGATGTCGGTTTGCCCCTTCTGGGACAGGGGTGCAGGGCACGCAGGCAGACAAGGTTCAGTTAGGACATTGACACACACACACACACACACACACACACACACACACACACACACACACACACACACACACACACACACACACACACCGCCTCTCACGTTGCCATGGAGATAGATGGATAGTACAGTGTGGGCGTTACAGGAAGTTGGAGACTTGATCAGCTCTTTGGCTCCTCACACCTCCTCCTCCTCCTCTTTCTTCTCCTTATCTCCCTCCCTCCCCCTCCTCCTCATGTTTCTCCCTCTCTCCTCTTCTTCCTCACCTCTCCTCCTCCTCCTCCCCTCTCCTCTTCCTCCTCCCCTCTCCTCCTCCTCCTCCCCTCTCTTCCTCCTCCCCTCTCCTCCTCCTCCCCTCTGCTCCTCCTCCTCCCCTCTCCTCCTCCTCCTCCCCTCTCCTCTTCCTCCTCCCCTCTCCTCCTCCTCCTCCCCTCTGCTCCTCCTCCTCCTCCCCTCTCCTCCTCCTCCTCCCCTCTCCTCCTCCTCCTCCTCCCCTCTCCTCTTCCTCCTCCCCTCTCCTCCTCCTCCTCCTCCCCTCTCCTCTTC
>NC_139655.1:13955083-13967583 GCF_951799395.1 Argentina silus
ATGAGGACCAAAATGTGAAATTCATCAGAGCATCAAATGAAAGCTAAGAGTCTATATTTTGGGGAAATTAAGTAAAAAATAAATGTCTCAATCTTACATCATAAGAATAGGGATAAGCAAAGGTATAGTAATTATTATTATAGAGCCAAAAGAAGAAAAATGCTTCAATGTCTCAATACATTATTACCTTAATGAGAGTGTCTATTGCATATACCTGTGTTTCCATATTAACATCATCATGTACAGAATGACATTAAAATCATTAAAATCATTCAAATGTATTAGTCATTTAGTCATTCTGTTACTGAATGTAATCCACTTCACTTACTGTAGCTCAAAGGTATCATATGATAGCTAACACCCCACTCTTTCTGGAGACATATTTCAATCTTAATTTCGAGCAGAGATTTCAGGGAAACATGAGTTTTGGGGAAACATGGTTGCATAAAAAAACCCAGGGAGATTTTATGGGCATTCCGTTACCAAACTTTGAATCTACACAGTTCTTAAAGTACTTTTGATTTGTTTTTTATGTTCACTGCGCAATGTTCAGAGTAATCCGTGTAAATACTTTGATTCCAAACTTTGTTTGAAAGTGGAAAATCGAGTCCCAACCGTTGTTCTGTCACTGTGGAATCTGTTTCACATGCAAATGACTTCAGCCTCTCCTTTTTAACGTCTCTCTCTCCTACACCTGTGTGTCTGAAAAGGTTTGAAGGAAGAAAAAGAAGAAAAGAAGCGAAGGACAAAAACTGGGTTTAAACTATTCAAAGAGCAGATAAAGGTCAGACCATTAGTTATTGTATTACTGTTTTAGCAAGAGAACGGGGGAGAGGGAGGGGTGAGGGAGGGGAGAGGGAGGGGTGAGGGAGGGGTGAGAGAGAGAGAGAGAGAGAGAGAGAGAGACATTGCTGCCCAGGGAGGAATGGTTGTGCAATCATTGCTTCTCAAATGAAGCTGAGACAGGAGCTCCACTTCCTCAGTCGAATTCTGAATCATTACAAAGAAATCTGAGAAAAACTTCCCCAAATTTGAAAACCTCATTAAAGGTCCCAGTCCTCTCTGATGAGGCAACAGTCCCCGTCCTCTTAGGAGAGACGAGGGAGGGCTATGTTTGTTTACATATTTGCTTATTTAATATTTAATTGTTGTGTTAATTGATTAATTGATATTCATCACACTCCATGTTAGGGTCACCATTAGCTACGTATGTAACCATTTATTATTATTCATTTAATTTATTCAATCAAATTGTATTCCCTTTTATTCTAATATATGAATATGAATTCTGTTACAGTATGTCCTTATTGTTGATTGTATTTTGTTGTCCATGCTTTGGCAATATTTACAAACGTGCTGCATGCCAATAAAGCACAATTGAATTGAATTGAATTGAATTGAATTGAATTGAATTGAATTGAATTGAATTGAATTGAATTGAATTGAATTGAATTGAATTGAATTGAATTGAATTGAATTGAATTGAATTGAATTGAGAGAGAGAGAGGGAGAGGGAGAGGGAGAGAGGGAGAGGGAGAGAGGGAGAGGGAGAGGGGGAGGAGGCTGGAGGGGGGGTCGGAAATAGACGGATAAAGAGCTGTTGACAGGCTTAATTGAGTCTAAGCAGGGCAGTGAGGGGAAGATAGGGCAGCTGTGTGTGTCTGTGTGTGTGTGTGTGTGTGTCTGTGTGTGTGTGTGTGTGTGTCTGTGTGTGTGTCTGTGTGTCTGTGTCTGTCTGTCTGTCTGTCTGTCTGTGTGTGTGTGTGTGTGTGTGTGTGTGTGTGTGACAGTGTGTGACAGTGTGTGTGTGTGTGCGTGCGTGCGTGCGTGCACATGGATCCTCTCTCAAAGGCAGGACAGCTGGGAACCCAAACACTGCACAGAGTCAATGGACTTCGGCTCATCCCGCTGTGTATGTGTGTGTGTGTGTGTGTGTGTGTGTGTGTGTGTGTCTGTGTGTGTGTGTGTGTGTGTGTGTGTGTGTGTGTGTGTGTGTGTGTGTGTGTGTGAGTGTCTGTGTGTGTGCGCGCAAGAGTACCAGAGTACCCATGTCTGACACACACAGTCTACTCTCTCTCTCTCCCCTCACCTCTCCCTTCTACGTGGGACCTGGTTCTTCTCCAAGTCAGTGAGTGAATAAGTGACAGTCCAGTCCAGTCCAGTCCAGTCCAGTCCAGTCCAGTCCAGTCCAGTCCAGTCCAAGGGGAATCTCTGTGGAGATTTGTCTTCAGAAGTATAAGACTAGTTATAGTCATGACACCAGTATGTCTGTTCTGCTCATTGTGTTGCTTTTAATTTGTTAAATATGTTAAATATATGATAAATAAAGTTTCAATTGAATGTTCAGATCAGATGTGATCAGAAACACTACATTGCCTTTTCACAATGTTACCTTTTCAATGTACATGTAGGTACATCAGTGTACATGGAAAAGCACTGGACATGACGGCTACATCACATGTCATTTCCATGATGATGACTGTACACATATCCATGTTCTTAGCAATGTAATGCCATACTGTGGCAGAGAGGGCAGTAGTGAGTGTCTCTGCACATAGACAACAGTGCTGTCAGGACATTCATCAACCTTCTTTTAGAAGTCATGACTACAGAGAGGGTCTATCAGTTGAGCTGTTCAGATGTGGTTTAGCTGCTATACTGTAGCACTGTTGCTCCTGAACTCCCATCTTCAGCGGTCTTCATCTGATAGTGTAGGCTACAGAAAGCCTTTCTCTCAGCTCACAAAGCCAGATTTATCTTCCAATGATACACTGAATATTGATTTGAATAAACCCATGTTATTTCAATCAAAGCAATGTCATAATCTTTGTATCTATATCAGGAAGATTATATTGTCTAAATATATTCTAAATTAAATCAGGGATTAGAAAAATGGCCCCATGCGCTCTAGGAATGTGTTTCATGTGGTTGTAATTCACTGTGTGTTCACTAGGGAGCAGTAGAGTACAGGTTGTAGAGAATTCTGCATTCACTACAGTACAGTGGCTCTGATTGGATGGTAGCCCTGCCTCTGCTACATGGAGGAATTTGTTTAGTTCGAGATGTTTATTTGTTTATTTAGAGATATTAGGGTTACTATTACCTTCATCTCTACCTCTACCACGCCCCCTTTTCATCTCCTCTCACTCTCCTCCTTTCTCCTTGTCCCTCGCCTCCTCTTGTCCCTCGCCTCCTCTTGTCCCTCGCCTCCTCTGACTGTGATCTCCTGGTCACTGATCTCCTGGTCACTGATGTCCTGGTCACTGATGTCCTGGTCACTGATGTCCTGGTATGTAGTGTACAGTAGCTGTTTCAGCTCTTCTCCTCACGGCTGACAGCTCTGTGGGGTTTGGAGGGGCAGAGGGGGCGGGCCTGGCTGCTAAAGGACTGTTAGACTTGTTACTATTTGCCATGATGGAAAAATATACATGGAGAGAGAGAGAGAGAGCGAGAGAGAGAGAGAGAGAGAAAATAAGCTCTTGTCTGCTATGATGGGTAAGACAAAGAGGGGTAAGGGGGAAGTAAGGAAAGAGAGTAATGAGAGAAAGAGAGGGGGGGGGGGGTCCTGAAAGAGTGCAGCTCTCTTTCCCTCCTCTTCAGGGATTACTATGTGAGCAACTCTGGGGTTTATCTGCTGTGGGATAGTTCAGTAATTGCTGGGGTTATGGATCTGGAAGGACAGGAGAAGAGGATAGAGCATGGATGTGAAGTGTGTGTGTGTGTGTGTGTGTGTGTGTGTGTGTGTGTGTGTGTGTGTGTGTGTGTGCGTGTGTGTGTACACCCGTGTCCCTCCAGGCGCCGAGAGCGTTTACGGAGCGAGGGATAATGAAGGAGAGTGGGCTGTGGCTTGGACAGCCTATCACTGGAACAGCTCTGTATCACTAACACTCTCCACAGGCAGAGAGAGGGAGGGAGAGAGAGAGAGGGAGGGAGGGAGAGAGAGGGAGGGAGGGAGAGAGAGAGAGAGATAGAAGGAGAAGGAGAGGGAGAGGGAGGGAGGGAGGAACAGAGGGAGAGAGAGAGGGATGGTGAGGGAGAGGGGGTGAAATAGAGAGGGAGAGGGAGGGAAGGAGGGAGGGAGGGAGGGAGGGAGGAAGAAAGCGACGAAGTGGGGATAGAAGGGGTGAAGAAAGGAGGGAAGGTTGGGGAGGAGGGAGTAGAAATGGTAGTGTAGGATGGAAGGAGGGAGGGGAAAGGAAATAGTAATAATAGTCTCCACCTCACCGTGGGCCACTCCAGGTCAGTCTGTCTGTCTCTCTGTTAGTGTCAGAGACGGACAGACAGCTGCGAGTAGTGGAGCAGAAACCCTGGAAGTGTGTACACCACTTTATGGCTGCTTTTAATGCTTAGTGCCATAGTGCCATTTCCTTCTGTGAAAGGCGGCATTTAAAAACCTGATATGTACAGTAGCTATGGAGCTCTGCCTCTGACATTCCCCAATAAGACCTGAAACATGTGTGTGTGTGTGTGTGTGTGTGTGTGTGTGTGTGTGTGTGTGTGTGTCTGTGTGTGTCTGTGTGTGTGTGTGTGTGTGTGTGTGTGTGTGTGTTGACCAGGTCTGGTCTTAACCTCCCTGACCAATGTTAATCCCCCCAGACAGAGAAACAGAGAGAGGCTTTATTCATCCCTCCATTCCTTCATCCCTCTCTCCCCCTCTCCCTCTATCCCTCCCTCCATCCCACTCTCATATTTCTCCCCCTCTTTCTGTCCAGCTGAGTAAGGGATAGCATGAGCGATGGGCCAGGTGGTGTGTGTTGCAGGGGGGACGTGTGTAGTGTAACACGGCCCCCCTGGCTCCCTGGGCTACGGTGTGTCAGGTTCCAGGGCCCACCCACTGTGATGTTGTAACTCTCTCACACAGGGACAACCTTTGTCTTTGCCTCTTATAGTAGCTCTCTTTACCACTCTGTCCCCCCCCCCCTCTCTCTCTCTCTCTATCCATCCTCTCTCTCTCTCTCTCTCTATCCATCCTCTCTCTCTCTCTCTCTCTACCCATCCTCTCTCTCTCTCTCTCTCTATCCATCCTCTCTCTCTCTCTCTCTCTACCCATCCTCTCTCTCTCTCTCTATCCATCCTCTCTCTCTCTCTCTCTACCCATCCTCTCTCTCTCTCTCTATCCATCCTCTCTCTCTCTCTCTCTCTACCCATCCTCTCTCTCTCTCTATCCATCCTCTCTCTCTCTCTCTCTCTCTCTCTCTCTCTCTCTCTCTCCCACTGTCCCCCTCTGTCTCCCTCTTGCTCTATCTCTTCCGCTCTCCCTCTCCCTCTCTCTCTCCCTATCTCTCTCTCTCTCTCTCTCTCTCTCTCTCTCTCTCTCTCTCAGTTCAATTCAATTCAATGAGCTTTATGGGCCCAATTATCTCACATTGCCAAAGCAAACATATAAGAACTTATAAAATAAGTGTTGACGGAAGAGAACACTCTCTCCCTCTCCCTCTCCCTCTTTCCAGCTCTCTCTTCTACTCTCTTCTACTCTCTTCCTGTCTCCATTTCTTAAAATGACGGTGAATGTTAATTTATCACTCCTCTCTCTCTTCCCTATCCCTAACATGGTTTTGACTGCAGGAGTGTGTGTGTGTGTGTGTGTGTGTGTGTGTGTGTGTGTGTGTGTGTGTGTGTATGTAGGAGACATGAAGTCAGGAGGAGTCTGTCACAGTAGTTTATACTTCAGAGGTTTTTCTGTGTGTGTGTGTGTGTGTGTGTGTGTGTGTGTGTGTGTGTGTGTGTTGACTCTGCCTCCAGTTGTGCTGGACTTGTCCTGTTTCTTTGCTGCTTAATAACTCGGAGGGAGTTTGGGGGATTTGAGAGGGGCCTCTTAGTCCCCCCCCTACCCCCCCGCTAATCCCTTCTCAATATTGTCAGGAAATGGCTCCCATGGTCGACGGGAGAGAGGGAGGGACGGAGAGAGAGAGAGGGACAGAGTGACTGAGGGAGAGAGAGAGAGAGAGAGAGAGAGAGAGAGAGAGAAAGAAAGAGAGAGAGAGAAATGGAGGGAGGAGAGGGGATAAAGAGAACAGGCGTTCCTCTCCTTCAAACTCAGTCCCTTGGGGATTACTAAAAGTCTGGCTTGAGTTAGGGAACCAGAAAAGAGGGAGGGATTCTTCCCTCCTCTTTCTCTCTGTCTCTCTCTCTCCCCCACCCTTTCATACCCTCCCTCTCTCCTTCTCTTTTCTGTCCCTCCCTCTTCTATGCCCCAACATTTTCTCTCCCCCCCCTCTCTACCCCTATCACACCCCACCCTCACATACCCTCCCTCCCTCCCTCCCTCCCTCCCTCCCTCCCTCCACTCCCTCCCCCCTTCTCTCTTCTAAGCCCCCCAAATTCAGCCTCCCGTGCCTCCCTCACTCCCCTGTTCTCTCCATTCCACCAGTGGATAGACAGAGACGTGTTCTTCTCCTCTCCTCTCCTCCACCTCTCTCTGTGCAGCTGTTGTTCCAACATAGTTTCACTGCAGGAAAGTCAAGCTTAGCAGCACACAGGTATGTAAGGACAGGTAGCATGCGATAGCAGCAACCTCCCTCTCAGTCTGTCTCCCCCTTCCTCTCTCTCTCGCCCTCTCCCATACCCTCTCTCTGTCTTTTTCTCCCACACCCTCTGTCTCTCTCTCTCCCACACCCTCTCCCACACCTGAAACCTTGAAACCTGCCGTTTTTAACAAAAGCCCAGATGATATTGGCTGCTGTTGACGCATGGGAACACCATTCACAAGTCCTGATTGTTGTCTTTAGTGGTGCACCCACTGTGGCATGTGTTGTTCTGGTTCACTGTGTTAGGATTGGAAAACCTGAGTGTGTGTGTGTGTGTGTGTGTGTGGATGGGCGTGGGCGTGGGCGTGTGTGTGTGTGTGTGTGTGTGTGTGGGTGTTTGTGTGTGTGTTTGTGTTTGTGTGACTTATCTGGTTCAGGTGTGTATAGAGGAGATGGTAGACTGATGATGATCGACTTGATCCTGTAAAGGCTGTTTCTCTGTGAGGTATGTGTGTGTGTGTGTGTGTGTGTGTCTCTGTGAGCTGCTGGAAGTACACTGCAGATGAGAAGTGTCAAACTGAGACAGCCCTAGGATGTCAGGCTCTGCTGTCAGAACTGAACCCTCCTGCAGAATGGAAGGCTGTCTACAATTGTAGCTCTGTCATGTTGCCTGCTGTGTTTCCCACTAACTCAAACGAATGTCATGAATATTAGTAAAAAATATCTTTAATAACTTCCATATCATACTGTAGGCCTACTCTTGGATGGGGGTCATTGGGGGTGATTTCTGTCTCTCTCTTTAGACTATTCTATTAATTCCGGAGTTCTAAGTTCTAAGGTCTGTAGTCTTGTAGTCCTGTAGTCCTGTAGTCCAGTAGTCCTGTAGTCCTGTAGTCCAGTAGTCCTGTAGTCCTGTCCAGCCAGTGTGTCTCATAGTATTAGCCCTCTCTGCTCTTTCAGCTTAAAGGATTTTCAGGAAGGGTCAGGAAGAATGTGTGTGAGAGAGCAGACTTGGCACTGTGTTGAGGGTATCAGCCTGCAGAGTGTGTGGGTGTGTCTGTCTATGTGTGTGTGTGTGTGTGTGTGTGTGTGAGTGTGTGTGTGTGTGTGTGTGTGTGTGTGTGTGTGTGTGTGTATGTGTGTACCCCTCTTTCTTTCTCTCTTGCTAAGGTAAAACATCCATTTCTTTAAAGCACACTAAATATGGTTTGTGTTGATTCAGAAGAGTATTTCAGTAGAAACACTGAGGTGTAACTGCGTTGGAAGCTTCTGTATTGTCTATGACCAGGTTGACTTGAGTGAGGGTTTTGGTTTAGGGTCCCACCCTAACCCTTTTCATACAGACTACTTAAACCCTTAATAATCTGTTTATTAAGACGGGTGCTATGATATGATGTGGCAGCCATCAGACTAATAATCTGACCAGGGTCCCGTTACAGAGGCCAATCAGCAGAACAACAACAGATGAGGTCATCACCGCGAGACGTGTTCCTCCTGGTCAGAAGCCATCGGCAACACATTAGAGCGTGGGAGCGGTTTTCAACATAACACTGCCGTGGGATACGACCAGATGGCTGTTTGAATAATGACGATGATTATTCTATGAATGAGAAAGAGCCTGCGAGCAAAAAACGAGACATTAAAGAGTATAACAGAGCATAACCAAACACTCTGGCAGCTAATAACCCTTTTAAATAAAGCAATAACGGGGGGAAAAAATCTGCAAAAGGAGAAGCTGTGTGTGTTATGAAGCTGTGTAAACACAGTGGTTGAGGACCTGTTGCAGAAGCCTGTGTGGGGTGACTGTTCTGTCTGAAACACCAGAACAGTCAATGTCAGAGGATGCTGGGGCTGGGCTCAACTCAAGGTACGGCACAGCTTGCGCCCAGAGTTCAGGGGCACAGGGAGGGGATGGAGGGGTGTGGGGTGGGAGGTGGGGGGTGTAGTCGGAGAGACGATCCGCTGTACAACCTTTCCCTCTGTACTCTGCCCCCCCCCCCCTCCGTCCACCCTCTCCAACTTCTCTCACCCTTTTTCTCTGTCTTATTCCTCTCTCATCTCCTTTCTACCCTCTCTCCTCCCCCCTTTCTCCCCCCCTGGCCTGTGAAGTTACATGACAGCTTCTCAGAGATGATGGAGTGGATGGATAAACACACACACCCTCTGGGACCCCAGGACTGAGGAGGAGGGAGGAAGAGGGCACACACACACACACACACACACACACACACACACACACACACCTCTGGTACCACTGGACTGAGGAGGGGGGGGGGGGGGCACACACACACACACACCCTCTGGGACCCCAGGACTGAGGAGGAGGGAGGGAGAGGGCACACACACACACACACACACACACACACACACACACACACACACACACCCTCTGGTACCACTGGACTGAGGAGGGGGGGGGGGGCACACACACACACACACCCTCTGGTACCACTGGACTGAGGAGGGAGGGGGAGGTAGGAATATGGGGGAGAGAGAGGTAGGAGGAGAGGGGGCACCCACGATAAAGATGAGTGACAGCTGTATCTGCCGGAGACCACCCTAACTCTCCCTCCTTCCTCTCCCCTCCCCTCCTCCCCTCCTCCCCTCCTCCTTTCCTCTCCCCTCCCCTCCTCCCCCCTACCATCTCGTGCAGCTGTTGTATTGTACAGTGTGCAGTATTGATCACTTCTTTCCGCTCCATCTGTCTTTCTCTCTCCCTCTCTCTCTCTCTACATTTCTGGTCCCCTGTTTACCCTGATCCTCTCTCAGATATTCTTTTTACGCCTTTTCTCTCATACCCTCCACAAGGCTCTCTCTCTCTCTCTCTCTCTCTCTCTCTCTCTAGGGAATGAGTGGCTAATGCGTACAATCTTGGACTCTTCTCCTGACCCCTCTCTCTCTCTCAGTGTCTCTCTATGACAGCAGACATCTGTAACTCTCCTCCTCTCTTCCCACTGGCATTATGCCAGCCAGAGAAATGGAACATCATTCTGTGATGACCTCGAGGTAAATGACCCCCTAGGACCTGATTTTGGGTCAGTTTTCAGTTCTTGTCTGTGATGGTCAAAGCTATGATCTGGGGAGGGTTAGCTGATCCTAGATCCTTAGAGCCCCCTGCCTTCTCCTCTTTACACACTGCTGTCCCATGTGACCTCCAGATGGCTCATCGCCCCGTCACACACACACACACACACACACACACACACACACACACACACACACACACACACACACCATCACACACCCACATCCACACACACACACACACACACACACACACACACACACACACACACACACACACATACACACACACACACACACACACACACACACACACACACACACACACACACACACAGACACACACACACAGACACATACACACAGTCACCCAGAATGCACCCAGACAAATCAGATCAGTCCAGACCTCCCAGAGCATTGTGGGTAGGAGACAGCCAGCCATCCACAGCCAGGCTGGGGGTTATATAACATATGGGGTGAAAGCCAGGACTTTACCCCTTATATAACAGAAACACCCCCTTCTGCCAGACCACCCTAACCTCAATCTTATGTGGGTTTGTACCCAGGTATCTTACACGCCAGAAGACTGTGTTAGCCTAGAGAGCTAGGGTTTCATCTGTATATACCAGTACCACCCCTTGGATTAGCCTCAGCCTTAGTGTTCTGCCTCTGCCTCTGTCTCTGTCTCTGCCTCTGTCTCTGTCTCTGTCTCTGTCTCTGTCTGTGTTTCTGTCTCTGTCTCTGCCTCTCTCTCTGCCTCTGTCTCTGTCTCTGTCTCTGTCTGTGTTTCTGTCTCTGTCTCTGCCTCTGCCTCTGCCTCTGTCTCTGTCTGTGTTTCTGTCTCTGTCTCTGCCTCTGCCTCTGCCTCTGTCTCTGTCTCTGTCTCTGTCTCTGTCTCTGTCTGTGTTTCTGTCTCTGTCTCTGCCTCTCTCTCTGTCTCTGTCTCTGTCTCTGTCTGTGTTTCTGTCTCTGTCTCTGTCTCCCTGTCCTTCTCCTCAGCCTTAAGGGGAAAGTTACTTTTAGTTTGAATTTCAACTGGTCGAGCCTTCAGTATATCTAAGAAATCCAAATTAGTTTGAGCTGGGTTCTCGACCAATATCCCCCCTCCAATATTTAATGATCAGATAAGGAATTCCTTAATGCCTTGGTTAAAGTCCTTGATTTAAAAAAAAAAAAGAAATCCCTCCCCTCCCCCAACATTAAGCTCTCTCTGCCGGGGTATGTATTAGAGGATTAACAGCCTCCCACTACTGCACGCACGCACGCACGCACGCACGCACGCACACCCCTACCATGCCACAGTACCCTGCCATGCCACAGTACCCTACCATGCCACAGTACCCTGCCATGCCACAGTACCCTGCCATGCCACAGTACCCTACCATGTCACAGTACCCTGCCATGTGAAAAAGTCATCATACTACAGGTCCAGAGCAGCTTAATGTTGATAAGGGGATGGGGGAGATGGATAGAATGAGGGATAGAAGGAGGGATAGAAGGAGGGATGGTAGGATAGGATAATAAGATGGATAGAGGGAGGGATAGAGGGATAGGGTTAGGAGATCATAGAATGAGGGAAGGGGGGATGGATTTAGGGGATGGAAGGAGGGATGGGAGGATAGAAAGAGGGATGAGGGATAAGGCTAAGGGAAGGATAGAAGGAAGGATGGAAGGAGGGATGGGAGGATAGAAAGAGGGATGAGGGATAAGGCTAAGGGAAGGATAGAAGGAGGGATGGAAGGAGGGATGGGGGATAGCTAGAGGGAGGGATGGGTGGATAGGGTTGGGGGATGATAGAAGGATACAGTTAGGACTGTAAATGAATGACAGACAGCTCTGATCATTCCTGGAAACAACAAAGTAGTGAACCACAGTACAAGGGGAGTCTGTGTCTACTAGTCTTACTGTATCTAATGTATCTACTGTATCTACTGTATCTACTGTATCTACTGTATGTCTCTCTGATGGAGTCCAGGGTTCAGATACATTCATGGAGCATCCTTCCTTCCTCCCTTCCTTGGAGTCATCTACTGTGATTGGATTGGTCAATGCAAGCTTGTCACTATGGTGCTTTCACCAATCACAGCATGTCAGATCTGTGATTTTTCCTCAATGAAAGGCGGAAGGAAGAATATTCAAACAGGCCCCAGCTTTGGCCATGGGTCATTTTTTCAGGTTATTTTTTCAGGTCATTTTGGACAAACTGACACATCAGCATGTTGGCATAGCGATTAGATAGAGATGCGATCAACTGGAGACAGCAGAAGGTCAGACAGAAGTTACAATGCCTTAATCCAGTGCTACATTACAGGCCTGGAGATTTACCATACAAATATTACATTGACAACTCACACACTCAACCAAAAACACACACACACACACACACACACACACACAAAAGCAGGATTAAGGAGCAAGAATCGTTTTAAGAATGCGATGGCACAGTCTAAATCCCACAGGCTGTGTTGTGCTCGGGTATGCTGTAGGCGTGGTGTGCTTGTAATCCCAGTTGTAGATCGCAACCTAATCTGAGTTATTCCCTGGGCTCCGATCACACACATGCACGCACACACACACACACACACACACACACACACACACACACACACACACACACACACACACACACACACACACACACACACACACACACACACACACAGTAGATCGGAGCTATTCTAATCTGAGTTATTTCCTGGGCTCCGCCGGGACTGCGATCAGCAGGAATCATTAAACTGCGGCTAATTACCCATAATCCAACCCGGCCAGATGTCAGTTGCCTCGGAATGTTAGGGGGGTCGATACTGCAAGGTGCATGGATGGGTGTTCTCTCCATCTTTACTCTCCTCCCCTCCCCCTCTCCACCCCTTGCCCCTCTCTCCCCCCACCCCTCGCCCCTCTCTCCACCCCTCTCCCCCCTGCCCCTCGCCCCTCTCTCCACACCTCTCTCTCTCCACCCCTCTCTCCCCCTGCCCCTCGCCCCTCTCTCCACCCCTCTCTCTCTCCACC
>NC_139655.1:13975083-13980083 GCF_951799395.1 Argentina silus
TAACACAGGTCATATACATAACCAGTCATATACATGTACACACCAGTGTAGGGAGAATTCTGAGGACGGGTTCATTGTAATACATGGAATGGAATGAGGAATCATGTTTGATACCATTCCTCATTCCATTGCATGCATAACAATGAGCCTGTCCTCCGATTTCTACCTCCACCAGCCTCCCCTGATACACACGTATGTATAACTGACAGGGTTTGAACCTGGAACCTCTTCCATGGATGTCACAGACTGTTAAGAACATCCTCCTGGTACGAGGGCGTAGAGTGTATCTGGGCTTAGAAGTCGCAGGCAGTGAGTACCTCATCACAAGAGCGTGATTCCCAAAACGACATACACATACACATACACATACACATACACATACACATACAAACACACACACACACCCACACACACACCACACACACACACACACACACACACACACACACACACACACACACACACACACACACACACACACACACACACACACCACACACACACACACACACACACACACACACACGTCTTTGTGTCTTTTCTCTAATACAGAAGGTTATTGTAGAGTACTAAAGGCTTCATGCATGTCAGGCGGGGAACTGATAGTAAAATGAGGGGATGGTTCTGTGGGTAATAATTGAGTGTGACACTAACTCTATCTTATAGACTTCTAGTACTGGCTCAGACACTTAAACAATAGGGAGGACAATGCTAGCTTTAGTATCGGGTGTTTGTTCTCTCTCTCCCTCTCTTTCTCTCTCTCCCTCTATCTCTCTCCCTCTATCTCTCTCTCTTTCTGTCTCTCTCCCTCTATCTCTCTCCCTCTATCTCTCTCTCTTTCTGTCTCTCTCCCTCTATCTCTCTCTCTTTCTGTCTCTCTCCCTCTCTTTCTCTCTCTCTTTCTGTCTCTCTCCCTCTATCTCTCTCCCTCTCTTTCTCTCTCTCTTTCTGTCTCTCTCCCTCTATCTCTCTCCCTCTCTCTCTCTCTCTCTCGCTCTACCTCTGTGCCTCTTCCTCTCCCACTCTCTCTCTCTCTCTCCACTCTCTCCCTCTCTGTCTTTCTCACACTCACTGCTAACATACATAGTGAACATGTACACATTCACACATGTACAAACTATCTTTCTCTGCTGCTATGCAACGGTTGTCCCGGAGATGGCCTGATGGCTGTGCTTTTCTTCCTGGTGATAGTCAGTTGTAATGAAACAGACCCTCTCTATCCATTTGTCTCCCTCTCGTTTACTCTCTCTCTTTCTCTATCTCTCTCACACCCTTTCTTTCTCTCTCATTCGTATAAACACACACACACACACACACACACACACACCGGTGTACTCTCACCAGCAAGCACACACTCAACGTTCATTCATATTTTCTCAGACCGATGACGTCATTGCTCTAAAGCGCAGCCAGTACCCTGCAGTGATAGAGAGAGAGAGAGAGAGAGAAAGAGAGAGAGAGACGATGAAGGAGGGAGATGGCGATGGTGTGAGCGTGTGTGTGTGACCGGGCTTTTGTTGCTATGGCAACGTGCAGGTGTTAAAGCAGGTCAATCAAATGTCGAATGGCCGTGTGCTGATGACCATGATGTGTGTTATGATTTGTTTATTCGTTCATGTATGTATATGTGTGTGTGTGTGTGTGTGTGTGTGTGTGTGTGTGTGTGTGTGCGTGCGTGTCTGTGTGTGTGTGGTCACCTGATTTGTCTGCCGCATGGAGGGTGTGTCACTGTTTTATTCAACATGCCCTGTGCGTGCGTTTGTGTGTGTGTGTGTGTGTGTGTGTGTGTGTGTGTGTGTGTGTGTGTGTGCATGTGCATGTGCATGTTTGTTTGTTTGTTTTTACAAAGTGGGTGGTTTTTTACAGCAGTTTACTTCCCCTTCAGAGTAAGATGAAGGGTATTGACTTCAGTGTTTTGCCCACCATTTTACAAAGACAGTTATTTCATCCAGGGGGTCAGCTACCATCTATCTATCTATTTATGTTGACCAGTCTTAAGAAGTTTCTGCTTGGCATTCTGTGAACTTGGTAGTGCCACACACACACACACACACACACACACACACACACACACACACACACACACACACACACACACACACACACACACACACACACACACAGTAGCTGAGAGTCAGGAGGAACTGATTTGGTTCTGATTACTCAGATATGTGTTTGGTGTCTGATGTACAAAGTGCTGATTGTGGACGACTCAATGAGGAATTTCACACCCCTCACACAGCTCAGTGTGTGTGTGTGTGTGTGTGCGTGTGTATGTGTGTGTGTATGTGTGTGCGTGCCTGTGTGTGTGTGTGCGTGCGTGCGTGTGTGTGTGTGTGTGTGTGTGTCTATACACTTTGCTCACTCTGAAGTGATTGAGTGGTCACTCTTGTGGTCACACACACCTCAGGCCCTGGGTTCTAGCATTTGCGGGCTCCTGATTGGCTAGTTCTCCGGCACCTCCGGTGTTTTCAGGAAAGGAGGGAAGGAAAGAGCAGAGTAGTGTTGACAATGGCCATGGAGGAGGAGAGGGTGGGGGGGGAGAGGGAGGAGGAGAAGGGGGGAGAAACACCCAGCACCATTCACTTCCTCCCTTTCTCCCTTCGGCGTACTGGAAGGAACATGGAGGAAGCATGCTCTCCCTCTACAGTCTCTCTCTCTCTCTCTCTCTCTCCCTCATTTCTGCATGCGACTTGCTGACACAATCTGAGCTTCAGCCAGTCAGTTAGTGAGTCATAGGGTTTACTTCAGAGTTACCCTCTCTCTCTTTCTCTCTCTCTCTCTCCTCCCATTCCCACTCCTCCTCCTGCGTGTGAGTGAGTGTGGAAGTGGACATGGAGAAGCTGGAAGTTTTCCGGAGCAGGTCAGGTAAGGCTGGGAATTCCGTGATTGGAGTTAGGAACGTACCGGCACTAGTGTAGTATTTCTCAGGATAAGGAACGCCAAGCAATGTTCTTTTTTTTGGACATCACCCCAGATAGCATGACTGTGTGTGTGTGTGTGTGTGTGTGTGTGTGTGTGTGTGTGTGTGTGTCAAGGTTTGGAATAAATCTGTGCCTCTATCTGGAACACTAGCAGTTCCCAGTCGTAGACATGCTAAGTTGTCTGTGTTTTGTATTCTGTTTTGTGACAACAGCAGCAATAGCATGACAGTGAGTCTCACCATGTGATGTTGTCCAGTAGCGGTTCTCATGGTAAGAAAATAGGTGTCCTAAGTGTTGGCTTCGAGCTTTGCTTCACAGACAGTATTAATATTCATTATATCTACTATGTGGAATGAGACACACAATCA
Organism: Argentina silus; assembly: GCF_951799395.1. NCBI lineage: Eukaryota > Metazoa > Chordata > Actinopteri > Argentiniformes > Argentinidae > Argentina > Argentina silus. The sequence continues at coordinate 13,978,376 of NC_139655.1, forward strand.
GTCTTTGTCTCAATTCAAGGAAATAGTGTTGTGTAGCCCCTAGTTCTTGTTGTCAAGGTGATGTTGAGCGTTGTAGTTTGAGAAAACATTGTGACAGTCCTGTCATGTCCCAACAGAGGTACACTACTGTCTGTAGAAACACACCATGCAGTCTCCATGTTGCTACCTCATAGTCACGTGTGTGGCTGCTCCTGGGGTGGTTCTGTGTGTGTTTGTGTGTGTTTGTGTGTGTGTGCTGTTGAAAGCCTCTGTGTATTCCCTGGGTGGGTGTAGCTGAAAAGGTTCTCTCACCTTGACCCTTGGAAACCTCACACACCTCTGTGAAGGTCAGCTGAGGTGAATACACGCACGCATGCAGCACGCACACACGTACGCACACACGCACGCACCATGTAAACATGCCTCGCTCTGTGCTCTTTGTGCTGAGAAGGCTGTTTAGGTTCTGGCATGGTGTGTGTGTGTGTGGTTTGTGTTCCACCACGAGGGTTCTGGTTCCAACTGAACAAGACCGGTCCACAATCATAATAATGACCATAATACTCACAGACCACGGAGGCTCGGCTTACCACCATATAACACAAGACTGTGGAAAATCAGACAGGACTTGGACTAGTGACACACACACGCACGCACGCACGCACGCACTCACACACACACACACACACACACACACACACACACACACACACACACACACACACACACACACACACACACACACACACACACATACTCACACACACACACTCACACACACACACACACACACGCACGCACGCACTCACACACACACACACACACACACACACACACACACACACACACACACACACACACACACACTCAAATCCATGACACTCTCTCGCTCTCCCTGGTAATTATCTATGAAAATGAATGGAGAGAAATTAAGGCTCATAGAATTTCTATGCAAATGAGTTTCTAAATGTGTCTTTTGAGTCAGAGCTAAGCTCGCTCCGGTGGCTGACAGATATAATGACACACACTGAGAAGAGATGGAGGGGAGGGATGATAAAGAAGAGAGAAAGGTTATGGAGGGGGGAGACAATGGGGGGGGGGGAGATGTTATGAGGGTATGGTTAAGGAGGAGGGATTCAAGGGGAGGGAGAGAATATATTTAGAAGAGAGAAAGGTTATGGAGGGGGGAGACAAAGGGGGAGTAGGAAATGAAGGTGGAGAGAAAGGCAATGAGGAGAAGAGGAAAGAGGAGAGAGAGAAAAGGGGAAGAAGAAGAGGTGGATGAAACAAGAGGGATGAAAGGAGTGGCGGTGGTGGGTGAGAAGCAGGAACAGTGAATTGAGTTAGTGTGTAAACCCTGGATCTGGACACACGTGGCTGCATGCGTGTGTGTGTGTGTGTGTGTGCGTGCTTGCGTGAGTGCAGTGTTATCTGGTGTTCCTGGGTGTGGATGAGGACACTTGGCTGCTCTCACTTTTGTCTGGCTGCTCTCACTTTTGAACATAGAAATAGAATGTATAGAAAGGACCTCATCTCTAAATGGAGAGGTCAAATGGAGTTTAGAACCTCTCTCTCAATTAGATGGTGTTTAGCCCTGAGTCATGACGTGGTACCTCAGCAAAAATCACTTGATATGAAATATGTACCGCACCGTCCGTATTACGGATGTCAGTTCTATTTGACTCTATTTCTATGTTCGGAGACCCCCGTTTTATTACTGCTGTCTGCTGTC
>NC_139655.1:13986466-14006466 GCF_951799395.1 Argentina silus
AGAATCTTGTTTTTATTTCCCTGTTCGACAGTACATCAGTGGAGGCTGGTGGAGGAAGACATCGAAGAACGCGCTCATTGTAATGCATGGAATGGAATGAGTGTTTGATACCATTTGTCATTCTATTCTATGCATTACAATGAGCCCGTCCTCAGATTTCTCCCTCCACCAGCCTCCACTGCTGTGTAGGCAGAGTGCAATATGAAGGTCAGACAGGAGACAATACGAATGTCAGTTCCTCTCCAGGGAGTTTGAATGGAGAGCTGTTGGACCCAGACACACACATTGTCACCCTTACTGTCACCCAGACACACACATCGCCCCCCTGAGGGCTTATCCTGCAACCACTATGGGTCACAGCCAGAGGGTTCACAGAGGGGTACACACACACACACACACACACACACACACACACACACACACACACACACACACACACACACACACACACACTCCCTGTAACCAGCAAAATAAAGTGTGTGTATGTGTGTGTGTGTGTGTATATGTGTACATGCATGCGTGCATGCATGTGTGTGCGCGCGTGCGTGCGCGCGTGCGTGCGTGCGTGCATGCGTGTGTGCCTGCGTGTGTGTATGTGTGTGTGTGTGTGTGAAGAGGAGTGTTTCAGAGTGAAGAAGAGGCTGTGTCACTACAGGCATATGTAATTGTGTTACAGTGGCTGGTAGTCAATGGTCAATGGTCAGTGCTGTACAGAGAGATAAGCATTCTCTTCACTGAACTGCTGTTGAGACAACCCTGTGTTGTGGTCATTCCCTGAGATTGAGGAAGATGAGGAGGAATCTTTTTTTATTTATTTTAGGCCCACCTCAGTCTGAGGACTAATTTGGTTTTTATTTATAAAACAAACTACATTTTAACAAAAACAAGAAATGTAAAAGAACAAATCCCTTTAGTTATTTGATTGTGTCAGTTGGGGAAACAATCAACCAGGTGACCTTTTGATTGGATAAGATGCAAGTACAATACAGGAATGGGAGGGAAACAACCAGACAGATAGATAGAGCTATTAGCATATCAGGGGAGGCTGGTGGAGGTAGAAATTGGAGGACAGGCTATGCTTGTGATGCATAGAATGGAATGAGAAATGGTATCAAACACGTGTTTCCTCATTCCGTTCCATGCATTACAATGAGCCTGTCCTCCGATCTGTCTGTACCAGCCTCCCCTGTATCATACTGTATAGTCTATGAAAGTCCATATGTCACAAACTGCAGAATGTAAACAAAACTAGAGGCACTCATCATTTTTGGAGACAGGCGTCAGTGTCATGATTGCTAGCAAACTTAATCTGAGCAGTAATAAAGCGGTTTCATCAGGGTTGAAACCCAGCCACCCTCTTCCCATGTCTGGTCAGGGAAATAGGCCACTCACAGCCGGGTCGGTCTGGGTTTGCCACAAACCCCTCAGCTCCCATAATGCCCCTCTCAGAATCCCCATAATCGATTGTACATGTTCACCCATGAGGACAGAGAGATAGACAGGCTACAGACACTCACTATCATAACCACCACATTGGACTGAAAGAGGGGTATTGTTCTTGTTAGTGTGTGTGTGTGAGTGTGTGTGTGTGTGTGTGACCCCCACCCGTTCCTTCAGTAGAGGGGTATGAAAGGGTGACCTATTTTTGATAGGTTGGGGGTGCATCTTGTCAGGGGTGGCTGGGTTTGTGTATGAAAGGGTACACACGCACAACACACATGCACACATGTGAACACATATGTGTGCACACACACAGACACAGACACAGACACAGACACACACACACAGACACAGACACAGACACAGACACAGACACAGACACACACACACACACACACACACACACACAGACACAGACACACACACACACACACACACAGACACACACACACACACACACACACACACACACACACACACACACACACACACACACACACACACACACATGCCTGCTGGTCTGGGGGGGGGTTGCTGGTTCCTAATTACCACTGTGTGTGTGTGTGTGTGTGTGTGTGTGTGTGTGTGTGTGTGTGTGTGTGTGTGTGTGTTGTGTGTGTGCACAAGCGTGTGCGTGCAGTGTGTGTGTCCAGCATACCTTCACACTCATTCCCTGACTACTGTAATCCCTATACGAACTAACAGTAAGGATGTTGCTGTGCTGTCCCTGCTCTGTGCCATCTTCTCTCTGTCTCTGTGATCTGGTGAGTTGAGTTTGAGTTGCGTCACCATTCGGCTAATTGGTTAATCCCTGTGTGTGTGTTTTGTGCATTCACTTGAGCAGTTTAACTTGAGTATTTTTAGCCTTACAAACAAGTACTGTTCTACAATATGCCACGCAGTGGGTGAATGCACACAGCATTAACCAACACTCAGTCACTATCTTGAGTCTTTGCAGTGTTGTGATAATTGGTGTGGATTTAGCATGGTTTAGTGTGGTTTAGCATGGTTTAGTGTGGTTTAGTGTGGTTTAGCATGGTTTAGTGTGGTTTAGTGTGGTTTAGTGTGGTTTAGCATGGTTTAGTGTGGTTTAGCATGGTTTAGCATGGTTTAGTGTGGTTTAGCATGGTTTAGTGTGGTTTAGCATGGTTTAGCGTGGTTTAGTGTGGTTTAGTGTGGTTTAGCATGGTTTAGTGTGGTTTAGCATGGTTTAGCATGGTTTAGTGTGGTTTAGCATGGTTTAGTGTGGTTTAGTGTGGTTTAGCATGGTTTAGCATGGTTTAGTGTGGTTTAGCATGGTTTAGCATGGTTTAGTGTGGTTTAGCATGGTTTAGCATGGTTTAGCATGAACCTCATTGGTTTTAATGAGACGGTGGTGTGTTCTGTTAGCAGGCTACGCTGAGGGAGGGAGGGAGAGAGAGAGAGAGAGAGAGAGAGAGAGAGAGAGAGAGAGAGAGAGAGAGGCATGTTGGCTGAACAGTCATGTCTAGGGAAGACTTGTTGTTGTCTGTGGGTCCAGCAGTCCCACTGTGTCACCTGCATACTTGTAGACAGACAGAGTTGTGGCTGTTGGCTTGTATGAAGATGGTAGGATATACAGCACATGTACATATTATTCAAGCATAGATGCATTTTTGGAGATTGCATTTTCTAATGAAAATCTTAGTTTAGTTGTTGTTACGATGTTGTCTTCCTCCAACTCCTCTGCTCCTGGCCCCCTCTTCTCCTATCATCACACTCAGATGAACTGAATAAGAGACTTTACAGTTTGTTTCAATGCACTTGCTGTTCTATGTAGTATAAACCCCAGATTAACTTCATGTAAATAGATGCAATTATGTTGAGAGCATGAAACATATTTTTTCAGAACTTCTTTACTTACTGTTGTAGGAAATGCAGCAATGACTCCACAAAGTGAAAATGTAGTTTCCAGTACACTCATTAATTTCACCTGAACTATAAGTAGTTGTAGTACGGTTGACTGGTTTACAGAAGTGTCTCTGCTACCAGGCGACCAGTAAGGAGGGCCAGATCCCAACAACCCAAAGACAGTAGTCTTCCCTCCAAAGCAACCTGCATGACCGGCCATGGGGATTTTGCTGGAGGCTATTGTTGACTCAAGTGCTGTCTCCATTGTCATCCAGCAACCGGCATTGCTAGGCAACCCTACACCAAGGGGAAGGCATCCATATTGTCCTAGAGAACAAGTTCACCCCCCCCCCCCTCATGCCTACCCCACCGCTGCTCCCCACCCCACCCCCGAAACTGTCTGAAGGAGGAGTTGTGGGCAGGACAGGGCTGGGGCTGGGCTGACGGTGTGTGTGTGTGTGTGTGTGTGTGTGTGTGTGTGTGTGTGTGTGTGTGTGTGTGTGTGTGTGTGTGTGTGTATGTGTGTGTGCGCGCAATAAGAGGGGGCTGCAGGGCTGAGTGGAGAGGGGGTGTGGGAGTGTGTTTTGGGGAAAGGAATGACTACAGGGTAGTTGGGGGTGTGTGTAAGGGGGGGGGGGGGGCTGTGGAATGGTAATCAGTCTGTTTACAATGGCCTGAGGGGGAGTCCTCTCTGAGCTTCCAGAGAAAGACAGAGGGAATGAGAGAGAGAGAGATGAAAAGAGAAACAGGAGAAGAGAGCGGAGGAGAGAAACATTCTGGGAACTTTCATTGCAACAGAAAGACAGAAACAGAGGAAAACTCCGAGCTAAAGAGAAGCCAGTAAAAGTGAGAGAGAGAGAGAAAGAGAAGAGTGAAAGAGAATGAGACAGAACTGAAGTTGCAAACTCAGCAAGGTAAACTCCACATGCTCCGACCTTGTTTTGGATATCCCCTCCTCGACTCACACGCCATGCTAACAGGCTAACTCTGGTGTGTGTGTGTGTGTGTGTGCGCGTGTGTGTGTGTGCGTACATGCGTATGTGTGTGTGTGTGTGTGTGTTCATGTGTGTGTACGTGCATGCGTGTGTGTGTATGTGTGTTGTCTCCATGCAGACTTTGAGGAGCAGCTGTACGACCCCAAGCTGACAGGACAGACGTTCCGCCACCCATCGTCTCAGAGTTCTGACGACACATCCACCTCTCTCAGCCGCTCCCCCGTGTCCAACAACAGCAAGAGACCGGACTTCATCTTCTTGGTGAATACTCCTGCAAATACCTTTACCTACCTGGTGTGTGTGTGTGTGTGCGTGCCTGCGTGCCTGCGTGCCTGCATGTGCCTGGTAAAAACACTGCCATTATCTACCCAAATTACCACCTGTATTTTCTTAGAATGGAGCAAATGTAGTTTAGTCTTGCAGTTTTATTTGTAGTCAACTGATTTAAAGATGCATTTGGAAATGCTTGCAAACCAAGGAAAGGAAAATGTTACATGAAGTTATATGATTATTGTGAGTATTGTTATTCTACTTTAAATTCCGACCTGCACCCCATAAATCATTGTAAATGTATGGTCCTCTGGAATTGTATCTGTGAATCTAATAGCCAATCTCTCCATCTCTCTCTCTAACCTCCTACCCCTCCCCCTTCTCTTTACCTCCCCCTTCCTCTCAACCCCCTTCTCCTCACCTCAACCACCCTCATCTTTCCCCCACCCACCTTACCACCTCACCCCCCCTTCCTTCCCCTCACCCCTCCCCCTTCCTTCCCCTTCCTTCCCCTACATTCCCCTTCTCCTCACCTCTACCCCTCCCCCCTCCCCCCTCCAGCCGTCCTCCAAGCAGGTGTGTGACGATGAGACCACCTCAGTAGGGATCAGGGGTGTGGACCCGTCCCCCTCCCCGTCTCCCTGTGGGTCAGATCGCCCCCTGGTGTCCTGGAGTACCAACCTGGGACCCCCCGTGGCTGAGAAACCTCGCTGGCACTTCGGCCGACGTACCCCCGCCCACCTGCTGCCCCTCGATGTCACAGGTGTGTGTGTTTATGTGCTTATGTGCGTGTGTTTGTACGTGTGGGTGTGTGTTTGTGTGTCTCTCCGTCTGTCTATGTGTGTTTGTGTCTCTCTCTGTCTGTCTTTGTGTGTGTGTGTGTGTGTGTGTGTGTGTGTGTGTGTGTGTTAACATGCTCTGGTCATCCTAGCTACAGCCTTCTGACACTCACCCTCCAAACCTCCTCGTTTTAGCATAGCAACTGCTTTGTCATCATCTCCCCTCCTTCTCTTTCTCATCCATCTATAGTTGAGTATCTCTCTCTGTCTCTCTGTCACCCTGCATCACTTTCACTCTATCAACAACCCTGTCTGTCTGTCTGTCTGTCTGTCTGTCTGTCTGTCTGTCTGTCTGTCTGTCTGTCTGTCTGTCTGTCTCTCTCTCTCTCTCTCTCTGTCTCTCCATCTCTCATACTCTCACTCTATTATCTCTGCATCTCTGCCTTCTATCATCCCTCCATCTCTCTCACTCTCCACCCTAATCTCACACTCACTCTATCATTCACCCTGCATCTGCATCTCTCCCCCCCCCCTCTCTCTATAAGCTAGGTGAGCTGTGTATGGTGGCTAAGGTACAGTAGGTAGGGAGGCTGGTGGAGGCAGAGATCAAGGGATGGGCTCATTGTAATGCATGGAATGGAATGAGGAATGGTATCAAACACGTCATTCCGTTCCATGGATTACAATGCAGTCCTCTGGTAGGTAGGTTAGATGGTGTTTATGTACAGTAGATAGGTCGATAGTGTTCTGTAGGTATAATGGGGAGTTTAGGGGAGATAAGGGTGCTGTGTGGACATACAGGGTGGACATCAGATTCTCCCCAGAGGGACGATTCTATACCACCCTGCTCACTGCTGCACCCTCTTTCTCTCTCTGCCTCTTTCTCCCCCTCTCCCTCTCTCTCTCTCTCTCTGTCTCTCCCTCTCTCCCTCTCTCCCTCTCTCTCTCTCTCTCTCTCTGTCTCTCTCTCTCTGCCACGGACATCGCCCTCACAAACAGGTAGCAGCAGCTGTTGCCATGGCAACGCCCAGCTCTTTCTTCCTTCCTCCCTTCCTGCTTCCATCCTCTCCGAAAAAATCTGCAGAGCGAGAGAAAGAAAGAGAGAGGGCGGGGGGGGGGGGGGGGGGGGGGGGAGAGAGAGTGAGAGATGCTGAGAGTTAGAAAAACAGAAAACAGGGAGAGAGGGATGGGTAGTGATGGAGAGAGGGATGGGTAGTGATGGAGAGAGATAGAACATATTGTTGAGCCTCTTCCTCCTCCTCCTCCTCCTCTTCCTCCTCTTTTGACAGTTTTCCTGAATGAAGCAGGCAGGCCAGACAGGGAGTGCATGTAAACGGGAAGGCTATGACAAACTCAAGCATCGCTCTCTGGAGAACGTATTGGATACTTCAAGTATTGTTAATTATTCATGAACATGGGAAACTGCAGGGAGACGTCATTCAGACACTGAGGGAGTTCAACCCATGTATGTTCTCTCTCTCTCTCCTCTCTCTCTCATTCTCTCTCTATCTATCTCTCTCTCTCTCTCTCTCTCTCTCTCTCATTCTCTCTCTATCTATCTCTCTCTCCGTGCAAAATAATAAAATCTATGACATTTTCCACTCTGTCTTACTCTACATTCTATCTACTAAATAAATGGAAAATAACTTGACAGAAGTCCTTAGTAACTGTACAACAACATTGTTATGAGCTGGACTAGACTGTTAGCTAGTTCCTGCTCGCTCTTAGTCTTGTCCTAGATAATGTTGTCTATATGGACTTTATTTGCTGAATGCACATGAAAACAAGATTGAAAATGGAGCTTCAATAAAATGTGCCTCTTTATTGTTGAACAGAAGGTGTGTTTCTGCACTGAAATACTCATTAGGATGTCTTTTGGTCTCTCTCTCTCTCTCTCTCCCTCTCTTTCTCTCTCTCTCTCTCTCTCTCTCTCTCTCTCTCTCTCCCCATTTAATTCAATTCAATAAACTTTATTAAAAGCATGGTAAGACATCTTACATTGCCAAAGCACACATACAGTATAGGAACTTATAAATCAACAATGACAGAAAGGAAATGATGATATAGAATGAACAAAAACAGTAACATACTGTAACAGTAACAATAATAACAGTGGTAACAATAACAATAACTCCTACTCGTAAGCTACTAGTTTTGTTTCTGCTTGTCCTTCCACAGGCTGTCCCTAAGGTGGTGGCAGCGAGCCACGTATTTGACTGCCAATTTGGAGCAGTGGGATTTTTCCCCCAATAGGAACTGGATTTTCTGTTTGTGTGTCAAATTAATTGTCATGCTGTGTAATTTGGCTCTTATTTCTGCATATGTGTTGCAGTGTAGGAGGAAGTGTATCTCTGTTCCTACCTCTTTCTGGAGGCAGAGCGTACACAGCCTGGGCAGTCAGGTCTGTGTTTGGCAGCCTGTTTCTACTGCCAGGCTGTGCTCACTGAGTCTGTACATAGTCAATGTCTTCCTCAGCTTCTGGTCAGTCACGGTGGTCTGGTAGTCTGTTTAGGGCCAGCTGGCTGAGGAGACATTTGTCTATGTTAACCTCTTGGCATTTGAGGTCTTTGTAGGGGTAAGAGTGGGGGGCGCTTGATTTTACATTATTATAGAATTTGATGGCTCTTTTTTGGATATTAATTATAAGGAGAAATTGGAAACTATTGCAGATCTCTCTATCGCCCCCCTCTCTTTCTCTTTCTCTCTCTCTCTCTGTCTGTCTGTCTCTTTCTCTCTCTCTCTCTCTCTCTCTCTGTCTGTCTGTCTCTTTCTCTCTCTCTCTCTGTCTGTCTGTCTCTTTCTCTCTCTCTCTCTCTCTGTCTGTCTCTTTCTCTCTCTCTCCCACCCCTCCCTAAACGCGCTCTCTCTATAGTCTAGGATAACTAAGGACTGGGGCTCTGTCTCTGTGTGTTTCAGCACTGTGCTGTTTTAAATAAACTGATATTATGTGTTTTATCTATTTATCAAATAAAGTGGATTTGAAATTCTAAAATCTCTCCCTCTCCCTCCCTCCCTCCTTCCTTCCCCTCCCCTCCCTCCCTCCTCCAGGTGAGGGTAAGCTCCTGGCTGTAGACCTTCTCCAGGGCTCCTGCTCCTCCTCCCCCTCCTCAGGCGGAGGCCAGCCCCGGTCCTTGGAGCCTGTGACAGACACACCCCTCCAACACCTCCCCCTGAGGAAGACCCACTCTGACCTGGACGCTAGCCTGCCCCAGTCCCCCCGAACCCCCCCTCCAACCCTAGGACTGATGGATCACTCTGGCCTGCTCTGCTCCAGCACCCCTTCCCAGTCATGGAACGGTCCAAAAGGATCCACCTTCTCCCCAGGCGCGTGGAATGAGGCCTATAGTTATACCATCACTCCCAGCACTCTGGGGAAAGGTCCGGCCACCACGCCCAAACAGCCGGGGATGATGGGAAGTGTAGGCGGGATAGGAGGAGGGTTGATGAGCTCGGGACTCTCAATGAGCTCAGGGTCTCAGTCGCATTCTAGTTCGTTTACATCTATATCAGACTCCGCCTTCGCCCATAGAGGGCTACACCTGGCCACAGGTGGGGGAGGGAGCGTTACCATGGGGATGATGATGGGGAGGAGGAGTGAGACAGAGGGGGCGGCAGCTAGTCCCACGGGGGAGAGGAGGGGAGAGAGAGTGGGGGAGAGAGTTGGGGAGAGGAGGGAGCGATCGGCACGATCTGTTGCCGCTGCCAATGCGTTCAAATTCCGCGAGCGCTCTCTCTCCACGCCGACGGACTCCGGTTCCTTCTGCTCCTCTGAGAATGTCTGCGGAGCGATGTACAGCGGAGGAGCAGCCGGTAACGGGACTGGTAATGGTGGTGTCATGGCGGAGCTGCACCCACGCGATGGGGGTGAAAGGGGGGAGAGCTACGCCCTCCTCTATCCCAGCGGCAGCTCCGAGGACAGTGCCAGCACAGACAATGTCTCTGTCACCGCCGCTGACTTTGGCCCAGATGGACGTCTGCGTTTACGCTCACGCTCCATCTCCTTAAAGAAGCCCAAACGCAAACCCCCGCCTCCCGTTCGCAGCGTCTCCCTCATGAAGAACCTAGGGGAGGCCGAAGGCCGCATACACCATCACGAAGGGGGGCACCACCGTGAAGGACGACCCAAGAGCCTCCACATCCCAAGAGACCACCTCCAGGACTTCCAGCCTGACTTCCTCCTACCCTCCTCCTCTTCTTCCTTGTCCAAGCCCCACCTGGAGGAGCCTGAGCTTGGCCACAGTGGGGCTGACAACCCCCCCACCCTGGATGTACAGGGCCCAGAGCGTGAGGCTGAGCTGTCCTTCCCTGCCCACTGGCAGCTGGGGGAGTGGAAGTCTAGTGACCCATACAGATCTCTGTCAGGCTCCAGCACGGCCACAGGGACCACGGTGATAGAGTGTATGAAGGTGAGAGGAAGCTCTGAGTCTCTCCTGGACTCCCCCTCCACATCCAGAGCCACCTCCCCCTCCCAACTCTCCATCGAGGCCGAGACCAAGGCCTCCTCCCCCTTCAAACCTCTAGGACTCATGTCCCCCTCCAGCGGCTACTCCAGCCAATCAGAGACACCCACCCAGAGTATCCCCACCAATATGGTCGCAGGGACCCCAACTGGTCCTGCCTCCACTCTGGGGTGTAAGATGCGCCCCAAAATCCCTGAGAGAAAGTCGTCGCTACCGGCAACGTCGCCCCGGGACCCGACGGCCCGCTACAGGCTGTCCTTCGAGATGCCTGTCAATGCCCACCTGGACCTGTCGTCTATCAAGCCCAAGCAGAAGGCCAGCCGGCGCCACTCTGACACCTCCACCACTGCCAAACCTGGTAAGATCAGCCCCAGCTCGTCGGCATTGCCCGTAGTTACCCAGAACGAGCTGCGGAACATCCGTCTGCGTTCCGTGTCCCGTTCCGACCTGGCAGACTGCCCCGATGGAGCCTCTGACATCATCGAGGAGGAGCAGGGGCGTGACCTCAGCCCCCCGGTCACCCCTGTCGCCCCCAAACCCAAACCTCCCGTAGCCATGAAGCCCCCCTTACCCAAACGGCCCCTCAACCTCCTCCTGAAATCTCCCTCGTCCTCCCCCCTGGCCCCAGACTCCCCCCCTGCCTCCCCTGTAGACAGACCCTTGCCTGTAGGCAACATCTACATGGTGGTGAGGAAGCCCAAGCTGAAGAAACCTCCCCTTCAGACCCCCACAAGCCCCTGTGTAACCCCTGACCAGCCTCTGTACGACCTGCCCTTCCTCCCTCACACCCAGTCTCTCTACGACCTCCCCCCTCTCCCCGACCCCCAGCCCCTCCTGGAACACCCAGGCCTGGAGCTGGACTTCGACCCAGACTTGGAGCTCCGTCTTGGGCCTGAAGATGGCGGCTCACTCCCCTCCCCCTGCAGCCAGGAGACCCAGGAGCTCCAGGACAAGAGCAAGACTCTTCCCAGCCGTATGACCATCTCCTGTCTGGCTGAGCTGGACAAGAAGAAGCCCAAGGTATGTAGACTGCAGAGATGTTAAATGAGGTGTTTGCATTTTCTGTAATTGGCAATGCAACAAACAGTATTTGGCTATTTTTGAATAAATTAAGCATTTGCCATTAAGCAGACGTTTGTATCCAAAGCTACTTCCATGCTCTACCAACTGAGCCAAACAGGACCATTGTATTCTATATGCAAAACTGACTGGAGACTACATGCATTGTTCAATTTGTATTCTCTGTGATTATATTAGTGTATCAATTTGTCTATTTGTTTATAAAGGATATTCTCTATGCACATATTCTAGGCTTCTATTTGTCTTTTGTGTATAATTGGTATGATTCTATTCTATTCTATTTTATATGCAAAGCAAGTTGTCCTTTGTGGATGATAAAGACTCTCCACTAACCACGATTCTCCTCTGAAGGTTCCTCCTCCGGTTCCCAAGAAGCCCAACGTCCTCCTGCTGATCCCCTCTAGCTCCTCAGCCCAGGCCAACGGAACCAACGGTACCAACGGCACTGGAGACAGACACGGATCCCAGACGGACAGCCCTGTGGGGCTACGTTCCCCTGTGGGAGCATTCCCGCCAGAGGAGATGTCCTATAAGGAGGTGGAGAATCATTTGGGGACAGACGATGAGAGCTCCAAGGAGTCTTCACTGCAGGACTCATCCCTGACGGACCTGGAGGGAAGGGTGTCCAGCTCCTGGACTAGGACAGGGACAGGTACAGTGGTGGGATGGGGATGGGGATGGGGGGAGGCTGGTGGAGGTAGGAATCGGAGGATCACACATGTTTAATACCATTCCTGATTCCATTCCCTGCATTACAATGAACCTGTCCTCCATTTCTACCTCCACCAGCCTCCCCTGATGGGGATGGGGGTTGTAGTAGCCTGAAATAGGGATGTTGATATTGTGTGGATGCACACCAGGTGCTCAGAGAGACAGAAACTCAACATTTGATAAAAGAAACTCCAGCACACTGGAACCCTTGCATCCTTCACAGTTTTAATTTATTATCAATTGTAGAGAACACAAGAATATGTTTCCTTTTTTCAAAATAGTTTAATGGTTTTTTCAGTTGCTATAATCCAAATGTTGGTGACAAAACAAACATTTTACATTAGGCCATACAAACTTGATTAATTATTTTCAATATGGTTAATGCATCGTTTTTTGATCGGGCAAGCCCAAAGCATGGGCGAAGTAGGCAGTCATTGGTTAAGCCTCCTTTGTGATGAATGTTGGAGAGTAACTGACCAATCATGTTGTGTCCAGCAGAGGGTGTGGCTGACGAGAGCATTGAGGAGGACAGCTCAGTCGCCAGCGAGAAGACGGAACTCCACATCACAGAGGAAACGGATGATGATGGGTCTGGACACACACCTACCACACACACCACTGAGGACCTGTTCACCATCATACACAGGTACGCCAAAACACGCACAGACACACACACACACACACACACACACACACACACACACACACACACACACACACACACACACACACACACACACACACACACACACACACACAGTGAGTGAAACAGTCTTTTATGATGACATCATCTTTATTTAAATCACACCAAATTACCATCAGCTGAAAATCATTAGTGATCAACAACCAAATAAATATATCTTGGTAGTTTCTAAGATACAAATATCTTAGTAGTTTCTAAGTATGTTTCTTAGCAACAACATGGTTTCCATGATTTCTAAACACCAAAATAGACTGTAATTGGAACAAACACTGTTGAACACTGTTATCCTTGTGCTTCTTTGTTTTATTATGCCTTGAAGCCTTGCTTTTAAACCTGTGACACAATGTCATTTCATAATGGATTCTAAATAAAAATATTCCAACTAATTATCCAGCCAGAATGATCCTCCTTGGTTGGGTTCTTATTGTGTTTCTTAGCAACAGCAGAGCAAAAGGTGTTTTCTGAATAGACTGTAAATAGGCAAGGAGAATACATCAGTGGAAATAACTATTTTGAATGTATTGTGTTTAAATTCTCAAATACTTTTAATGTATGTTGACAAACAAACAGACAAAATATAAATACAACTAATTTCATTAGTTATGATGTGGTAGAATCAGTCAATCAAATCAATCCACCCTCCCTCTCTCGTCCTCCTCTCTCCTCAGGTCAAAGCGGAAAGTTTTGGGTCGCAAGGAGCCGTCCGACTCGTTCGGCAGCCGGCAGAGCCTGGTGTCCCCGGTCAAGCACAGCAGCAGCGGCGGTGACCTCCGAACTCTGACCCTGGGCAGCACACCGAGGTCCAGCTCCCGCAACGACACCTTCATGGCGCTGCTCCAGAAGAAAGGGAGCAAGTCAGCCAGCGGAGGGACGCGTGTCTCCGCCATGGAACTCCTCAAGAGCACAAACCCTCTGGCACGACGCGTCACAGAGTTCTCCTCTTCATCATCTTCATCATCCCAACAGGATGGAGGAGGAGAAGCTACCGGAGACATGCTCAACAAACCACCCCAGGACCACTGAGTAGAAATGGATGGATTTTCTGACGTCGACCGTCCGACTGGACTGGACTGTTGACTGACCGTCCGACTGGACTACTCAACCACTGACTGACCGTTAGGAGTCGTGTTTTGAACATCCGTCCCATTATGAAGGGTATCGTTTGCTCTGAGGTCTCTTCCTCGGTCTGAACGTGGAGGGGAGGAGTTTTGAGTTCATGCTTCTTCGACACAGAGTTTTCTCCTGTTTTTACTTTGCTGTGTGAGTGGCAGGGGGCTGAGTAGTGCTCCATAAGTTTGCGTCAAGGAACTATTTGAGTCTCCAGAAGCGTTAGCCGATAGAAAATGGACCCCTTCATTGGCACCACTCTTCTAATATACCACTCTGGCAGGGGGGATATGGGTGATAAAGAGAGGGAGTAGGAGACTAGGTGTGAGTGAATGCTGGACATATCCTTGGTCCCAGAAGCCTGAATGTATGACTCTTCAGACCGGTGTGGAAACGAATGATACAGAAACACCCAATATGTGATATCTATGGTACACCGGAAACCATAGTAACAAAACCAATATCTAATATCTACTGTATGGTAAACTAATTACCATAGCAACATCACCAATATCTAATATCTACTGTATGGTAAACTAATCACCATAGCAACAATACTGATATCTGCAGTACGACACCAGATCATACAGAGAATATTGAGCATACAGTAAACTGTATGATGAAGAGTCAAATCCCTT
The DNA here is from genome assembly GCF_951799395.1 of Argentina silus. Taxonomy (NCBI): domain Eukaryota; kingdom Metazoa; phylum Chordata; class Actinopteri; order Argentiniformes; family Argentinidae; genus Argentina; species Argentina silus. The sequence continues at coordinate 14,000,519 of NC_139655.1, forward strand.
GGAACTTTTAAAGTCTTTAGAAGTCGGAGCGAGAGTGTGTCTTATTTTCGCCCGTCACACTAAAAAGGCAAACAGTTACTGTAGTTGAAACCATTCCACAGGATAGCAAGAAGGACCTGGTACCCCCGTACGTTTGAATCAAAGCACTTTCCGTCTGCTTAAAGAGTTAGTTTACAACACACAACACTTGTGTCAATTTGTTTGTTAATTTGTTGATTTGTCTTTCATACAAGATAGAAGGCCATATAAATGTTTTCTTGGATTGTATTTAACCTGTACAAAGCTGTATATATACCATATAAACTGACTTGTATATCCCAGGAAGTGTTTGGACGAGGACAAAGTGGAAGATACAATGTAAAGAGTATAGAGTGAAACTGCCTATGTGATGGAGTTGACACTAGCACACACGGGGTCAGACCACCTAGAGGAGCACCGCCATGCAACACAAGCCCAAACCTCCCCAACGGATCTCCTCACACTGCCAACGGGTGTGTGTGTGTGTGTGTGTGTGTGTGTGTGTGTGTGTGTGTGTGTGTGTGTGTGTGTGTGTGTGTGTGTGTGTGTGTGTGTGTGTGTGTGTGTGTGTGTGTGTGTGTGTGTGTGTGTGTGTGTGTGTGTGTGTGTGTGTGTGTGTGTGTGTGTCTACACAGGAAATTATAACCAAATCCAGCAGAAGTGAGGGCACAGACGACAGACGAACCCTGTGGAGTTTCTTGACTGAGAGTATGAAGCAGGGTTGGTTTTATTAAACAGGGTTTTCCACTGGTCTCTGCTAGACCAAAGGACTGTTATGCCATAAACAGATCAGAGGGGACCATTAGTGTGTGTGTGTGTGCTTGCGTGCGTGCGTGCGTGCGTGCGTGCGTGCGTGTGTGCGTGTGTGTGTGTGGAGGGGAGTGTTTCATCTTCCCTCAAGGCAGGATTAGACAGCCTGGACTGTGTGGCGTTTCTTCACATTCTGGAATGGAGGGAGTTCTCATTCTGGAACGGTGATATTGACACACACACCAAAAACAGTCCAGCAGCCCAGGGACACAGCTACACACCCGCCATGCCGAGAAGGACAAGGATGCATCCCTCTCCTCCTCTCGCCCTCCATCCTTCTTTTCACACACTCTGTCCGTTTTGCTGAGATGATGCTGCAGACTACTGCACCCTCTCCTCTCTGCTTTTCCTCCTGGCTTAAACACGTGCTCCATCTGTCACTCCCTGCCCACAGTGCATCCTCTCTCCTCCCCCTCTCCTCTCCTCTACCCCCCCCCTCCTCCTCTCCTCTCCACTACCCCCTCCTCCTCCTCTCCCCTCCCCTCTCCTCTACCTCCTCCTCCTCCCCCCTCCCCTCTCCTCTACCCCCTCCTCCTCCTCTCCCCTCCCCTCTCCTCTACCTCCTCCTCCTCCCCCCTTCCCTCTCCTCTACCCCCTCCTCCTCCCCTCTCCACTACCCCCTCCTCCTCCTCTCCCTCCCCTCCTCCTCCTCCTCATTCACTCTATGCATCTGAACCTCACGAGGGACACGGGATGAATGTCAATGAATGACCATGTTACGTTCAAGAGTGCTACGTTGCTCAAATTCTGAATTCACTTCCTCCTTCTGCTTCTCCCTCTCTCAGCCATATATATCAACCTGGGTCTCTTTCTTTCTCTCCGTCTGCATCCATCCATCCACGTTACAAGGGAAATAGGATGGTGGATGAATGAATGAACAAACAGAGACCAGGGGGACAGTGTCTGAATGTGTACGTAGAGAACAGTGGGACTCTGCACCTGTTAAACCTGTCAGCACTGAGCTAAACCAATCCTTCTTCTTCATGCTCATGTCCTGTGTAGACATTCCGTGGTGAGTTCCGTTGCTGTGTTCTAAGGTTCTAAGACTCCTTTCACCCAAGATTCCATTCCGGAACCATTCCTACCGACTCCTGGCTCCTGGCTCCTGGCTGGGAGAGTGGGGCTGTACTTCTCTGGCTCTCAATCAGAACACATCACAAACCCTGGTGCTACTGAGCCAGAGCGCCCCCTGTGGACAGAGAGAGGGATTATACCCTATGAAGCTTGTCCTGATTCCGATACAACATCCCACAGAGACAAACTGACATTCTGGACACTCTCTTTCTTATACCGGTCATTCAGGTGATCCAACGACCTATAAAGATATGAAAAAGAAAACGTAAATTATCACATTTATGACTAGTCAAGTGACGCTTGTTTTAAATATTTAGTGAATGAAACTAAAAGAAAAAAAGAAGTATGAAATTCAGTGTTTGTTTGCCTTGTGTATTGGCGTGAAGCCTCAGTGTTTGAGCTGCCTTGGTATTCCACTTCCTTAGAGGTATGCAGAGTCACTATCATTTACCTTTTCTGTTATATGAAGTACTAGGGTTATTACAGTAATGGTAAACCCCATAAAATACTATGGTTATTACAGTAATGGTAAGTCATATAAAATACTATGGTTATTACGGTAATGGCCATCCCTATAAAATAGTATGGTTATTATGGTAATGGTTATTCCTATAAAGTACTCGGGTATTACGGTAATGGTAAGTCCTATAAAGTACTATGGGTATTATGGTAAAAATCATCCCGATAAATGTTGTTTCTAGGCTGTATCCCTACAAACAGGTACAATAGGAGACCGGGTGGGGAGACAGAGAGGAAGAGGGTATAAGGTAGAAATATGACCAATATATGACCTAGCCCAGGACTGGGGAAGAGGCAGGAGATATGCAGATGTTCCAGCTCATACATAGAGGTCTGGATACTGCAATGTTCAAACTGGTTAAAGACCTCTATTATCACTGTCAATTTTGATCTACATAGCAGTGGCTCTAAGTAGCAATGTCTCGTGGAGGCTGGTGGAGGTCGACATCAGAGAACAGGCTCATTGTAATGCATGGTATGGAATGAGGAATGGCATCAAACACACGTGTTTGATGCCATTCCATGCATTACAATGAGTTTGTCCTCCGATTTCTACCTCCATCAACCTCCCCTGACAGAATATCAGGGGAGGCTTTCACTCCTGCCTCCTCCCCTGTCTCCACATCCTATGGTGTGACTCATGGAGATAACTTTTAAACCTGTTCCCTCTCTCCATACAGAGTGATAAAAGACTGGAAACAGACAGAGAGGGAGAGAGAGGACTAATTGCAAGGAGAACAATCCTCAAGCCACTTGTGTTGTGTAGAATAACGCTCTGCGTCAAAATCAAACAGCCACATAACAAGCTGCTACAGCATGTGCAAAGACCATCTGGTTGTCATGACACAAAACAAATCTGAAATGCCAGAAAGCTATTCTACAGTGTAACTCTGTACATACAGTATATCATGTAATTAAGACTACATTTGTTCAGATTGAATATAGAGCTGACAGTATGATAAATATACTGATGAAATACTGTAACAAAGGAATATTATGATATCAGTAAGACTGCTTTATGTAAGAGTAGCAGAGGTGGTTTGGAATCACACTCTGGTGACTGGTAGCCCTGCCTGAGACATTTAAACCTCAAGTATTGCCCACAGATCTTGGCCTAATGGTAGAAACCCAGTCTGTCACATAACGTACTACTCTGAATTATACCCTTAGATTACCAGAGCCAAACAAAGCTTTTACATAAATATGCCCCACCCCTACCCCAACGAGACAAGATGGCGGCCGGAGGGGTTGCTTGAAAGAGAGAGAGAGAGAGAGAGAGAGAGTAAGAGAGTTCTTGGAATTCTTCTATTTTTGTTATGTTTCATTGGAAGGACATATTTAAAGTATTCTGCGTATGTGCATACAGTATATTAATCACCTGAGTTTCTGATCCAGCAGTTTGACATGTAGCGCTGGGTGTTCTCCCCATGCTGCTATGTATGTCTTGCCAATGTGATGATGAAATTGTTATTATATCATTCAAATAAATTATTTTTCTTGCTTAACACTGTTTCTTCGACGTCCTTGGAGTTTTTTTATACACTGTTCATCACTTCTGTGTTTCCTAAAGAGACAGAACGTTGGTACATGCATAAACTACTACTAGCCCTGAGGATTGTAGATAGATGATAGTAGTCTCTACTAACTACTGGTCTATCTGTGTAACTAAGTCTCTACTAACTACTGGTCTATCTGTGTAACTAAGTCTCTACTAACTACTGGTCTATCTGTGTAACTAAGTCTCTACTAACTACTGGTCTATCTGTGTAACTAAGTCTCTACTAACTACTGGTCTATCTGTGTAACTAAGTCTCTACTAACTACTGGTCTATCTGTGTAACTAAGTCTCTACTAACTACTGGTCTATCTGTGTAACTAAGTCTCTACTAACTACTGGTCTATCTGTGTAACTAAGTCTCTACTAACTGCTAGTATATCTGTGTAACTAAGTCTCTGCTCTGCCTCTGTGTAACTAAGTCTCTGCTCTGCCTCTGTGTAACCAAGTCTCTGCTCTGCCTCTGTGTAACCAAGTCTCTGCTCTGCCTCTGTGTAACTAAGTCTCTGCTCTGCCTCTGTGTAACTAAGTCTCTGCTCTGCCTCTGTGTATCTAAGTCTCTGCTCTGCCTCTGTGTATCTAAGTCTGCTCTGCCTCTGTGTAACTAAGTCTCTGCTCTGCCTCTGTGTAACCAAGTCTCTGCTCTGCCTCTGTGTAACCAAGTCTCTGCTCTGCCTCTGTGTAACCAAGTCTCTGCTCTGCCTCTGTGTAACTAAGTCTCTGCTCTGCCTCTGTGTAACTAAGTCTCTGCTCTGCCTCTGTGTAACCAAGTCTCTGCTCTGCCTCTGTGTAACTAAGTCTCTGCTCTGCCTCTGTGTAACTAAGTCTCTGCTCTGCCTCTGTGTAACTAAGTCTCTGCTCTGCCTCTGTGTAACTAAGTCTCTGCTCTGCCTCTGTGTAACTAAGTCTCTGCTCTGCCTCTGTGTAACTAAGTCTGCTCTGCCTCTTACTGTGTATCTACACTCACCGTACCTGTTCAACTGCCCGGTAACGCAAATATCTAATCAGCCAATCACATGGCAGCAACTCAATGCATTTAGGCATGTAGACATGGTCAAGACGACCTGTTGAAGTTCAAACCGAGCATCAGAATGGGGAAGAAAGGTGATTTAAGTGACTTTGAACGTGGCATGGTTGTTGGTGTCAGGCTGGCTGGTCTGAGTATTTCAGAAACTGCTGATCTACTGGGATTTTCACACACAACCATATCTAGGGTTTACAGTGAATGGTCAGAAAAAGAAAATATCCAGTGAGCGGCAGTTCTCTGGGCGAAAATGCCTTGTTGATACCAGAGGTCAGAGGAGAATGGCCAGACTGGTTCGAGATGATAGAAAGACAACAATAACTGAAATAACCACTCGTTACAACCAAGGTATGCAGAAGACCATCTCTGAACGCACAACACGTCGAACCTTGAAGCAGATGGGCTACAAAAGGGGGTCCAACCCGGTACTAGCCAGGTGTACCTAATAAAGTGGCCGGTGAGTGTGAGTCTCTGCTCTGCCTCGTGCCGCATGTTGCTTATCATGTGTCGCCGCGGCTCGTACTAAGTCTCTCCCCAGTTTAAGTCGTTTATATTTCCTTAAGATTACAATCTAACATCAGGGAGAGGTTTGTTTTAATGAGCTCTGCTCCAGAGAGACATAACAGTGCATTGTTAATACCAAAACAAACTTACGTAAGCCTCTCTGCCAGGCCCTGGCCCTGGGAAAGACCTAGACTCTGCTGCCATCTAGTGGTCGTCTCGTACAATGTCATCCTAGTGAAACTGCATTGGCCTCTGCAGCCATTAACTCATAAACTGTTCGAATTTTAAGTGTTCCGTTCTGGAATTCCACTGTTCAACCAGGATTGAATCAGCCATGGAATTAGAAACAGATCTACATTGCTTATGGATTCTGGAGCTGTTTGTGATTAGAACCAGTGAATTAGATAAATTAGAAGTAGTTAGAATGTTCTGCAGAGGATGGAA
>NC_139655.1:14021466-14036466 GCF_951799395.1 Argentina silus
CTTAATCGAGACAAAAAGGTGTAACTAATTGTGTTATTGTGTATTCACTGTTCTTTGTGAATTAAAGGGGTTGCATTTCATGTTCTCTTTTATTTTCACCCCACCGTCATACTTATTGGTCTTTTAGGGTTTAGCATCAATCATATCAGATTACCGTGGATATCCCTATGCAGGACACCCACACACACACAAAGACATGCACACACACACGCACACGCACACACACACACACACACACACACACACACACACACACACACACACACACACACACACATACAGAAGACTAATGAGATGATTAGGTGAAGGAGCCAGCAGGCAGACACTAATAACGGCTCAAGGAGGAGTACTTTATATAATCTCCAGCTGAGGAGAGAGGTATGCAGATTGCACATTGGCTAGGGGGGGTCCGGGGAATGCCCCTCTGGGAAGACATTTAGCTTTTAAATGCTCATTTCTAGTGACTTTTGAGAATAGAATACAGCCAAATCTTAACTTACAGTTAAAGCAATGTTAAAGGCTAAGGGGGGGCTTTGTGGAGGGGCACTTACTGTGCCATTCATACTATACTGAATACCATCTCTCTCTCTCTCCCTTTCTGCCTTTCTGTCTGTCCTTGACTATTACTGCCCTGCAATGAAGTCAACACATGCATACACCCTCTAGACTTAAGATGGTATAATTTCATCAGCGATCATGATCATTCAGATTGGTTCACACTAATGACAGATCAGCCTATGAACTCTATGGGCTTGGAGAGGCACTTACTGTACCTGCTGGTGTGCAGCCTCTCTCTCTCTCTCTCTCTCTCTCTCTCTCTCTCTCCCTCTCTGCCTGTCTGTCTGTTCATCTCTGTCACACTCCTTCCATCATTAAGATAGCACTAGCGCTAGCTAGCTTGCCAGGGGTGGTGTGAGGGCTGCCAAGTTTGGTGACACATCCATTGCTGCTGCTGTACACAACACACACACACACACACACACACACACACACACACACACACACACACACACACGTACGCACGCACGCACACGCACACACACACACACACACACACACACACACACACACACACACACACACACACACACACACACACACACACACAGTAGCACAGTGCCCAGTGGTTGTCCTTCTGCATATCTCATGGAATCTGGCCACTCCAGAGGTCAGCTGTGGGTCAGGGTTCAGAGGTCAGGGGTCAGCCATATTAGGTGCTGTTGTTTTCAGTTTCCAGCTGCAGTGCTGACAGAGAGTTTCCAGGCTGCTCCGACGTTCAAGCATCTGGACATGGGAATGGGAAGTGGGAGCTGGAATTTTCCAGAAGGATTTGTCGGATTATTGCATGAATATTAACCAGTGGTCTCTGTATCCCATATGGCTTTGTAGGGTCCTGTTGTACTAAGACAGGGTCATGTTGTTGTTACCCTAGATAAAATGTTTTCACTCTGGGACCCATCAGCTGAGGTGTATTTTTGAATTACTTAGTTTATGGTACAAAGGCATATCAGAATAATTTAGTTGACACAAGATGTAAAGTTATTAACTTTCGTGAAACCATGGATTTTCCAAATTCGTCCGTAATTATGGATATAATTACAACCGCGAAATTAGTCATTAGTCATCGCTCCAGTGCAAGTTGCAAGTTCCATTCAAAACTTTCTTCAACCTGTATCCCAGTATCCAGACAGATATTCAGCACCCTGCAGGGCTGGTCAGGGGTGGAAAGGAGAGACTGCCTAGATGGCTCTCCCTAGTCTGTGTCTGTGTTTACTGTGGTGAAGTGATCTTACTGTAAGCCAGGGAGGAGAGGGGGGGACAAGAGGAGGAGAGAACTACTGAGAGAGAAAATCACTCATTAAATCGAGCCAAGCTCAGCTCATGGACTTATCTCCCCATCCTCCCCCCTCCACCCTTCCCTCTCACCATTACTTTCCCCTCCCTTCTCCCTAGTCTTTTCTCTCTCCTCTCCAACCCTCTCATCCTGTTCTTCCTTCTCCTCTCCTCCCCCTCCTCACTACCCTCCCTCCCTCTCAGAAGCCCTCTCCTCCCCTTTCCCTTTCTTCTCCTCCTCTCTTCTCCTCCTCCGTCCCTCCCTCTCTCCCTCCCTCCCGCCCTCTGTCTGGTGTTTATGTGAAGTTAGCTCTTGGCAGCACAGACGCTACTCACTAATTTACTCTGGAACACAGCAGATGGAGGGAGCAGATCTCTCTCTCTCTTTGGCTCTCTCTCTCACTCCCTCCTTCTCTCTCTGTCGTCTCCATGCCGTGTGTTACCTCATGCTCTATTAGAACTGGGCACACACACATACACACACACACACACACAGACAGACACACACACACAGACACACACACACACACACAGACACACACACACAGACACACAGACACACACACACATACACACACACACACACACACACACCTGGTCTGCCTCTCTGTAGTGTGTGTTAGTCGTGACTAAGCAGCCTCAAGGACCTCTTTCCTCCTCAGCTCCTCTCCAAGTGAACATACCTGCCTCTGTACTGGCTCCTTCTCGTCTGCTGCTGACTCCCCAAGTACAGGTACAGTGTGTGTGTGTGTGGGGGGGTGTTCTGTTAATAGAAGTTTGTATTTGCTAGACTATTTCTAGAGCGGTTTGCTACTGTAGTGTGGGTGTGAGTGTGTGTATGTGTGTGTCTGTGTGTGTGTGTCTGTGTGTGTGTGTGTGTGTGTGTGTGTGTGTGTGTGTGTGTGTGTGTGTGTGTGTGTGTGTGTGTGTGTGTGTGTGTGTGTAGCTATATATGTAGCTATATAGAATATGTAGCTACCTATACAGTATACAGTATGGAAAGAACTCATTGAAGAATTGAGATCCTCAATTGAGAGCCTGATTTGAGATCCTCAAGAGAAGAACCATTATAGCAGCGGAGCATGTTTGTTTGTGACACTGTGACCCACCGACGTGTGACACCTCTAACAGGCTCTCACAGAGACACGTCTCTTCTCTGTTCCCTTTGGTACTCAGTTTCAGCCCTTCTAAGAAGTGTTAGTTTAAAACACTGACATTCTCATGATTGTAACACACAGCAGCATTCTCGCGTTCCATACTCTGGACCTGACAGGGATTCTTAGGCATGCATTCCATCCTAGTATTGTATTCTAGAAGTCTCCAAAGCATAGGTTCTAGGGATATTCCATTGTAGTGTTCCATTTGAGAGAGATATTCCATTTTAATATTCCATTTTAGAATACCCCCCCCCACCCTCTACCACCCCCCCTAGGAGAGGATCACAGCTTCCTGTCTCTGTTAGTCAAGCAGGGTTTAGATGATGACTACCAAATAGACCCGAGGCTGAGCAGTGCTGGCATCCTCCCCCCCTACGACTTAAGCCCCAGGGGGGGAGGATGCCAACACTGCTCAGACATGCTCAATACGACTGTTGTCTCTTTGCACAGACTCTGCTGCTGCTAGTACAGACCAACCACCAACAAACATTTCCATTTAGTCTGGACAATGTACAGATTATTTTGGGTTAATTTCAAATTTTGCTGGTTGGGCTAAATTTGGGAATTCATAAAGTTTTGCTAGATGTCTGCTCATTGTTTATTTGATAGCCTGAGTAGTGTCATATTACAGATGTGTGGTCTCAGTAATCAGCTCCCCTGTCTAAAACCTTGACTTCAACAGGCTTGAGGAGATCATAGTCGGGGAATAGCTTTTAACCACCCATTCGTACTCAAATCCCCCCGATACAACAGGGATGTTTATTTTGGTCTTATTCGTATTAGATCCTATTCCATCCACAACTTTAGTGTTCATTTATACTTTTTTTTCATATTTTGTTCCTTTCATATGAATCCTTTCAGAATGACTTCAGGTAGATGAGTAGTACGGTTCATTATGCAGTAGTCTCACACAGGCCAGACTCACAGCTATAGCATAGAGAGCACATATCTCATGGGACACACATCCGGCTTTGGTACTAGGTGCATTGGAGATGAAGGGCTCTGTGTGTCCTGGTCTGGTCTGGTCTGGTAAATGTTGTTGCACAAACACTGCTGAATAGTTTCAGGGAGAGAGGGAGAGGGGAAGAGAGAGAGTGAGTGAGTGAGTGAGAGAGAGAGAGAGAGAGAGAGAGAGAGAGAGAGAGAGAGAGGAGGGGGGAGGTGGAGTGATGATGTATCTAGCAGGACGTGGTCCCACAGCGAATGTACGCAACACAGGAGGAGAGAATGTTAGAGTCTTGGCATTGCAGTAATGAAAGGTGTTTAGGGATTTGGGAATGTGGAATGGTGACCATTCCAAAATGGATACTTATTTGGTCATTTATCAGTCATTTTATCAGTCATTTTCCATCTTGTTTACGTCTAACAGAAGATGTATTGTAATGAGATTAGGTGAATCACACACTCTGAACTAGACAGACCTACTCTGTCAGCCAGAGTGGTTGGAAAACCTACAGTAGGCAGACTGTTCTTAGAACCTGATCTTTAACACTAGAAGCCCTGGGCCATTATTACTAACCAAAGTATGCAGAAGGAGGTCAGGAGGTCCATTTGTTGACTTTAGTGTCACAGTGTCATCACTGAATTAGATCAATACCATACAAAAAATACTGCGTTGGTTGTGTTAGTCAAGACTTATTAAATCATTAGACTACCACATTTTGTATTTTAAAGAGCTACATATTGAATATAACATATTGACGGACCAACCCGCGGTCAAATGCATACCCATTACGGTTTAAATGGGTAGGCCATTCATAACTGTAAGGTCGGTTTTGAAGCACCATGATGAGGTGAGCTACGGTAAGGCAGGCCTTCTGGACCAGGTGGTAATCACACCTCAGGACTTCACTTGGAGATGTCAAAAAAAGTGTGGTAATCATGAAAATGCCTTTTTTTCCAGAAAATACTTCCAGATGTGTGATTTTGAAATTGTAAGAACGCTATTATGTTAAAAACAGACATTAGGGGAAAGTCAAGAAGGAGGAGAACATGGGTTTCACAAAGGCAGAGTTATTTTATTATAGTGTCACATTGCCTGTGGACAAGACCTGTGTAAAAAGACATCCCTCTCCTCCTCTCTGGTCCTCTGTCCAGATTTGATCTCCATGTTTTGATCTTTGTCCAGTATTGATCTCCATGTCTGCCTACCTACTGACTGCTTATTGTGCTTGATAATGATAATCACTTTTTTACATGAGATGTTATTGTTTGTCCTAAGAAGAACCTGTTGTGTCTTCTACTCAGGTTATCTTTACAGACCTCTCTTCTTCTTCTTCTTCTTCTTCTTCTTCTTCTTCTTCTTCTTCTTCTTCTTCTTCTTCTATTTCTCTCTTTCTCTCTCCCTCTCCATTGGCAGGAGTCAAACAGCTGCTTTCAATAAGCAGAACTGGGTAGCAATGTGGGAAATGTATTTGAACAATGGGGTAAGATTGTAGAAATAGAACACTAGAATGCTTTTATGAATTCCAACAGAGGTGAAGAGTAACATATGAGTATGATATTCCATACAGGATGTGGTCATTGAATTAGAGTAGTACCCTGAGGAATTACCTTATAATAGTTACAGTGTGTGGTTAGTATTGTTTTGTTGTGCATTGTTTTGGTTCCTGGCATTGACTGCAGCTCCTCAGAAAGAAGTAGAATAATAGGACAACAGCTCATAAATGACTACTATGAACTGCCCTGGAGCTGAGAGACAGAGAGAGAGAGAGAGAGAGAGAGAGAGAGAGAGAGAGAGAGAGAGAGAAGAGAGGGAGAGAAAAAGAGAGAGAAAGAGAGGGAGAGAAAAAGAGAGAAAGAAAGAGATGAAGAGAGATAGAGGGAGAGGGAGAGAGAGAGACGAGAGAGAGAGAGAGAGAGAGAGAGGGGGGGGAGAGAGAGTGAGGGAGAGAGGGAGAAAGGGAGAGAGAGAAAGAGGAGGGGGGAGGTGGAGTGATGATGTATCTAGCAGGACGTGGTCCCACAGCGGACGTACGCAACACAGGAGAAACAGGGAAAAAACAAACTAAATGGGCAGAGTAACGATGGAGAACATATCCGATCAGTCACAGTGGATGTGTGTGTGTGTGTGTGTGTGTGTGTGTGTGTGTGTGTGTGTGTTTGTGTGTGTGTGTGTGTGTGTGTGTGTGTTTGTTCGTGTGTGTGTGTGTGTGTGTATGTATTTGTGTGTGTGTGTGTGTGTGTGTGTGTGTGTGTGTGTGTGTGTGTGTGTGTGTGTGTGTGTGTGTATGTGTTTGCGTGCGCATGCTACCCTTTTTAACTTCATAAAGGCAGTGTTTTATAACGCCTAGAATTTCCTGCCATTTTTGATCAGGAAACCTGGAGCGTGATAACAGTTATTAATAATATGATGTATGACAAGACTATTCCTGTAGATGCATTGTCATCATATCTAAAACAAAACAAGGTCACACTTTATTTGGATAGTCCCCTATAGATGATCAAACTATCAACTGCAACTTGGTTAAGGTTAGAGTAAGGGTTAGGTTTAGGGTTAAGATTAGGGTTAAGATTAGGATTAAGATTATGGTTAGGTTTCACGTTAGGGTTCAGGTTAGGATAAGGGTTAAGGTAGGGTTAGGGTTAGTGGATAGTTTGTTGAAAATAGTTTGTTCACAGTTAGTTGAACATCTACTGAACATCTACAAATCATTTATTTGGGACTATCCAAATAAAACGTTATTGAACACAACCTTGTTATAGATAGAGAACAGAATAGGTGACTGAGCCTAAATGTCAGTATTCATGACAAATATATATGATATTTACAATTAGTTTATCAATTTGTATTCATAGTGTGCACAGTCTGGTCAAAGATTCAGATTCAAAAGTAATGTTTCTAACCTCAATGTCACAAGCGTTACTGTCTCAAAGATGTTTATGACTCATCTGGCAGGCGAACTATATCAAATGCATATGTAACCTTTGTAGTCTACTACGTCAATGTCCCACAAACCTCTTCTTTGTTTACTATGCTTACTATAAAGGTCAGAACTATTTTCTCCATTTAACTGAATTATGTGGTTTAAGACCAGCCACAGAGACGAGACAGTCCATAGAAACATTTACCATGAATATCTGATGTATTGAGAGGAACAGAGGTACCGTAGCACTAGAAAGGAAAATACCAAGGGGTCATTTTTTTTAGTACAGTAATTACTGCAGCATTTGGTTGTGAGGTTTACGTGAGGTTGTACTTCATGTCTCCATGAATTCCAAAGAGGTTAATGATACCAAGGGTTATTTTGTGTGTACTGCTGATTTAGTAGTTGCTGTTGTGAAACATTCTTCAGGCTTAATCTCAAATCATTCAAATTGCCTGGTGTTATTACACACACACACACACACACACACACACACACACACACACACACACACACACACACACACACACACACACACACACACACACACACACACATTCTTCTTTGATAGGGTGAAAGGTCATCAAAGTGGACCACCAGAGACCATGTCTGTTTCTAGTTAACTCGTTAATCTGTGTCACTACAATCCTCCATCAAAGACAACACCTCCTTTCTTTCTCTCTTTATTCTCTGTTTTTCATTTGTCGTTCAATACCCAATATGGGGTTGTTTATGAGGTGCCAAACTACCTTGCAGTTCACCAGGAATGGTAATGATACATGAATGAATTCCATCTGACCAAGTACCACTTTCTGTCTACCACTCTCTCCACTTACTATTTAAAGAGGTTTTAAAGGTTCATCATGCAGTTTTGCTTGTTGCTGCCCCCGCTGGCCGCACTAAACAACTAAAACGTGCTAATAGTGCAAAACCCATGCAAAAGCCAGTGTCATAACCGACACTAGATTTTAGAAAAGCCTTTGTTTCACTACTACAGCACTACTGAACGTGCTTCATCATGTGCTCTCATTACTTGATGGCTACCAATTTATCATGGCCATTTAACACTATTTTTAAGCAAACATTTACATACTGGACGTTTTAAGTGTACCTATATTACTGTACATAACATGACTTCATGTGGAATGCTTGGGTCAGGACAGAAGGATAGTATTTTACTCCAGAGTGTGTTCTGATTCTAGAACACGTATAGTATAGTAGTAATGTTCCTATCAAGAGCAGTGTCTGGTTCTAGAACAGGATCACAGTGTCATTCTAGAACAGCGTCTAGTTCTGGAACAGTACCATCCCACACCAACCATGCCCTAACAATAACACATACCTTGCCCAGCCCGTCTGTCTGTCTCTGTTTCCTGAGAACTGGAACTGTGCCAAAGCTAAATGAGTTTCACGGCCCTCATGGGTCCTGTATTGAAAGGGGGGGGGGGGTTTCTTAAAGACTGTGGCCTTGGGTTTGAACCCTTTCTTGTATTGTCCAGACTTGGAGCTCCTGACCCAGACTTAGCCCTGGTGCGGTCATACAGGATACTTGTCCTCTGTTTAAACCAAACCAAGACAGGATGGAGGGATGGATGGATGAATGGAGGGATGGAGGAATGGATGGATGGATGAATGGAGGGAAGGATGGATGAATGAATGGAGGGATGGATTAATGGGAGGATGGATGAAGAGATAGATGGATGCTTGTCCCTCTGTGGTGTCTGAAGGGTTCAACTCTCAGGGAAAAGTTGAAAACCAAATAGTTCACCCCCTGCTGAGGACTATTTCATTATCCTCTGTCACTCATTATTCCTAAGAAGCTGGAGGATAAATATAATCGTGGTTTTGGGAAGAGCACGTCAGAGTAAGACATGTTATATTACTGTAAGCCCTCAGTAGACCTCTGGCTGTAAGCTCTGTTCATACATGATTTGATGGTTGGTTGATACCACAGATTGGTTCAAGTCAGCGACAATTCCCAGAAAGAATCCATCTTTCTGGTTTTGTGTTCATTTGATAGTCATGCATTATCCAGTTTGAGGTGAAGTGTAAAAGCCTACTCAGGGACATATGAGCAGTAGTGATGCGTTGTACTGCTCGTATGCAATCATGCAGCTTTGAGGGTCTTGATTGTGGAAAAATGTTTGTTTACCTAAGATTGTTTTCCTGTGGTAGCCTTATCATGTTTAATTATCCTCTCTTTTCTCTCCATCCTTTTCTCCCTTTCCCTCTCCTGCCTCCTTCCCCCCTCCTTCCCCTCTCGCATACCTCTCCCCTCCCTCTACCCCCACACCCTCCTCCTTCCCACCTCTCTCCCACACCTCACTCCCGTCTGTCCTTCTCTCCCTGCCTCCCCTCCCACTCCCGGTTTCCCCTACGTCCACGTCCACCCCCCCCTCTCTATCCTCCCCTCCCCTCCTCCCCCAGGGGGACCATACGTGGGCCACCATGTTGGGTCAAAGTGTGCGTCTGCAACCCGTGCCCATCCAGAGTCTGTCTGAGCTGGAGCGGGCACGTCTACAGGAAGTGGCCTTCTACCACCTGGATGAGCGGGACCTCCTTCAAGATCAGCATCCCCAAAGGTACGCTGCTGAAGGGGGTGGGCGCTATCTGGCCATGCTAGAGAGCACTGGGAATGTACAGTGCTTAACTAGACATCAGTACTAGACATTCTAAACTTTAGCTATGGCGCAGTGAAATCACTGTCTTCCATTTGGGACACACACACACACACACACACACACACACACACACACACACACACACACACACACACACACACACACACACACGCACACACACACACACTTACCACCTGCTCCTGCTCATTCCACTACACTCTCAGACTATCTTACCTCCAAACCCTTTAAATAAAAATGAGACATGTTTACCAGAGGGCAGTAAATCCAGTAACACTCAGGTTCAGTGGGATGGAAGAGAGAGAGAGAGTTAGCCTGATCCTAAGAGAGAGAGTGTGTGTGTGTGTGTGTGTGTGTGTGTGTGTGTGTGTGTGCCAGAGTCAGGGGTTATGGAGTGGTTATTCACCCTCTGAGACTCACACCATTAGGTAAGAGGGTTTACTGAGCGTCTCAGTTGAGGCTCTTAATCTTTGCCCTTTTAACCTTTGAACTCCAGTCAGTGTTGTTTATGCTTGCTGGATTCAGCAGCCAAAAAACGACAAACACATGCCTTTATTGTCTTCTATTTTGTACTTTATTTACTTACATCCCTTTGTTTCTATTTTTCCCAACTAATCAGGCAACATCGTGACTCAGCTGTGATCCATCATTACAAAGCTGATTGGTTTGTGTATGTCTACCATATGGTGAACCAGAAACTTGCATGAGAATCAATGTGTTACGCAATGTCGAACATCACTACAGTAGTCCACTCACGTACGGGAACCGTCTCATTTTTCTCTATTTTTTCTTCTTTTTTTCCAAGTGTAGGATGAGAAGGACCTTTTCCCATCCATTGCCGCAAGGCTAGAGTAAACCTAGTGTTCTAACAGAGTAAAGCTAGTGTTCTAACAGAGTAAACCTAGTGTTCTAACAGAGTAAACCTAGTGTTCTAACAGAGTAAAGCTAGTGTTCTAACAGAGTAAAGCTGGTGTTCTAACAGCTAAATTAAAGCATATACACCACTTCATCCATGACCGTCCTGTGAGTGGGATGAAGAGCAGATACAATCGAGATCGAGATTTAAAAAAGATCCAATTTAGTTTCTGCTGAAAAGATCAGTTTGCTGGACATTCTATTTGATTGGACTTGATAACTGAACCATGTGATCCCACTGTAACACACCTTACATGATTAGAACCAGAGCTAATACTCATTCTATGGTATAGTTCAGTCCCTAGTTGAACTATAGAATGGAATTATAGAATAGAATAGAAAATAATAATAGAACAGACTTTAACACTATGAATAAAACAAATACTTTGTTTAAAAAAAAAAAATCCTGGGCCAGGGATCAGTGAACACTGAGGGTTTTACATTCAGCAATGTGTGGGAATCATTTCTGTCCTCTTCCCTGGGGAGTACAGTATTCCTGGAAATGTCCGTCCTGCTCGGACGAGCTAGCTAACCACTCGGGGTACAGTAGCAGGGGGTCCCCAATGGGTTCTGGGCTGGATTCTCTGACCTGGTTGGAGTCCATACCAGCGTCTCTGGTTTGTTTTCACAGGCCTGCTGTGTGTGTGTGTGTGTGTGTGTGTGTGTGTGTGTGTGTGTGTGTGTGTGTGTGTGTGTGTGTGTGTGTGTGTGTGTGCGTGCCTGCATGTGTGTGCTGGTTTCCTGGCATTCTTTGTGAAATCTCTGTTCTTATGGGTCAGTTTAGTGCTTATTTAGCATGTCTGAAATCTTGTTCTCATGGCCCATTGTTTTGGTGTTACCACAGAAACACTTCTATTTGTTGTCTTATTTACTTACTTATTTTTCTTTCTGCATCTGCAAGTGACTGTGCCTTTCTTTCTCTCTCTCTTCTTTGCCTCATACCTCCATCTCTCTCTGTTTCTCTCTGCATTAGCCCGAGGCTTACGCACTCGCACAGAAACACACACACACACACACACACACACACACACACACACACACACACACACACACACACACACACACACACACACACACACACACACACACACACACTGAGCGTTGCTGAGAGATCACCCCTTGTTCTAGATGCTGTCTGTGGAGTAGGAGGAGCTGTAAACGGTGGAAATAAACTTTAATTTCCTGCAGTCATGGGAATTTGACCTCTCCTAACACACACACACACACACACACACACACACACACACACACACACACACACACACACACACACACACACACACACACAGACAGATAGACATAGTATATGGACTTTCTGTAAATACAAATATGATATTAAACATTCAAACACAGCCCCGGAATGGGTGTGGGCAAGACACACGTTTGGGTGGGCTGAGTCCACCCCTGCCCATAGCCACCGCCGGCCTTGCTGTGTACATCAACAAACAAAAGCTTTATGTTGAAATGTTCTATTCTTAGCCAAGCTTGAATAAGGGAAGTTCTCAGAAAATGGAGTAATTAGGGCTATTTAAGTTGACGTGTGGGTGTGTATGTGTGTGTGTGTACGTGCATGCACATAGTTTGTTTGTGTTTTTCTTTCCTTGCTCTTTTCCTACACCGGTGGTGATGTCTTAGTTTGGGTCATGGTTTACATCAGTGTGTGTTTGTTTAGGGTTTTTATGGAAGCCATCCTAACAAGACACGGATGTGGTGGGAGTGGTGGGAGTACACACGCAACCTACGTGAAAGCGTGACATAAGGAAAAGTTACACAGAGGTCTCCAGGAAAACACTGTCCTCTTTGTACTTTGTGCGCAAATAAACATTAATAGGTTTTATTCTTCTGTCCTTTGTCTTTCCTAGAGATACGTAAAAGAAGGAAATCACTGCGAAGGAAGTTTGACTCTTTCTCCAAAGAGAAGAAAGAGCGAGGTAAGCACACACACACACACACACACATACACACACACACACACACACACACACACACACACACACACACACACACACACACACACACACGTCTACTTGACCACTATTGACGTACAGTGACCTTATATGTGTTTAATTCCCTAACAACAACTAATAGTCCAATACCTCTGGAATCACTTGTTTCTGCTGTGCATGTCACTTAAACCACAAGAGACAACAGGCTCTTTCCTTTGTGAGTGAGTGAATTAGTGAAGAGTCATGGTTTTAACTTTTGTCTTTTGTTGACTATTGCAAACACATTCATTGGAGTTAGGGTTAGAGTTAGAGTGTACACACCCGCACATACTTTCAGCCCTCCGCCGACATACTAACTATCCCACACACATTCTGTAATCTTACCAAGGCCCTCCTCTCCATCTGTATGTGTGTGTGTGTGTCTCTCTCTCTCTCTCCCTCTCCCTTCTGTAATCCATGTGGAGTGTGTTAAGAGAGTGTGAGGTCTGAGGCTGATAAAGCGATGTTCTCTTCCTTCAGACAGATGATCAGGTGATTATGCTCCTGGCATCGGTCTGACGGGGCCAAGACCAGGACTAGGGCTAGGAGCAAGGAGCAAGGCCGGTCATGAGCACAGCTATATGGGCAGGCTACAGTTTAGCAATACCCCCTCATTCAAACAGCTATTAGTAAAGGTTACACAGTTCAGCAAACTGCCAAACATTTTGGTGCCGAGCATTCCATGTAAGTGTAATTTAATTGGAATTTAGATTGTAAGACTACAGAGTTACGCAAACTACCCTCCATTTTGGCTCCAACCATCCATGATGTTCTAATTCAGATTCTATTCTAATAGAATTCTAATAAACATTCCATTCTAATAGCCTTCCATTATGGCATTTTACTGTTATGAAACCTTTGCTGCCAACATGGTGCCCGTTAATGTTCCATAATAACAAACAGAATTTGCCAAACTCATATTGAAATCTCTGAGTCACAGACAGTCCGGCAGTCTGCTAGCTGTTCCTTGCCTCCATAGGAGGTTCTAGGTAAATCTCCCTAGTCCCTTAAGACGATGGGACTTAGCCCTCCTTATCAAAGAAGAACATTGAGTTTTGGCGTAGACGCCAGTGGAGCATGCTCTCTGACAGGTTACATACGTGCTGCCTTGTGGTGAGAGTACTACGGACCAGATGCCAGACAATATTTGAAAAAGTTAGTGCTCTTTAGTTGCCTTGCATGCAGTGTTTGCACTTCTGAGACTATCCCAGTGCTTCCATTGAGCCTTTATCACTTGACAGGGAAATCAAGCACATGTTTTTCAAATATTCAAATGGCCATTTTGCCCACGTCTGTTGGAAGCCCTATTTAAGTGGGCAGTGACAGTATAACTCAGGAAACTCTGCTCAACCTTATTTGTTCATGTTAATGTGTTTGGTCTCCCAAGTGAAGAAAAAAAAAGATATACTTAAAGTATACTTAACTATTATATTTCTAGTATACTTGAGTTTAAATATACTAAAGTATATTAATTGATATTAAAATTACCCATCTTAAATTGTACTAAAGTTGTATTTAATATACTAAAATCGTAAATGAAGTAGGTTTTAAGCATATTAAGTATACTTGAAATATGTTAAATTGACCCCTCTTGATTCATATTTAAGTATACTTATAATAAGATTATCTGAAATGTACTTTCAACACACTTAGAATGTAATTTTAGTCATATTCAAAGCAACTGTCAAATAGTATAAAGTATATTATAATTGAATTATAATATTATAATAAATAATTAATAATGTGTCACTAGCAAATTTACTTACTGTATGTACTTTTAATATATTTTTTTATATTCAACCTTTATGAACGCATTAAGTCTCATTGGGGTTGAGGCGGACATGGGACGTAACCATGCAACTCTGTAACTATTGCAGCAGGTCAACTGCCAAGCAAGGAGGCCCATAGGCTTATGACATGTACGTAGTGCATACCTTATATTGGTCCTAATTATGGTCCTATTTATTTGCAGTTATGGTTCGCAACTTAATTCACATAACTGAGGGATAGCAAAACTGAAGGGTAGCAATGTTAATACATTATCCAATCTCAAAATGAGCATTGAAACCAATAAATAACCAAATTGTAAGCGTTGTTGTTAACAAAAACTTACACTTGACATAAGAATGCTGGATAATTTACATGAAATATACTAAAAGTATATAAACATTATATTCTAAAGTAGACATTTTTATTGGGATTTGTTCAGGATATTCTGCAAATGTTCAAAGCTCTTGCTGAGATGGGTTACTCATAGCCCAAGACGACCAAGATGTCCCCCACCCCCCCCCCCCCCCCCCCCCCCCCCCCCCCCCCGCTTAAACCAACATAAGATGTTCTTGCCAGTGACGTACTGGTCTATGCTTTTCAGCATACTATCTGTTTTTGTTTTTTTCCTGAGCTGCCCTTGGCCAGGTCAACTGTTTAAAATGTCAAAATGTTTAAAATACTTTCAAGAGGTATACTGGATTGAAAATAACAGAACATTAAATTCATATGTACTTTTTGGAAATGTACTGAAATAAAAATGAGAGGAAATTAAATTCAAGTAGACTTTCAAAAAGTATATTTGATTACAATTAATAGCATGTTAATCTCAAGTATA
>NC_139655.1:14041466-14068966 GCF_951799395.1 Argentina silus
ACTTTGACATGGGGACAGATGTGCCTCTGGATGACGAACACAGCGTTCATGATGTGGCGGCGCTGCTCAAAGAGTTCCTCAGGGACATGCCTGACCCACTACTGCCCCAGGAACTCTACGCAGCCTTCCTACACGCTAACCGTAAGAAGAAAAACAACACACACACACACACACACACACACACACACACACACACACACACACACACACACACAAAAACAGGCACGCACGCACGCACGTACACTCACACACTCTAACTCTTATTCTGCCTGTCGAGACCAGTTGGTGAGAGTGTGTGTGTGTGTGTGTGTGTGTGTGTGTGTGTGTGTGTGTGTGTGTGTGTGTGTGTGTACACTGTATGCAGTATATACAGCTGTTTATCCCCCCCCCTCTCTCACTGCTGTGTTATAGAGTTGAAAGGGGCAGAGCAGCTCCAGTACCTCCAGCAGCTGCTGTACCTGCTGCCTCCCTGCAACTGTGACACCCTCCTCCGCCTCCTCACCTTGCTGCACACCGTCCAGAGCCACGCTCAGGACTCCACCTCACCACACCAGGAGGTCAGTGTGTCTGTGTGTGTGTGTGTGTGTGTGTGTGTGTGTGTCTGTATGTGTGTGTGTGTGTGTGTGTGTGTGTGTGTGTGTGTATGTCGTATCCTCAACCTATTCTACATTACTCTATACACTTGACCTTTCCTTCTGTTTACATACTTTACAGTATATCCCTACCTTCTCTTTATCTCTTGTTTTGTCCATCTTCTATCTTTTTCCAGTATATCCATCCATCCACTTATCTGTCAATTCATCACTCTCTCTCTCTCTCACTCAAGAGAAGAGAACATCATGGATTTGTGGTTAGCTCTTCCTCTTTTATCTCAATGTGTGCTGATCTCTGTCTCTGTCTGTCTTCTCCTCTACCGCTACCTCTTTCTCTCTCTCTCACTCTCTCACTCTCTCTTTCTCTCTCTCTCTCTCTCTCACTCTGTCTTTCTCTCTCTCTCTCTCTCTCTCTCTCTCTCTCTCTCTCTCTCTCACTCTCTCTTTCTCTCTCTCTCTCTCTCTCTTTCTCTCTCTCTCACTCTCTCTTTCTCTCTCTCTCTCTCACTCTCTCTTTCTCTCTCTCTCACTCTCTCTTTCTCTCTCTCTCTCTCTCTCTCTCTCTCTCTCACACACACACACACACACACACACACACACACACACACACACACACACACTCTCTGTCTCATTTACAGGATCTATCAGTTCAATCATCACTGTAGTCACCGTCCACCGTCCCCCCCTCCCCTCTCCTCTCTCCCTCTAGTTCCCAGGTAACAAGATGACAGCAGCCAACCTGGCGGTGATCTTTGGCCCTAACCTGCTCCAGGGGGACGGGGCAGGGGACAGCAAGGACCTGAGTCCCCATGCCATGGGCATAGAGGACAGCAACGCCATCATCAGTGTCACCCTGCTCCTCATACAGAACTATAGAAGACTGTTCACAGTATGTACAGTGTGTATGTGTGTGTGTGTGTGTGTGTGTGTGTGTGTGTGTGTGTGTGTGTGTGTGTGTGTGTGTAACCGTCCTGTGCTCCCCTCTGTCAGGTGTCTGCAGAGCTCCAGCAGGAGGTGCTGATGAGTCTGATCCAGACGGACCCTGACATCATCGACTACCTCCTCCGCAGGAAACTCAGGTATCCATGAGTATAACTGTATAACTGTATAAAGAACTGAAAGGCTCTTTATCAACAGACCCTCCCTCATTCCATTAAGAAATAACACAACATATACGAATTTTGTGACACTTTATTTGGGTATTCAATTCAGTTCAATACAACGTTATTGATCTCCAAGAGGCAGTTAAGACAGCCATGTCAGTACAGGCAACAATATAGCATGGATGAGTCTGCACATAGTACCTACAACAAACAATACATACAGCAACTATGAGCCTTATCCATAGGCATTTTTTTTTTTTTGCCTAAGCCTTCATGAAAGTTAATCTAAACGTTCCCCCCCCCACAGCAGTTGCCACATGACAGTAGAGACCGTAGACTCGGGGGGACGTAGGGACACTGGGGCGTCTCTGGACTCTGTGGGGGCGTCCAGCGGTAGCCTGTCTCCCCTGGAGCTCCCCTCACCCCTCTTCCCCTCCGACGGTCCTGGGGATGGCAGCCTCAGCAGCGAGGTCTTCCTCAACATGCTGCATCTCAACAGCAGCAGGAAACGTACGTCACTGATCTCTCCACTGTCGCGTTTCTGTCATTACACCCTTAGCAGTATAGGAACTACGGGTCACTGATATTGATGGGGTCCCATTTCTGTCATTATAGCAAGACTGTGGATTACCTCAGGTGTGCAATAGCCTTTCTTCAGTCAATAACACTGTAATAACGTTGATCTCCATCTCTCCCATCAGGTTCCTCGGAGGCCCCAGCCAAGTCCATAGGCCAGATAAGACAGTTCCACTCCCACCACAATCTGATGAGTCTGGCCCAGCCCTCCCCCTCCTCCAGAACCCACCCACACCCCCTCCCAGAGGACCGCGACACCCAGGAGAGGAGGGGTCCGCTCGGGGAGGCTCTGACCTTCGCCCTGGGGGCTGCCTCCTGCTCCAGTCTGGGGGGCGCGGCGGACAACAGCATATGGGTGCGCCAGACGCCCCAGGAGGACAGCAAACCCTCCCCCACCTCCAACTTCTGGGACTTCTTCACTGGGAAGGGCTCAGGGTCAGAGACTATGGTATGACCCTGGGTGGAGTGTTGGTGTGGGCATGGGGGTGAGAGTGTGTTGGTTGGACCATGGAGAACCCCGTAGTAGAAATTGAGGTGAATATGTGTACATTCATTCAAGCACAAACACACAAGCATGCGCGCACACACCCACACATATACAGACTGTATATACAATGACATGAATGCAGACTAGAATAGGACTGCAAAAACACACAGACAGACAGACAGAGAGACACACACACACACACACACACACACACACACACACATTGTGTTGTAAACTACTTTCTGCATGGGACTTTCATTATCAAGTATTTATATAGGCACTATAGTCACTATATTACTATTATTACAGTGCATTTGGAAAGTATTCAGACCCCTTCACTTTTTCCGCATTATGTTATGTATAATATATTATTATACAGCCTTATTCTAAAATGGATTAAATATAGATTTTTCCTCATCAATCTACACACAACACCCAATAATGACAAAGTGAAAACAGGTTTTTAGGAATTGTTGCTAATTTATTAAAAATGTAAATATCACATTTACATAAGTATTCAGACCCTTTACTCAGTACTTTGTTGAAGCACCTTTGGCAGCGATTATAGCCTTAAGTTTTCTTGGGTATGACAATACAAGCTTGGCACACCTGTATGTGGGGAGTTTCTCCCATTCTTCTCTGCAGATCGTCTCAAGCTCTCTCAGGTTGGATGGGGAGCGTCAGTGCACAGCTATTTTCAGGTCTCTCCAGAGATGTTAGATTGGGTTCAAGTCCGGGCTCTGGCTGGGCCACTCAAGGACATTCAGAGACTTGTCCTGAAGCCATTCCTGTGTACTTACGGTCGTTGTCCTGTTGGAAGGTGAACCTTCACCCCAGTCTGAGGTCCTGAGCGCTCTGGAGCAGGTTTTCATCAATGATCTCTCTGTACTGCTCCATTCATCTTTCCCTCGATCCTGACTAGTCTCCCAGTCGCTGCCACTGAAAAACATCCTCACAGCATGATGCTGCCACCACCATGCTTCACCGTAGGGATGGTATTGGCCAGGTGATGAGTGGTGCCTGGTTTCCTCCAGATGTGACACTTGGGATTCAGGCCAAAGAGTACAATCTTTGTTTCATCAGACCAGAGAATCTTGTTTCTCATGGTCTGAGAGTCCTTTAGGTGCCTTTTGGCAAACTCCAAGCGGGCTGTCATGTGCTTTTTACTGAGGAGTGGCCACTACCATAAAGGCCTGATTGGTGGAGTGCTGCAGAGATGGTTGTCTTTCTGGAAGGTTCTCCCATCTCCACAGAGGAACTCTGGAGCTCTGTCAGAGTGACCATTGGGTTCTTGGGCAACTCCCTGACCATGGCCCTTCTTCCCCTATTGCTCAGTTTAGCCGGCCGGCCAGCTCTAGGAAGAGTCTTGGTGGTTCCAAACTTCTTTCTTTTAAGAATAATGGGGGCCACTGTGTTTTTGGGGACCTTCAATGCTGCAGACATTTTGTTGAACCCTTCCCCAGATCTGTGCCTCAACACAATCCTGTCTCAGAGGTCTACAGACAATTCCTTCGACCTCATGGCTTAGCTTTTGCTCTGACATGCACTGTGAACTGTGGTACCTTATATAGACAGGTGTGTGCCTTTCCAAATCATGTCCAATCAAGTTGTAGAAACATCTCACAGATGATCAATGGAAATAGGATGCATCTGAGCTCAATTTCGAGTGTCATAGCAAAGTCTGAATACTTATGTAAATGTGATATTTCAGTTTTTTATTTTTAATAAATTAGCAACAATTTCTAAAAAACTGTTTTTGCTTTGTCATTATGGGGTATTGTGTGTTAGAATAAGGCTGTAACATAACAAAATGTGGAAAAAGTGAAGGGGTTTGAATACTTTCCGAATGCACTGTATATTATTGTTTTTTCCCACGGTCTCTCTCTCGAACAGACAGTCAGCCAAACAACAGTCAGTCAGACAACACATCCGCCTGTATCATCTACACCGTCACCTCTGAACTCTGACTGAATTGTGTATCATACAGCTGATGACTAGCCATGACAGCATACTGTAAATACACCACTGGCTATTGTAAACCATGCTCTTTTACAGAGGAGCTGTGTTATATACATGGACCACGCTTCTGCTATATACAGCATATACACACTCTGGGGAGGTTGAAGAGGTGTGGTTTTAAACAGTGGTTGCTGTGATAGTATCTTTTCTCAACCAGTGGAGGATTCTGCTCTGAGAGAGATACTTGAGCACTGGGTATGCAGTCTTTTTCCACTGTGGTAATGTTTCTAGTCCTTTCTGAATGAAGCAAATACAGGGTTGTAACAGTTGTGACGGTGCGCATGTGTGCATGCGTGGGTGCGTGCGGGTTCCTCTCTAACTACCATACTATTACTACAGCCTTTCATACTATTACTACCTACAATGCCTCTTCCTTGGCCACAAGAGGGAGCCCTATACCATACGACTCATCCTCTGTACATACACCCTGTCTGCTGACTCGAACTTTACAGGGTTCTTCTAATTAAAAGATGGGAAATAGAGCCTTTCAAAACAAAGCCCACATGTTCCATAGAACCAAAGAACTGATGATGGTTCAGTCTGGTGAATGTTCTCTCCAACCCACATAGAGATACTTGGACACATAGATAGAAGTTCTAGCGGTGGTAGTCTTCCTGCAAGTCAGTATTTTCTCTCTCTTTTGTACAGTATATGCAGTATATGTATGTATGAGTGTGTCTATCTTGTATGTTTCAGAACTCTCACATTTCCATGAGCTGGTATTGATAACAGCCATCTCATGAGGTGGTTGCTGTACATTGTATGGAGATCCTCCAGCATAAATCGTATACCCTTCTAGATATATCTTATAGAGAGATAGAGATATATTTTGTTTTGCTGATACTTTTCTACACTTTGTAAACAAGTGGTCCCTTCAAGGTGTAGTATACTTTGAAGCATGGTTATTTTTTTTCTTACAGTTGGTCTTGTTTCTTGGCAATGTATCACACCTGAAAGCAATTAAATGTACAATTGTTTGTTCGTCTGTCATCTTTTATTGAATCTACCGGGACACAAAACAATACCTTTGAGGGGAAAATAATGGATTTCTAAACACAAAACAAACATGGTTCTGATTTATACTGTTGCTTTGGAGAGCTAGCACAATCTTGTTTTCATTAAAAATTATCTCCAATACTGCTGGGGAAATGTCAGTTATATTTGTGGAAGTATGCAGTGTTCCGGAACATAAATGACTGGATAACAATGCTACAGTGTGAGTCATTCAAGATGCGGTAAACCTAGGGAAGGCAAGCAAACATTCTATTAACAAATCTGTGACACATACACGCAGTAAGAGATAAAGACAAAGGTAGAGATAGTTCCATCTTAAACCAGTTGTTTTTTTATTTATTGGAGATAGTTTGGAGACCAAAAACAAGTTTCAACCATTCCAGACTTCACTGCACCCAGTGACCTCTGTGGACCCCAGTATATACATACAGCAACTCCTCACAAGCCCACAACCCTGCTTTTACATACTGATGCTTCCTTCAAGTGCTCCTCGGAAACTCTGAGCTTCCCACCAAGATTTAGCATAGGACTTAGCATGGTTCCCTATAGGTTAATTCTGAGAAAACCCCTAGCAGGAAACTCAGGAATGTCAAAGTAACAAAAGTTGCAGTCGGAAAAGTCCTTGTTTTCTATTACCAAGGAGCACTTGAATGCAAAGTAAACTAATTTCACCCACCCATCATTTCTACCCGCCTGCTGGACAGGACGGTGTTTATTTACATCAAAGTCTGTACTTGTATACCAGAAATATACAGACACCTTTTTCATAAATATCATATGATAATTGTTAACACCATTTAGTGTTCCTTTTCAATAGTCCAATACATTGACCTCCATTGTACATGGGGTTCCCACAGCGGGTGAGGGATGGGGTTACCACAGCGGGTGAGGGATGGGGTTACCACAGCGGGTGAGGGATGGGGTTACCACAGCGGGGGAGGGATGTGAGGGGTTCTTGTAGACTGTATAGGAGCTTGAGACAGTTCTAATGTTTCACACCTTACTGGCACATTCACTCTCAAAAGTGCACTTCAACTTTAATGCAATCAATCACTTTACACATTCTTGGCGACTTTAGAATTGAAGTGAAGTGGACGTCAGTGGAGAAGTGTTGCATGTCAAGTTCAATTGACATGTATCAAAATGGAATTTACCCTCCCAAAATGTTATACACCATTTTGACCAGGAGGAGG
Organism: Argentina silus; assembly: GCF_951799395.1. Lineage (NCBI taxonomy): Eukaryota > Metazoa > Chordata > Actinopteri > Argentiniformes > Argentinidae > Argentina > Argentina silus. Next base: position 14,048,452 of record NC_139655.1, read on the forward strand.
AAAATGACCAAAGATAAATGCAAATTCACAATGAGTTACTCCAAACAGTGCATATGGGCTGTCATAATTATTCATAAATGTCTTCATCTCTCTTCTTCATGGGAGGGTTTATTTATTCATAAGGGGCCTGATAACATTGCCAATCATTACCTCCGATTATTATCAAGCAAGCAATTATTTAGACTCCAATAATAACATCTGTCCTATGTACAAATCAATATCCATCTTTCACCCCAATAAAACCAAACAACCCCCTCTCTCAGCTGCCTACACAAGAATGGTAGACTAAATTAGTAAAATATATATTTAAAAAAAAAAAGTGAACATCTAAGAAAAAGTTAACATAACATTCATAATAATAATAATATTTAAATAAAAAATACCCTTGTTTTTTTTATTATGGGCTCCCACACTTTTTTTTGTCTCTTTGCCACCTCTCTACCACAGTCTATGGAGGTCTGAGAGGACGTCAATCCACACAGGAGGGGCTCCGTCCCAATAGTTTGTCCTCTATTCTCTCCCATCCTCCTTCCTTCTCAAATTGCATTGGTGGAGAAGATGTAAGCTGAGATTTTAAAATACATATGCTCTATGATCTAAGGTTCCTGGCCTTAGACATTCTCCTCTAATGAGTTGGAGAAGGAAGCGAGGAGAGCGGACACACTTTATAGGAGTGGTCACTAGACCTGGTCCTGGACAACCACAGGGTAAGGAGGCTTTAACGTTCATTCAAGTGCTCCTTGGAAACTCAGAACATTCTGGCGTCAATCTCCCGGGGAGCTCCCGAAAACGCACCCTATTGGTTGATTTGGAGATAGCTCTGAGTGAGGAAACTCCTTGATCTCAAAGTAGCACGAGTTTCATATAGTGGAAAGTTCAGAGTTTTCTATTTCTGAAGAGCACTTGAATGCAGCAAGCAAGTTCCAGCCTAGCACTCACACCCCAGATTGGACTCATCTATGCACTGGTGGAAGGTCAATGAGTTGACTGAGGCGCATGTAATCATTTTGGACAGTTTAGTAGTCAATGACTACAGTTAAGTAGTTGGCTGATGCAAAGACAGACAAGCAACCAGTCAAGCTAACATAACACACCTCATTACACTAATGCACAGCTCTGGAGATCAATTAGTGGAATCAGGTGTGTTAGGTCTTGGCTGGAGCTAAAGCCTGCTCACCCTGTAGTTCTCTGGGACCAGGACGATTAACGACTGCTTTACAGGGTTGTCCTGTGAAGAACAAGAACCAGTAGCTAAATGACCTTTGAACTCCACACAGACAGATGGACAGACAGACAGCGGTGCATTCCAATAGTTTAAAGTGGCTTCCTCTCTGTGTCTCCTTTCCTTTATCTGCTCTGAAGTGAAATAACAGGACCAGTGAGAGATGATACCTGGAAGGCATGCACAATCATAGAGATAGAACAACTTGTTCTAGATCTATAAGCACAATGTTGCTTTCATCAATCATAGGTTAGAAAATGTTTTGAAAAGTAGAGGTATACAAACTGCACTTGGCCAATGAGAATGCTTGTTTAAGCTTTGTATTCCAGAACATTTTCCTACAGAACAACACCCTGCTGTGTGTGTGTGTGTGCTTGTTTTCTCACTCCAAACACATCATCTCACATGACCGAGCATAACCTCTAGCCATGTGGCTGTCTGCCAGTCATCAACCCCAAATGACCCGGCGGGCAAGAGGTCAAACCACTGTGCACACACACACACATGCATACACAGTGAGTGCAGGGATAGATAGAAAGACAGATGGAGTGTAAACCCAGAGCTTGGAGTGTACTAGGTAGTTAGGCTTCAACTGAAGTTCAATCATTAAGGATGAGAACTCTCTCACCCCTCTGAAGCTCCTCAGACGAGTAACAACACAATCTAATATCAATGAGTCCTTCCTCACCAACATCCACCTTGTATGTTCATTCATTTTAGTTAATGTTAAATCTACAACAAGCAGCATGTATATCAGATAGGCTATACTTGAATAGTGAAAGTCTCTCTCTCTCTCTCTCTCTCATGAAGAAAAGGAGGCGAGGAAAGGCAGCCCTACTAGTCTATTGAGAGAGAAGCTAGTTATCATGGTATGTATGGGCCAAGAGGTGCCCTTTACTGTATATTTCCGTGGCAGACTGACTTATACATTCACTTAACACTAAACCCATCCTAGGCCACTCTAACAAAACATAAACACCTCAGAGGTAAGAGCCTTTTAATATGCTCCCTCCGTTCCAACAAGAGTGACTTTTCCCCCTGGCAGTGTAGCACATACTCAATTTACCACCCAAACAACATCTGTGTTTGGTTATTTGTGCGTTCAAAAGAAGAAAACTAAACAAAAAACACAAAATGGCCGTCTACTTGGGGTTAGGATTAGGCTGGGGGGTTGCTAGGTGACGGCACAATAGTGCAGCAGGTGGATATAGCTACAGTTTATATACTGCATTACAAACAACATACAGACGATGGCCAAATCCCAAACGGCACCCTAATCCCTACATAGTGCTCTGGCCAAAAGTAGTGCCCTATATATGTGGAGGAGTAGGCTGTCATTTGAAATGTAGGCAATGACACTTAGCTTGGAACTCAGTTACTGACGAGATCCACATAACATACATTTCTGATTGGAAGGTGTTTGTAGTGTGTGACGGTATGGGTTGCCGTTGTTGATGGGAGGGGAGGGGAGAAGAGTAAACGTGTCTGTGTGTGTGTGTGTGTGTGTGTGTCTACTGTAACAGGTGGGATAGATGTGTAGCTATCAGACCTTAAGGTGTTACAACACCACTAAATGACCAAACCCCACCCCCCACCTAACCCCCAAACTGAAAATAACTGGCAAGAATGTAAAGTGAACATCCTGAATCGCAACCTTGGCAGGTGGACTCTTCTTTGAAACCCTTCAGAGACCATGTTAATAAGCATCTCTGCAGTGGCACCGAATACGACAGCAAAGCCACTGATGGCACCGACACCAAAGGTGTTGCAACACCAAGACTGGCACAACACCTTGACAGGCGCTAACACTGTGTTAGCGGAGAGCTAGCACTACATGTTCTAAACTGTACTCAAACCAAAAAAGGAGGAGAAGGATGATGATGATGGTGGTGGTGGTGGGGAGGAGGAAGAGGCATTTAAATGCCTGCTGCACTTCTGTGATGACTGTATTGATGAAGTATCCTGTCCAGCTGATCGGTTGCTTGGCCATCATTCCGGCCCCATCGGCGCTCCAGTGCAAAGCTCTGCAGAAAAGCATGTTAATAATTTAACGGGCGGGGGCGAGCCTGTGGCAGCCCAAGCCCCTCCCCCTGACAGTCACAATCCCGTTTGGCCTTTCCTATTGGCTGCTTCAGTCCCTGGACTGGTAGAACAGGATATAGCCAGACTCTGAGTTCTTAGAAATGTCCGAAGTCAAGCCGTAGAACTCCTCGATTGCCTGGGCGTCGATTTTCTGTGAACAAGGAGAAAAATAGGAGAATTAAGATGAAGGTAGGGTGAATGTTTTTTCTAGACAGGTGTATCTTGGTTGTTAGGTGCTCTTCTTGTCTTCCACTATCTCTCTGTCCACATTTTCTAAAATCCAAAAAATAAATAAAATAATGGAACTCGAGGAATCTACACAACCTCAGAGGGGGGGAAGAAAGAGAAAGAGCGAGAGAGAGAGAAAGAGAAACTGGAGGAATCTTCACCGCATCAGAATCATGACTACTATTCCAGCTCAATGGAAACTCCCGTGCTCAGCCAGTTTCTGTCTCTGCCTGCACCAGATGTCAGGATGGGACACTTTCCCACAGTAGTGGAAAAAGATGAGTCATAAATAACACCCCAGATACTGACCTGTGATCAGTTTGATGTTTCCCCACTTAATGTTAAAGACAGGCTTTGGGGAAGAACATCTACCCTGAATGGAAAAAGCAGGGCCTCTAAAATGCTAAAATAACATACCCAGCCTCTTCTCTACCCTACCCAGCACAGAGGCTGTGCCAGAAGGAGCACTACTGTGTGGCCACTACCCAGAACCACACTGATATCTGTACCTCAAGTGGTTCAACAGATGCAGAGTACTTTAACAGAGGCGAAAGTATTTGATACTGAGCTGGCCTATACTACACCATGTTTTCATTGCATTCTCATGACAAGCAGATGTATGAGAAGCAGATTGGTGTTATCATATAGGGGGGGAGAGAGAGAGAGAGAGAGAGAGCAAAAGGAGAGAGCCCCCCCCCCCACACACACCACACCCAGACATCCTAGCCCTTCCATGCCAGGCTGATTGTAGTAGCTAATCTAAAGCAGGTGTACCACCCCCCCCTCCCAAGTCTCCAGTCTTTCCCTAATCTCTTATTCATGAAAAATTCCTCATTATTCACAGTAGCCCGAGGTATCTGTGTCGCCCGGCCAGGAGGATGGAATTCCAGACACTACACTGGGAGTGTGATCCACAGGAATGCAGCCAGAATGCCTGATGATGAGCCTCAGAACGTTGTGAGTGGAATTGGCTCTGGTCAAAAACGAGCAGTGCACCACATGGATCACGCTGAGTAGGGTGTCATTCTATACAAAGCCAAAGGACTTTATGTCTGTGCTGCTGTCAAGCCACTGGCTCACACTCCTCACTGAAGATATAAGCCCTTTTCCCAACTATTACAAACTCAATTCCTCCCGTCCTCTTCTCCATCCTCCACGAAACACATTGGAAGAGACGATCCAGGTTCCACCACTTAAGATATTCTCCTCCAATGCTTTTTGAGAAGGGTGTGAGTGGAGGACGGAGGAATCAAGTTCCTAACGATTGAGGAAAAGGCCCTTGAAGGTCAAGCAACGTTTCTTACCTCTACTATGTCATCATCGAACAGCAGCCAGAAGCCATGGCTCTTCACTATGGTGATGTAATGACCACGATTTGGACCACTGAAGAGAGAATAAAAAGAAAGACATCGTTCAGATTGAGAGAGAAGAGACACAGATGGCAAGAGAGAGAAAGAGAGGAGAAAGTGGGAGAGAGAGAGAAACATACAGAAAGGCAGACACACACACAGACACACTGATACACACACAGACACACTGATACACACACACCGTACCTGCCACAGTGGACGACCACGGCGACCAGGTCGTACATGCGGTCGGGATTGGTGGCGTCTCCGGAGGTGTTGAAGAGGCGGAGCTCCAGGGGGAAGACGACACGATAGGATAGCTTGGTGTAGCGGTGTAGCTGGTCCATGTACTTAAAACGCTTCAGGTGCAGCGCCAAGATCATGGGTAACTTCTTCACACGCATCCTGAGGTGGAAAGCGGCAGGAGAGGGGAGGGGAGAGGTTAGGGTAGGAGACAGGGAAGGAGAGGAGAAATCGTGGGGAAAAGGAGAGGTAAGAGAGCACAGGACAGAGGGAAGGGTAGGAGAGAAAGAAGGTAGGAGAAAGAAGGTAGGAGAAAGAAGGGGGGGGTTAATGGTTAATTACTAAAAAAGAGACTCAAATGGATTTTGAAGGGGGTCGGGTTAAACTCTGATAAAGGTTTTCCATCGCACCCCCTCCACCCCTACTACCCCTTTAGGAAGCTCAGGCTCTTAGGCCTCTCACACTAATGGACATTATCAAGTGCACTTAAAAGACAACAGCCCTAGCTCTGGCCCATGGCTCCAGTTTATCCTACAGAGTTGCTTGCACTCAGAAGGCAGAGGCTCTGCTTCTCACCACTCAGCAGGAACCATAATGCAGTGCTCTAAAAAACAACAACAGGGACCTGTTGCTATAGCGACATCAGTGTTTTGAACGGGTGCTGAATATGACCATGTGTTGGCCTGCTGGTGGCTCTTCGCCAGGTCTGTTTCTGCTTTAGCCAACTGGAATACCCTGTCCTTGTCATGTCTGACTGACAGCGAACAGCCAGGGACAGGTCTGGGAACCAGGCTTCACAGTCATCATCATCGTCGTCATCTGTGACATCCTCTCTGATCAATCACGCAATGTTTTACATCTGCGACATCATCACCTGTCCGTTTGTGTACTCTTTAACATCTGTGACACCCTCACTAGCTAATTGTGTAGTGTTTTACATCTGTGACCAGCATTAAATCACACTATTTGTATAGCGCTTTTTACAAAGACAATTATCTCAAAGTGCTTTACAACAAGAACAATACTAAACCATAAATAATAGATACAATACAAACAATATGAACTAACACTGAACCATAGACCCCCAAAAAGCAAGCCAAGCAAAAAAAAGAGGTGACATCATCCCTGTCCAATCATGTCATATTTTAAACAGTACTAACTCACCTTTTCTGGGCCTCCTGTTTGCTCCGACACTGCTCACAGTAGTACTTGTATTCACTACATAGTGTTTCTGTGTTGCTGAAACCCCTGTTGATGAAATAAATAAACACAGACACAATATCTCCATGTTGTGTGCCAAACAGGTGTGAAGCATGAGTGATGCAGATTTGCAAGTGTGTGTGTGTGTGTGTGTGTACCTGAGACAGTGGGTGATGGAGGTGTTCTGTTCCACGTCCACAGACAGATCCAGGAAGTCCTCGTCTTTACTGCTCACCTGCACAAACGTGACAAAACGGAGTACATTCATTTGCATTCAAACAGATTACAGTTCAAGGAAACTCGTATGGGACATTGGATCTTGGATCTTCCCTTCCTCTCCCAACTCATTTTGAATTGAATCATATAATCCATTCTGGATCCTTGCAACCCGTCAACCAGTCATTTCCAATGGGCACAGATCTCCATTAAGGGTCTCCTCTGACTTACAGCTTCACAGTTGAGGCAGCGCGTCTCGTTGGTGAGCGTGCCCTGGAAGATCTCGTGGACCCAGGTCTGCTGGGTCTTCTCCCCCTCGTCCCCCTCTGCTGTGCCGCTGCTCCCCCCTCCGCCCCCCCCTCCTCCGTTCTGCACCAGTTTTCCATTCTGCTGTCTCTCCTGACTCTTCTCCTCCTGCAGGAGGTCTGCGATGGTGTTGAGGAGGTAGTTGAGGAACTCGTGAGCATCCTGCTGCATGTAGTTGTCAAACAACTCTGGGGGGAGAAAAGAGAGGCAAGAGGAGAAAAGAGAGGCAAGAGGAGAAAAGAGAGGCAAGAGGAGAAAAGAGGGGGGAGAAGTGATAAAGGAAGAGTCTTCGCGCACTGCAACACATGACAGACAACCCTTTAAGGGCCAGGCTTTTTAACTGCTTCGAAGCCAAGGACCAAGAGGCATGGAGAGGCAGTTTTTCATTTTCATACAACAGCTTCCCATATAACCTGAGGGTTAAAACATGCCTTTTTAGCCTTGCTTTTACTTAGGGTGTGTTTAGCTTTTTAGTCATTCAGTTCTTTAAGCACACCATGGAAGACAACATTTCAGTCTGTAGCTAGCACCCCTCTGGAATGACTCTCGTCTGCCTCCTCTTCTTCTTCTGTGAAAAACTGCACTGTGAAATCACCTTATTGTGTTAAATAATTCAGCCTCCTGCATGCCATGAAATGAATCTAATTAAATGTAATCCAACGTTATTTCTATTGCATTTGAGCTTGTATTATGTACCATTCATTAGATACAATCCTCACTTGTTCTCTGCTTTTACAGTTTGAACTCCCATGGCTGCTATACTTTTGATCCTATTATGCTTCGTCAGTAGCATGACTCACTCCAGAGGGATGTTAGCTGCAGACTGACACGTTATGTTTTTGCAAGACGCAGACGAAAATGTGCACATGATCTTAAGACATACCTTTTTAACTTTTAGGGTGTTTTATGGTCCTTTAGTGTTGTATTCCATCCTATTGTTTCTTATTATATTTGTAGTCTTCCTGGTCTTTTATTGCATTTGAGGTTTTAGTTGACCATGCATTAGTCTCTACAGTCCTCACATGCCTTTACTGTTTGAACCTCCATGCACGCTATATTTTAATCCTATAATGTCTTGTCTCGTTGTCTTTTTAATGATATTGTCTTTTCTGCCTTCATTTCTTTTTCTGTGAAGCACATTGTGTTTCCTCCAGGTGTGTTACCTCCAGGTGTGTTACCTCCAGGTATGACATGTGCTCAGTACATACACTTCTCAGTCAGTGTACCTGCACTTGTTTCCACGGTTCCCTCACAGCTATCTAATGTGATATAACATGCCATGAAGCCCTTCCGGACCCTTCTACAGAGAGCAGCATAGGAGCCAAGTCTGCTCACACCTCCACGCCCTCCCAACCCACCAACAAACCTATGCACATATCGGCAGACTTAACCCAATCATTCCATCTCTCACTGTTCTCCTTCCAAGCTCTTCTTCCCTCTCAATCACATTCCACTCATCCGGTACGCCTTCCCCTTCCTCACCCCCCCTTTCCCTTCCTCACACCATTCATCTACTGTCTTTCCCCCTCCCCTCATCCCTCCCTCCCTCCTATCCCCCCCCCCCTCTCTCTCTCACCACTCTCCCTCCTCTTCTCACCACCCTCTCTCACCATTCTCCTTCCTCAGGCGTGAGATGAACTTCTTGGGCGGGATGACTCCTACTTTCTTCTTCTGGGTGGCAATGCTGTTGAACAGGTCAGACAGGCAGGTGAGGAGGGACTCCTTCCTCCGAGGCTGCACCTTGTAGGCCAGCACCTTCTCTCTGAACGGACGGCAGAAGTACAGGGCCTGCAGCACCGAGTTACAGTAGCAGGTGTTGCCAAACTAGAGGAGAGGAGATGAGGGGAGAGGGAAGGAGGGAGGAAGAGAGAGAGAGAGAGAGAGAGAGAGAGAGAGAGAGAGAGAGAGGGTGTGGAGAGAGAGAGAGGGTGTGGAGAGAGAGAGAGGGTGTGGAGAGAGAGAGAGGGTGTGGAGAGAGAGAGAGAGAGGAATGAGAGGATGAGAGTTGGAGGAAAGGAAGGGGGGTTGGGTAAGTGTGAGAGGAGAGAGAGATGAGAGAAAGAGAGAGAGGAATGAGAGGAGGATAGGAATGAGAGGAGGAGAGAGGGAGGGACGAGAGAAGAGAATATTGTACAAATAGGTGTGATATGCTTGAGAACAAATTATAACTTGTGTTGTTGTTTGGGTTGACATGGAAGGAAGATCATTCAAAACCAGTATTTCAAGAAAGAAATAGCCTACTTAGGAGATAAACGGCTGTGAGGACACATCCTATCCACATTAAGATCAATCATATCCCATAGGGAAATATATTCTAAACATTCATACTAACAAGGCTTCAATCCCACTTAGCTTCGGTGCTATATTGTTGTATTGGCACTTACATTGACCAACCCAAAGTAGTGTTCATTTACAGGAAACTGTTCTGGTCCAATCTCCTTCTCCAAAGCAGAGGCATTGGCGCCCTGGAGGTAGAGAAAAGAAACATGAGGCTATAAATCCAGTATAATGCATTATCAGATAGCTAGAGAGTTAATTCTCTTGTACACTAGACTCTAGTCTCTCGCACCATGTTTGACCCTTGAGTGTGGTACGCCTGGGTAATCTCTGAAGACTCCAATGTGTAACACATCTTTCACAATCATTATGCAATCATGCTGCTTTCACAGGGTGTCAAGTACCTTGTCTGGCTTTCTTCATTATCATCTTACAACAGAGTGGATGATCACTCACTTTTTCATAATCACAAAGCACTCATGACCCTCTGGGCCTCATAGTCCATGTTATCAATTTGGTTAAAAAGAGACAGCATAATATGTCTTGATTTTAACTCTAATGGTCGGTTTCCCAGACACAGATTAAGCCTTAATCAAGGTCTGGGAAACCAACCCCATATTGATGATGCAATCATATCTTGCAACAGGAAAGACCCACATAGCACATACAAGAGAAGACGAGGGTGGTCTCTATATAAGTTACTTCTATGCATGGGCCTGCCTCACTACTCTTAGATCAGCGGGCTGCCCGCACTTGTAAGAGAGAAGCAGCTTAGCTCCAGCGCTCTCTAAATTAAAAGGCACCCAGTGACATCTGTCTCGACCGGCTGTCGATGCGATAAGGGTTGGGTAGGAAATGTGCAGTGGGGGGATAAATTACTGCCCAAGTTAATCTGACGGATAAAGCATCCACTTTGCCAGGCGTGCGAAAATAAATAAATACAACAGCACACTAAACTGTCACTGTGAAATGTGGAGCCGTGAGATGTTATGGAAACCGTAGAGACAGCATTTTTTTACTCTGAGTCTCCATAAATATTAGAATTATACAGTCAGTGAACTGGCTGTTGACATTATTACATACCCTGTAACTAGTAGCTAGCTAGTACGCTGATGAATGTGTTGTTAGCTTGGATTGCTAGTACGTAGCACTATGTGAATGACCTTAAATAAGAAGTTCACATAGCTTGAGGCAAATCAAAACATCATGTATCTGACTGCACAGCTAGCCGACAATGTGGGTGATAAGCCAAGCAAGAACGTAAACATAACTTTGCATTATTGCTAGTCAGCTAACTAGCTAACATTAGCTTGACTCGGGGCTAACTAGGGCCAAACATGGCTAGCTAGCTACCCATGTTGTTGTTTTGCCCCATACGAATCACAACACTGTAGATGACCGTGCATCTAGCTTAGCATGTTTATTGTTATTTTGTTCTTACAAACCAAACAAGTAAATGCAATCCTGACCAATCGATAACAGCATTCAACATGTATATGTAGCTAGCTAGCTATAGGTGGCTGCTGGCTAACCAAACAACTTTCTGGAAAACCTCTGTCATGTCCTGTGTTAGCTATCGCTAGCTAGCATGCTAGCAAGCTAAACGCAGTGGACAGAACAACATGTGTACAACAAACGTGTAGACCAAAATGCCATACCATCGTACAAATCGAGGCGATCTTTCGGACTGTCATCAGTATTTCCATCCGTATGCCGCCATATTGGACCGAACCCCAATTTTAAAATAGTGTCAGCCGCTGCGGCTGGAGTTCCGGGGAAACCTTTAGCCCGTCCAGTTTGGGGATGAGGGAGTGTCGCCGATGCGCGACTCCGACGCAATGTGAACTGTTTCTGATAGGCTACTTTCAGGGCTCGGCCGTATCTCGGCGAGAACGAGGCTCGCAGATTAAAACACACACGCACAATTCTGTACACTGACTGGAATATAAAATAATGACAGGTCGTTGCGTAGAATAATAATAATCAATAATAATCCATGATAAACTGCTAATGAATAGTTGTATAGCCTAGAGAACTGTGCGGATTGCTCACACATTGCCTAATTGTGGACACAGTGAAGCAAAACAGCCCAATTATTAAAATAAATGTCTTACAGCCTATAGCCTATAGGCTATAATAGGCCTACCAAAATGTCACACATGTAATAGTTGGCACAGCATGTAAAAACTGTCAAACAAACAGCTCAATGTTAAACCCCTCAGTAGAGCTTTTTCAAGGCCTATTTCCTATTTGAATTGGGATGTTATTGGGATGTTATTCAATACGTTTATTATAGTCTGGCAAATGTTTACCAATGGAATGACCCTGTAGGGAAAACAATAAACAGGCATGAACCTTTAAATATGCTATTATGCGCCATAAATCTATTAGATCTCCTTACTCTAAACAATTAGGCTATAAATGCCAGATGATGACTTTTGGGGTTGTGCCTGGTCAGCGGGTCGGCTCTCTGCGGTTAATTCACGCCCCTCTCTCATCACTCTCCGGATAGTCTGGCTCCTCTCTTACTGACTAAGCACTGGTGCGGTTTGGAAGTGGCGGGCTGTAGTTTACCTTCTTGGCTTGTGGAATATTTTGGAACTCTGAAGTAGGCTTTATGCTTATCAGAAATAACGGGGACGAGGATACAACTCATAGGAAAACTATTGGGACGTCTAAGGGATAAACTAACTGACTTTCTTCTGTCAAGTTGCGCAGTCTAAGCGAGGATCTACATAAAGAAAGGACAATTGTTTGGGGTAAAGTGGACGTTTATCATTTCTGTTATCATGGGCGAGACACATTTACCCTCCGGAATATTGTAAGACTGGGGCAACGAGAAGGAAAAGACAGCGCATTCCCAGACAAAACTGATAAGGAGCTCTAAATGCGTCTTCTTGTCGACCAACCAAGAACAATGAATAGTGGTTCTAGCAACTTTCTGCTAGTTCCAATACCGGAGTATCCCGTTCTAGACTGTGTGCCCAACAAAAACGTTAAAATTGTAGTTTTGGGAGCAAGTAACGTCGGGAAAACAGGTATGTGGATCTAACTTTGGAGAACTGCTGAAAAAGCGCACTGATAAGTTTAGAACATCTGAATCATATTAGAAAACAGTCAAAAATATGTTTTACTTTTCAAAATCTTTGAATGAATGTTATTCATTATTAAATTAATCAATGAGCTATCACATACATTATTATTAAGAGAAAAGCCAATTGGAATACATGTTATTGTGTCAGGATCACATATGGTTGGTTTATCGCGATTCTTAGAATCGTTTTCAATGTAATTCTGTAATATTTCCATTAATTTAAATTCCAACGATAGTTAATTATGTCCGTGGGACCGTGTCTGTCTGGATTGCCAGTTGAAGAGAGACATAAGGGGCGACAGGGGGCGACACATGCGCATTCCAAGACAGCATATTGAGATGTTGGCCTGTGCCACCTAAGGAGCAGGCTATTTGAACTATGAAAAGCATGTACAGTATTTTTCTCATTGGGGACTGTTTTTTTTCACAGCTTTAATAGTCAGATTCCTGACTAAGAGGTTCATTGGGGACTACGAAGCAAATACAGGTAGGTTTTTTACACTCATAGTCATAGGTCTATTTACTAACATTACATATTGTTGGCTATAATATAATAGTAATATAGCCTATAATACATGGCAATATTATCATAACAACTCACATTTAGTCATTAATTAAACAGCATTTAACTTTTTCTTGCTTAAAAGCAAGCACATGCCAGGTAACAGATGTTATATGATTGGGGAGGATGGTGGAGGTAGTAATCGGAGGACAGGCTCATTGTAATGCATGGAATAGAATGAGGAATGATATCAAACAAGTGTGTAATGCATTTGTATGGAATAAGGAATGGCATCAAACACATGTGTTTGATACCATTCCTCATTCCATTCCATGCATTACAATGAGCTTGTTTCAGTCCATTCCATGCATTACAATGAGCCTGTCCTTCAATTTCTACCTCCACCACTGTTATATGGGCATGTTTATGCAGTTGTATTATACAGTCATTGCTGTGTGTCCTCTCCCAGGTGCCCTGTATTCCAGGAAGATCAGTCTAGATGGAGAACAGGTATCTCTGCAGGTGCAGGACACACCGTGTGTTGCTCTCCAGGTAGGTGAATTCCCTAGTTACAGCCTTGACATGCAACCACGAGAAACATGTCCTCATTAATACCGTTGATCATTACCAGAAGAAGATATCATGTTGCAGTAAGCCTAACAGGGCATAGCCTCATTATTTCTTCTCATCTTGTTGGTTTACTCATTGGTTTTCGTGTGTCTGCCCCAAGGAGTCTACATTGACTTTGAAAGGAACAGTTCAAAGGTTTAGACTCGTAAACAAACTATAAAGCCTCTCTGAGATAAAGAGGGTGTGTTGACCGGCACATATTAATCTCATAATACCCATAAGTATCGCAGGGAGGAAAGCACCTACATCACTTCCTCTCATTAAACTCAACTCCTAATTGGAAGAACAACGTTACATAATTTTTTCAATCTGAAGAATTGTATCCGTTTTTATATATGCCAAAATTGCACCATCGTATTTGTAGCTATTTTGGAAGTTATCAGTGTTGTAATGACTATATAAGCATCATCTTCCATGTGAATGATGATAATTACTCCTGCACAAATGTTTATGTCTGCTTGTCATATTGTTTCTATTGTGGTTGAGTGACCCTGAACACTAACCTTTATGACACAGCAGGAACATTGTCCTCCTTTTTCTCTCTCTCTCTTTCTCTCTCTCTCTCTCCCCCCTCCCTCTCTCTCTCTCTTTGTCTCTCTCCCCCACTCTCTCTTGCTTTGTCTCTCTTTTTCTCTCTCTCTCGCTCTCTCTCTCTACCCCCTCCCCCACTTTTTGTCCCCCTCCTGTCTCTCTCTCTCTTTGTCCCCCCCCTCCTCCCCCAGGACGATGCAGAGGGTCTGTACTGCCAGGAGCAGATCAACAGGTCTATCTACTGGGCTGATGGTTACGTCCTGGTCTTCTCCATCACTGACCACAGCAGCTACCGCACCATCCAGCCTCTCTACCAGCATGTCCGCCGCATACACCCCGCAGGGAACATCCCTGTCATACTGGTGGGGACAGAACGCTTTTATTCATTTGCTTATCTGACCTTTATTTTACCAGGATGTTGTACCACTTTGCTACTTTACTTTACTACTACTTTACCTCTATTTTACTCCTACTTCTGTGTTTGTTAATATGAAGGAATCAGATAGGTGTGACTATCTGGAGATGATGGGCTTCACCTTGCTATCTAGCTTAGGCTTAGGGGAGGTAAGAAGAGGTCCTGCCATATTGCTGACACCTATCTGATTCCTTCAGATCTACAAACACAGAGAGAGTAGGGACTCTGAGAGGGGGCTGGCTGGGGGGTAATCTCTTTAACAGATCATAATATTTGTCTAATCCCTCCCTGTCTCATCTTAGGTGGGCAACAAGAGCGACCTTCTCCGGGCCCGCCAGGTGCCCTCAGACGAGGGCGAAACTTTGGCGGCCTCGCTTGGTGGGGCGTACTTTGAGGCATCAGCGCGGGAGAACCACGAGGGGGTACACGCGGCCTTCCTCCACCTCTGTCAGGAGGTCAGCCGTGCACTGGGAGGGGGCAACGGGGAGAAGAGGAGGGGGGGGCTTCACCTGGCCAGACCCAAGTCCCCCAATATGCAGGAGCTGAAGAGAAGGTTCCGGCAAGTCCTCTCGTCCAAGGTCAAGTCTTCGACCACACTGTGATGCTGAGGGAGAAGGAGTTTCGATTCCGGAATGAAGCCAACTCTGCTGTCATCATTGGGGAAAGAATAGTAAAGGAAAGACTATTTCTGTGGAGCAGAATGGAATTTTGAGATAGACAGTTCTATATTCCATGGAGTGGAACATTGAGAACCATTTCTGTGGACTGGAATGGAACAGAGGGGTAAGTAAGGGCCTGAGACTGGTATTTATGAAGGTCCTTAGTGGCATGTGGTGTCTTGTGATGTCACAAGTCTGTCTGCTGATCCAACCATTGGTGACTGAGGACACTGAACAAGCCGCGCACAGATATAGAGACTGACAGGACTAATAAACTAACTGTAGGCTACTCTAAGATTGCTGTCTTCTGCAGTCTTCTACTTGCCTTCTCAATGTTGAAGAATTTGAATAAACGAATGTAACCTGAAAATGTACTGTACCTAAAGAAGAAGTAGGGTACCAACAGTATTTCCTATATGAAAACATGGAAGGGCTATGGCTAATTAAATGTCATTGCTGAACCCACCAAGCTGCCTACACCACCGCTACATCCTGGTTTGTATGAATCTAAACAAGCTCTGTTCCCCTAGAACATTCCTCTACCCTGGTGAGCCCCTGACCACAGATCTAGGATCAGCTTACCCTACCCCAACCCCAACCCAACCACCCTGAGAGGAAATAGCAGCACTGACCACACACCAGTGCTTAGAGGTAACTTAATCCTGCACTGAAACACACAGGGCTGGTTTCCCGGACACAGATTTATCCGATGTCTAAGACCTGTATCTTCAATTGAGGTTTTCTAGTGAAAATGTTATTTACTTAATCTGTTCCCGGGAAACCGGCCCATAATGTCCTGGATGCTCCATGTCTGAGGGATGTAGGAATAGGATTAACTTCCCCCTAGACGCAGATCTGAGGTCAGTGTCTTGTTTTTCCCCTTTACGGTTAAGTGTAGGATCTGGGGAGGGTAACCTGATCCTAGATCTGTGCCTATAGGAGCCAGTATGATGCTGGCTGTGTTTTCTCTACAGCTGCAGAGGAAGAGACTCTTGAATCTCAATTCTCATGACCTTTCACCTCTTTCTGCTGTGTCAGGGTTCTTTAACACACACCAGAGGTTAGGGAGTGCCTCGTTCTCCCAGACTCCCCCGGATCTCCACACACACACACACATGCACGCGCACACACACACCCACACTTGCGCACGCACACACACACGTTTGCATGCATGGACACACATGCATGGACACATACACACAAACATTCACACAAACACTCATTCTCTCTCTCTACACACAATGACGCCTAGAGCACAGCACTCCAATAACAACAAATTCTTCTGAAAAAGTTTTACTGGTCATTGCACCCCCACCCCTCTCCCCATGACCCCAACCGATGACCTTTGACCTTTCAAAGCTAGTAAGAGGATTCATCTCACAGTGGTGGTTGAGTCACTATGCTTATGTTTGATGTTTGATGTTCATTAAAATACTTGATCTTGTGTGAAGTCTTTTAGTTTTGGAATTGACATTCTTCAGCTGTTTTAATTCCAATTTCCTCCTCTTCCTGTCTTGAACCCCCCACGTATACAGTACAGGCACACGCACACACACACACACACACACACACACAGTCTCCCTCTCACACACACACACACACACACACACACACACACTCACCACAGCCCACATAAAGACCTTCTTCCTGTATGCTACTGACCCAAATGCCCTCATTCCAACGGTCGTCATCACAACAGTTGTCTTACAGAAATGTCACACACCAACAGTCCCCATTGACATACTGCAGCATTCTCCATCAGGGGAGGCTTTTGGAGGTAGAAATTGAACATGTGTTTGATACCATTCCTCATTCCATCCCATGTATTACAATAAGCCTGTCCTCCAATTTTTACCTTCACCAGCCTCCACGGTTCTCCATACTATTATCATGTTTGTTGGGTTGTATGTGTTGTATGGTGAATTACAGCAGCCTGGGTATCAAGTAGTCATAGCACAGTGTTGCAGACCATTCCAACCAAGATGAAATGATGAACAAACTGGATATGCAAAGGTTATTTATTTAGCCATGTTTTGAGGACATTAGAGAATATATTTTTGTTTCACCTCCATTTTCTTTCATACAGTACAGGGGAGGCTGGTGAAGGTAGAAATCAGAGGGCAGGCTCATTGTAATCTGTGCATTACAATGAGCCCGTCCTTCGATTTCTGCCTCCACCAGCCTCCCTTGATAGAGTGGCTGAATACCCTTTGCATACCCAGACAAGCAGAGATGAGGAGTCCACAGTAGCAAATGATCACCACCGGAGAAGAATTGCTTTGACCCTGGAACTGAAGACTCTTCATCTTATCTTTATTTTGGCTTCTTTTAGCTCCATAGATCTTCCTAAATCCAGCCCAGAGCTCACATGCTCCAAACCAGCAGGGCCACATCTGTCATGGATATCAGGAGAGTATTTACTGTTCCTCTCTAACATTAGTTTCACTTGGGCCGCAGAGGAGGAGAGATGACAAGGAGAGACTGGGGATCTTGGAAAGCTTTTGGTTACAAGTTCCCACATTAGTAGAGACACGCTTGCCCCCTCACTTGACAAATACACTGAGATATATACTAACACACTAACACACACACACACACACACACACACACACACACACACACACCACACACACACACACACACACACACACACACACCACTCTCTGGCCCTGTTATAAAACAGAAGCATATGGAAGTCATTCATCTTTACCAGGTTTACTAGGGCACAGGGTCTCCTTGTGTGTGTGTGTGTGTGTGTGTGTGTGTGTGTGTGGGGGGGGGGGGGGGGGGGGGGGGTGCATATGTGCATATGTGTGTGTGAGAGAGAGAAAAGTGCCATATGTGGCCATATGTGGATTTTTCCACACCAGCTCCATTGCTTTTCCTCCTGGTTTCTCACGGGGGTGAATTGAATGGCCTTCACTGCCACTGTTGGCAGATGGATACATTCTTGTTTGTTGTGGAATGTTTCTTGGGACTGAAAAGTGACTGGTGCTTGGCTCTTATCACTGATGCTAAGTTCCACAAAGCATCCAAGAATAAAACAGCAACAATGTTGGTGTTATCAGATCTTGACTGAATGTAAAGTGATGTTTCACTGCATTGCATTGCATATGCTTCGTTTACATCTTGTATCCTGTGTATATGACAAATAAACTTTGATTTGAAAAATGCAATAAATGGAAATAAAATAATAAAACAGTAAAAACATACAGAAACACAAAAAGGTACTTAAATCATAACGGAGGCATAACATAAGACTGCAAAGTTTGTCAAAGCTAATGTTTTTCGTCTCACTTTTACTATTGAGGACAGACAGTGAGAGAGAGAGGAGGGAGGGAATTGAGGTTTTGGGGGGGGGGCCTTCCTCTCCTGCCCTAATAAGCAGATATTGATGGCTCTCCCTCCGTCACCCTCGACTGGCCATCTTTCTCATGTTCCTCACGTCCCACCGCCGCCCACAGAACCAATGATGTCACCTCGCTCAAGACATGATGAAAAGTGGGCCTGAGGGCCTCATGTTCATCCCTGCTCAGAGCAGTAGAGATCTTGGATCAGCTTACCCTCCCCAAAACATCAACCTTAACCATTAGTGGAAGAAAATGCCAAAATGACCTTGGATCAGTGTCTGGGGTGGCAAATTCATCTTACTCCCCTCCACCCTCAAAGAGAGGTGAAGAGAGGAAGATAGTGGAAATGTACTGCACTGTACAAGAGGTTATCAGCTACACTTGAAGAGCAGCATGAAAACATCTGTCTCTGTCTGGTAGAAGTACCATTCATATGGGAAAGGTTGTTATGAAGAGCTTGACTTCATTAAGGGATGTGTGGTGAATGTAGAACAGCTGTCTGACTCCTTAGGACTGGGCCGAAATGTCAGCGCCTCGCTCCCTTATCAGAGAATGCAGGAAGTGCAGTTTAGACCGGGAGAATGCTCAAGACACAATCCTTCAGGGACGAGGAGCGAGGGAGGGAGGGAGGGAGGGGGTTGGGAGAGGGACAGAGGGAAAGAGAAATGACAGGATAAAGAGGGCAGGAGGGGTAGAGGGTGAGAGGCCAAGAGAGGGGGGGGCAAATGCAGGAGTTAGAGAGAGAGAAAGAGAGAGAGATAGAGAGAGAGAGAGAGAGAGAGAGAGAGAGAGAGAGAGAGAGAGAGAGAGAATGGTCTGGAATGACCTCAGAGAGTCCGCATGACAAACTGACTGACACTGAGGGGCTCCAGGCTGCCTGCTTTACACTCAGTAAGATGTTAAAACAAGATTTAAACATGCTGATCAGGGCACTACTCAATAGGTGCATTATACAGTATACCAGGCTACCAGATAACTGGCTATTCATTAACCTATTGACTTAAACAATTTATTACTAGACTATACACTTAAGCATACACATGTAGGCCCTACACACATACACACAATCTGCTGATGTAAGACTACTAGCCATTAGCTAGTCTTGTTTTATCGCCTGTGTGTGAGCTGAGCTTGATTATGCTAAGCTAGGCCTGCTCTACTGTGTTTGGTGATATAGATCTAGAAAATGTGGACATATTTGCTCATAAGGACGTGTTATCTGCAAGCAAATTGCTGAGCAATCATTTCAGGTTCAGAGCCTGTAGCCTGTAGCTGCAGGGGACCAAGGGCCAGGGTTTGTCGGAATGTGCACCAATCCTTAAGAATATTACTGGAATGTGGACCAATACCGTAGCAGATTTATGAACCATGCATACCAATACACACACAGCTGACTGATCGCTCCGATACCTCAATACCACAGGGTGTGAATGGAAACTGGCCAAAGACATAGATCTAGGATCAGTTTACTTCCTTCAAATCCTGACCTGAACCATTAGACAGCACAACACACCACTGAGCCTGGTATGCATGGAAGCATTGTAATGCGTGGAACGGAATAAGGTATGGTAAATGGCAAATACCACATCTACCTCCACCAGCTTCCCCTGCTTGGATCAGTGTGTAGAGGCCACTTCCTCTAACTCTAAGACCAGACCGGGTATGTTTGAGCAGGCTGTTAAGGCAGTGATGATAATCAGAGGTCAAGGTCACACACACACACACACACACACACACACACACACACACACACACACACACACACACACACACACACACACACACACTTCTAACATGTTTTCAAAGCATGCCTTTGACCTCCAGAGAAAACTAATTCATCTTCCAATGCCTCTACATTTGCATGTTGCGACACAAGAACATACTGTATAACATTTTTCAAAGACAGAGAACACAATGAAAGTCCGAAAATGACCCCTTCATGAAACAACAACGTAATGGATGGCCAGCCGCCCACTTCCCTAATTGAAGCCAATTAGAAACCAGATCGTTTGGTGCGGTCTAGTGAGTGGTGGGGCCATTCATTTATGTTGACATGCTCTTCATCATCCTGTTTATATAAACTGTCTCCCAGAAACACTCTATGGGTCTGTAGCAACACCACAACAGTGGTCCAGAGCTGTGTTTACAGATATATAGTATCTATGGCTATGTTTCAATCAGTGGACTCTGGTGGAGACAGAAATTGGAGGA
>NC_139655.1:14073966-14136466 GCF_951799395.1 Argentina silus
CCAGTTTGAGGCAACTTTTGCTTTGTGAAATGGTGCATTATCCTGCTGGAAGTTGCCATTAGAAGATGGGTAAATTGTGGCCATGAAGGGATGCACATGGTCAGCAACAATACTCAAATAGGCTGTGGCATTCAAGTGATGATTGATTGGTATTAACGGGCCCAAAGTGTGCCAAGAAAACATTCCCCACACCATTACACCACCTCCAAGAAGGTGTACAGGTGTGATATTATATATATAAACTTAAATGCATGGTTAACACCATAATAGGGAGGGAGATTATAACATAGATTATAACATTAAAGTGTGTGTTTGTTTAACAAGTATACAAGAAAAATGTATACTACTAAATAATGGCCTATGGAGGTTGCCCAAGAAGAATCCTCTGTGACATGGATGTTGATGATTCTCATTCAGTTTGATCTGGTTTCCCATCTACAGGGAGTTGGGGCCCACAGGGTACAGACAGCATCGTGGGGCCTGTGAGTGAGGGAACACGCGAGTTGCCTACGCTAAGCGTGTGTTAGCCTTGAGATGCCACGCCTGCCCTGTGCCTTCCACAGTATACCTCAGACATGGGACCAGCCAAGAGACACACCTCCTGACCACCAAGAATTTCTCCTCTTCCTCCCCCTCCCTCTCCCTCTGTCTCGCCCACTCCAACTCTCCCTCCGTCTCCCGCTCCATGGCTATACCATCCTCTGGTTCTTCCTGCTGCTAGCCCTACTGTGCCTCTCGCCCTGCCCAGCCCAGGCTGCAGTGTTCAAGGTTGGGGTGGTGGGGCCGTGGGGATGTGATCCTCTGTTTGCCAAGGCCCTGCCCAGTGTAGCGGCCCAGTTGGCAGTCAACCGGATCAACAAGGACCCTGCCCTCTCCTGGGAGACCAGGTTTGACTACGTAGTCCTGCAGGAGGCATGTCAGACCTCCTGGGCCCTAGATAACTTCAGGGGCTTCTATACCCGCGCCACGGGGTTCATCGGACCCACCAACCCTGGGTACTGCGATGCCGCCTCGCTGCTGGGAAAGACCTGGAACAAGGTAGGTGGAGGGGTAACGGAGGAGGTTTCAGGAACACTTTTTTATTCAATTTGTATTTCTCTCCATTCCATAACACTCCATTCCATAACACTCTATCCCAAACCATTCCATGCCATCTCATTCTATTATATTAATTCCATGACATTCCGTCCCAACCCATTCTATTCCATCTCATTCTATTTAATCCTATTGTATTCCTCTCCATTCCATGACATTCCATCCCTGCCCATTCCATTCCATGTCATTCCAAGGCGGTGTTCTCGTGGGGGTGCGTAGGCTATGAGCTGGATGATGTCCGGAGCCACCCCACCTTCGCCCGTTCTATGCCCAGGCCCACCTGGGTGCTCATCAGCCTCATGCAGCACTTCCGCTGGGCACACGTTGCCATCATCGCCTCCTCAGAGGAGAGCTGGGTGGAGACCTCCAGCCAGGTGGGTAGTTTCTGCTATATGTTTGTTTTATACTGGGCAGCAGGGGAGGCTGGTGGAGGTAGAAATTGCAGGACGGGCTCATTGTAATGCATTAAACGGAATAAGGAATGGTTTAAAACCAGCCCGCCCGCTGGGCAGTTGGTTTACAGTACATACTGCACAATAATTGGAGTTTGTTTTATTCTTTCACATGTGTAGAATACAATGCAATACAATACAATACAATAATATTGTCATCCAATTAATTAGATTGACAGTAATAACAAAGTTTGCTCGTGTTTTTGGGCACCAAGAAAACATCTTGTTTTGATGTGACTAGTAGCAATTCCTCTGACCTCTGACCTGTGTGTAGGTGGCCAACTCGCTGCGTAGTCATGGGATGTCCGTGCGGCTGGTGACCTCCGTGTCCAACGACCCCTTCAGCATGAGGAAGGCCCTGGGCAAGGTCAGGAAGATGGACGAGCTGCGCTGTGAGTACTGACAAGTGAAAGGGATGGTTATTCTGGTTGGTAATGTTGTTCAGTGTTTTCTAATGAATGTAAAGGGAGAAAGAGAGGATGGACTTCTAAATCTGCGTTACACATAGTCTCCTAGTCTGTCCTGTCGTGAGCTGAGAGTGTTGGATAGGTGGAAACAATATTGTGACACTTTCACCCAATCACATGGCAGGACGATCAATCAATCAATCAATCAATCAATCAATCCACTACCATATCGCTCACCTCTCAGATCTCCAGGAGTGCCTGATGCCTGACAAGAGATTGATTTAGAATTCAGTGTACACTGTTCCTGCCTCTACTCCCTCCTAGTGGTGATCTTGTGCATGCACTCGGTGCTGATCGGTGGAGGCACCCAGAAGCTCCTCTTGGAGATGGCCTATGACATGCGCCTGGCCGACGGTTCCCGGGTCTTCCTGCCCTACGACACCCTCATGTACAGCCTGCCCTACCGTAACGTGTCCTACCCAGCCCTCAGGACCAACAGTAAGCTGCTGAGAGCCTACGACGCCGTGCTCACCATCACCATAGACTCACCCACCACCTCCTTCTACCAGGCCTACCAGCAGGCCATGGACAAGGGGGAGGTGGCCGCTAACATCAAACCACATCAGGTGAACACACACAATAATATAGACGGGAGAGAAACACTTCAACGTACCATGATAAAGATATCTAGATATCTAGGTATCAATACATAGTCTCATTTAATACATCAGCGGTTTACTTCAGAGCACAGAATGTCTGTTTATGATTATGTGTGTGTGTGTGTGTGTGTCTCCTCTGGGGAGTTTTTTTCCATGGCTTACTTTGGGGGCCTATGGTTTGATGCTAGATCATATTGTATTTATTGTTTATATTGTTTGTATTGTTTATGTTGTGAAGCACTTTGTGACATTTGTCTATGTCAAAAGTGCTATACAAATTCATTTGATTGAAATGTGATTGATTATGTGTGTGACCCCCCCCAGGTGTCTCCTCTGTTCGGCACCATCTACAGCTCTGTCCTGTTC
The DNA here is from genome assembly GCF_951799395.1 of Argentina silus. Classification (NCBI taxonomy): domain Eukaryota; kingdom Metazoa; phylum Chordata; class Actinopteri; order Argentiniformes; family Argentinidae; genus Argentina; species Argentina silus. The sequence goes on from NC_139655.1 coordinate 14,076,946, forward strand.
ATGGCCCATGCAGTCCAGGGGGTCCAGAGTTCAGGGGATTGGCTGTCTGGAAGTAACCTGGCCAGGCACACCAAGAACCTGGACTTCGAAGGCTTCAGCCACCCTGTCAGGACCAACCTCTCTGGGGCCGGCCTGGCTGACTACCTGGTGCTGGATACGGATGGCAAGTCCTGGGAACTGAAGCCTACGCACAGGTAGATGAGGGTGTGTGTGTGTGTGTGTGTGTGTGTGTGTGTGAGAGAGAGAGAGAGAGAGAGAGAGAGTGACAGAGAGAGAGTGTGTGCGTTATTATTGATTACTGATATTGATATTGATTATTTTTCATATTGATGACGGTGCCAACCTTGTCTATAGGATAGAAATGGAGGCTAACTTTGTGAGGTATCTTGGGAGAGATATCCACTTCCCCCACGGAGTCTCCCCCAAAACTGACTCCAGCTGCTGGTTTACCAATGGGATCATCTGCTCTGGGGGTGAGAGGATGTACACACACACATACACACACACACACACACACACACACACACACACACACACACACACACACACACACCCACACGCACACACACGCACATACACGCACACGCACACACACACGCACACGCACACGCACACACACACACACACACACACACACACACACACACTGTACAGTATACACACACACGCACACATGCACACACATACGCTACAGTGTTATTTCTCTGTTTCAGGTGTGAACCTGTTCTCTGCTGTTAAGGTCTTCCTGGCTATCGTCATGTTGGTCCTCTTCTCTATTGCCCTGTCTTATGGCCTCAGGTAACACACACATACACACACACACGCATGCACGCACGCACGCACGCACAGACCCTCATACACTCCTCAATGCTTCATACACATTGTCTTGTTACATAGGTATGATTCATTAATACACTTGGAAACCATGTAGTGTGTTCAGAAGTTGTATTCTGTGTTATAGAGTTACTTCCTCACCAGCACTTACTGTACAAACTGTACCTGTTTATTCAAAAAAGGAAACATCACCAAACATCACCAAAAGCAGAACTGAATATAAAAACTGTCCTCATTCGTATTTTAATTCAGCTTCTCCTTCCTTCTCTTTAATCATTATTAGTCATTTTTTTGCTTTACCTTCTATGTAAAAAAAACATTTTGGGAAAAAATAGGTGCACCATGGTGAAAACTCTTAGTGAATCAGGTTCTTATGTAATATTGAAGACAGGGTTGATCTTTGATTACTGGTCACTAGTCTTCTCCGTGTTCTATGATGGAGGAATTTGTTCTGGTCATATTTTGGGGTGATTGATACGGTCGTAGCCAAGATGATTGTTTATCTTCGACCTCTTGTTGCCCTAGGCGACGCATCAAACAGATCCGTTTGGTCAAGGGTCCCAACAAGATCCTACTGACTCTGGAAGATGTCACATTCATCAACCCGTCGATTAACAAGAAGGTCAGCCCCATCCCTTTTTCTACCTTGAAAGTAGCTCTTTATTATAAAATGTATAATTATCTATCAAGAAACAATAAATAGATGATAGATATTGTGTGGACATGTTTGATGAAACGTAAACGTCTGCTGTTGCTCTGTCTGGTACCGAAGCTGAGCATTGACGAGACCAAGAGTAGCACCAGCGATACCAGGAAGAGCTCCGAACGCAGCCTCACCGCGTCCCCCTTCTCCAGCCAATCACCTGCCACCTACGAGAACTCCAACACGGTCATCTATGATGTGAGAGAAAGAGAGAGAAGAAGAGAGAACGATAAAGAGTGTGTTTGTGTGTGTGTGTGAGAGAGAGAGAGAGAGAGAGAGAGAGAGAGAGAGAGAGAGAGCATGATTGGTTGTTTGATGGTTGATTGATTGTTTTTTACTAAGCTCAATAGCTTTACATTCTCTAGTTTGGCATTGGCCAATTTAATATATGCCTCTAAACTGCTATGTCTTGTATATGTGTATCTCAAGGGAGACTGGGCGTGGCTAAAGAGACTTCCTTGTGGAACGTTCAGGAGCATCAACCGCAAAACCAGTGATCTGTTTGAACTGGTGGGTCCCCTTTTCCTACATCTATTCACTGTGATATCATACATTTTTACTCACATCGTCAACAACTAGAACTGCCCAGTACTGACCACTGACCCCTGACCCCTTGACCCCTGCCTCTATCTATAGATGAAGGACATGCGCCACGAGAACGTCAACCTTTTCCTGGGGTTCTTCCACGACTGCGGGGTGTTTGCCATCGTGACAGAGTATTGCTCCAGAGGAAGCTTGGAGGACCTGCTTCTCAACGAGGATGTCAAACTGGACTGGATGTTCAAGTCCTCTCTCCTACTGGACCTGATCAAGGTGAGGAGGGAGGAGGGAGGGAGGGAAGAGTAAGCTGCACTCTCTACTTCTGGATCTTGGAGTAAGGAGGAGGAGAGGAGGAGAAGAGGAGGTTGAGGGGAGGGAGAGGGAAGGAGTAGAGGGGAGGATGTATACTGTTCGGAGGAGAGGAGTGCTGAGTTCTCTCTCTCTCTCTCTCTCTCTCTCTCTCTCTCTCTCTCTCTCTCTCTCTCTCTCTCTCTCTCTCCCAGGGTATGAAGTACCTTCATCACAGGAGTTTGTATCACGGCCGTCTCAAGTCTAGGAACTGTGTGGTAGACGGGCGCTTTGTTCTCAAGATCACTGATTATGGTTACAACGAGGTTATAGAGGCCCAGAGGTTCCCCTACACGGAACCGCTTGATGAGGGTGAGTGATTCTGGAATGGACTGGAGTTCTGATTGGAATGGGTTTTGACTGAATTCTGTAACCCTATGTAATTGTATGTATGAGTGTCTGTGTGTATATTAACCCTGTACCTGTGTGTGTGTGTGTGTGTGTGTGTGTGTGTGTGTGTGTGTGTGTGTGTCTATTTCAGAGCTGCTGTGGGCGGCCCCTGAGATCCTGCGGGGTCCGAATCCTGGTCTACATGGTAGTTTCCATGGCGACATCTACAGCTTTGCCATCATCATGCAGGAAGTGGTAATGAGGGCCCAGCCCTTCTGCATGTTGGAGCTCTCTGCTGCCGGTAACACCTGGTTATGTTAGAATCCTATAGAAACACCTGGTTATGTTACAATCCTATAGAAACACCTGGTTATGTTAGACTCCTATAGAAACACCTGGTTATGTTAGACTCCTATAGAAACACCTGGTTATGTTAAAATCCTATAGAAACACCTGGTTATGTTAGACTCCTATAGAAACACCTGGTTATGTTAGACTCCTATAGAAACACCTGAGTTCACTAGCTGTGTGTGAGCGCACTAACCTGTACCTGTCAGTTATGTGTGATAACTGTGTTTTACCTGTATGATGTCATAACTAATATCACAACACAGGTTGATACAACAGTGCTGTATGTAGCCTCTCTCTCACCTTGACAGCAGCTTAGAACTATGTGATGTCCTGTTGGGTTTTTACAACTACAAACTAGTTGCAGAGAACAACTGTTCATTGATAAATCAAAACACAACATTAAAACTTAAAAATGAAAACATAATTTAAAGTACCATTCTAAATTCATGATCTCCTGCCTACCCCCGGTCTCTGCTGTGCGTGGCACTGTGTCCATGTCCATTTTCCTTCAGAACAATAAAGTTGATCTTATCTTATCTGTAACCACCAGAGATAATCCAGAAGCTGCGTAAGCCTCCTCCCCTGTGTCGTCCGGTGGTCTCCCCTGACTACGCTCCTATGGAGTGTCTCCAGCTGATGAAGCAGTGTTGGAATGAACAGCCCGACAGGCGGCCTTGCTTTGATGACATCTTCGACCAGGTACACAGACACACAGATAGACAAGCAGGCAGGCAGGCAGACAGACAGACAGACAGACAGACAGACAGACGACATCTTAGACCAGCTACACAGACAGACAAACAGACAGGCAGGCAGATAGACAGGCAGGCAGACAGAAAGACAGACAGACGGCCCACTTTTGACGACATCTTTGACCAACTACACAGACAGACAGACAGGCAGGCAGGCAGGCAGACAGACAGAGAGACACAGAGACAGACAGACAGACAGGCAGACAGACAGACAGACAGGCAGAGAGGCAGGCAGACAGGCACACACTAAACACTCACTGATTTGTATTACTCTATAATTGACTGTGTGAGTTCCACTGACTGATTCAGGATATCACTGTTTGACCTGATTGTTGACCTGATTTGTCCAGTTTAAGAACATTAACCAGGGCAGGAAGACCAACATCATAGACTCCATGCTGCGGATGCTGGAGCAGTACTCCTCTAACCTGGAGGAGCTGATCAGAGAGAGGACGGAGGAGCTGGAGATAGAGAAACAGAAGACTGAGAAACTCCTTACTCAGATGCTGCCTCCGTGAGTCACATACATACAGTATACACACACACACGCACGCACACACACACACACACACACACACACACACACACACACACACACACACACACACACACACACACACACACACACACACAGACACAGACACACACACACACACACACACACACACAGACACAGACACAGACACAGACACACACATACACACACACACACACACACACACACACTAACTAAATAACAACTGTCTTTTTTCTTGTTTTCGCTGGCTGTTCTGACTGTCTCAGGTGCACCTTCACAAGACATCCAAAACACAGGCCATTGGTTTTTATAAAATTAACTTGCACTTCATAAAGGTTGTGCCTTTAGTCACTGGCATGCAACCATGGAATGTTCTCCTGCACAAATGCATTGGTCATTAGACACATTGCTCTCTGGCCTTGTTTCTTTATCTTCAGCTGTGCTGTCAGACACTGCTGTCATCGTGGTAGTAAAGCTGCCTCCAGAGCTTCTGGCCTTTCTCTGCTTGAACATGTTGGTGGTCTTTGGTGATGCTTTTCTGATGACCAGGGTCTTGTATGTCTCCAAACAAATCTAATACAGTGGTAGCTTGCTTTTCAATGAATACCACAAGATCTTTGAATTTAGCCCTGTGTTGGCTAAGTTCGAGGATGTCACAGGGCCTTGACCTCCATTTATCCCAAGACTTGTTCAAGACAATAAGCCTGAGGTTTGAGAGGCTATCAAGTTTTTCCAGGTATTTCAAATGTTGCATGGTATTGTTACATCCTCTCAGATAAAGCCCATATGCTTGCAGTGATTTTACATCATCTGCTTTTATGCTTATCCAGCATAAAGCACTTGATTTTGTTCCAAAGTTCTTTTCTTCAACATAGCCTCCTCAACATATGCAGCCGGCTACGCACTAGGTCTCTTGACTGTCCAGTGGTATACTGTCCCAGGAAGTAGTCTGTCTTGACTATTACTTGTCTTATCTACAATTCCATGTTCAAACTCTCGCATGAAGGGTCTGAAGTTCAATGGGTCTCCATCAAAAACAGGGATTTCCCTCCCAGGAAGTAGAGCGAGTCTTTGCTGAGTAGGAAGGTTTTCAGCAATATAATTTTGTCTTTGCATTACATTGGACATCATATTTTGATCGACAGGTTCATTCATTTTGAATTGTTCATTCACAAATGTGGTTTGTGTATGTTCACTTTTCATGTGAGATTTGAGTTGCAAAGTTGGCTTTGGCCTTTCATGAGCTTGATATTCGGTTTCGCTGTCAGCACCAACAGATGATTGCTCAAGATTCATCGAGTCAGGTTGTTCCTTCATTTTATCAAAATGAGCATTCATGCCATCTTCATCTTGTCCTGTTGCACTTACTTGAAAAGAGGTTTAACATTTCTCTAGAACTTTTATTTTGGCGGTGGAGGCTGCGATGTCAATCCTTATCTTCAATTTTTCTTTTTCAATTCAACCTCCTCCAGCTCTAAAGTACGCTTCTCTTCCATCCCTCCATTTCATTAAAAAAAATCCACAAAATTCGTCATTTAGCTTCAAACCAATTGTCTTCACTTTCTATTTCATCCTCTTATTACATCATATGCAGTTTCGTGGATTTCCTTGAAATCATTCAGAGCTCGATTGAACACTTCAACACGCTTGTTTACATCTTCAACACTTCCATCAGCAATGGTCTTATCTCATTCATTCTCCTTGGACATTTTCCTAGTTTAGCTCTACGGGTTCCAATCCATGACATCGATTCAGTAACCGCTGCAGCCGCAGCAGTCTGCCTGGCTTGGTTCAATTCATCTGCCATAGTAACTTAGTAACACTTTATGACGGGTCCACTTGTTTATGTGCATCAAACAGTGTTGCATAAAAACGGTCATCAATTACAATAGCGCAGCGCAGCATTTATAAACATTCATTCAACTCTGCGAGTCCATCAACACATTCCATATAGCAGCATTAGAATTAGCCATCAATTAGTTTGGTCCCGGTCCAATATCAATATCAATATCAATATCAATATCAATATCAATATCAATATCAATATCAATCTCTCCAATATCAATATCAATATCAATATCAATATCAATATCAATCTCTCCAATATCAATATCAATATCAATATCAATATCAATATCAATATCAATATCAATCTCTCCAATATCAATCTCTCCAATATCAATATCAATATCAATATCAATATCAATATCAATATCAATCAAAGCTCTGAAGATTCGCTTGACTGAAATCCTTCCAAATGAGCGGTCTCAACTCCGTTAAAAACAATACAGCAGGAATGCTTCTTCATTTAACTTGCGAGTTCAACTTGCTGGAGATTTTTCAATGCAAGAGTTACATGATGTAGTGGCTATCAAAAACAACAATTAGCCACCGCCCAAGCATGAGTGGAGTAGTTTCAACGCACTTGTTTGCTTGGCTCATACAGTTGTAGACCCAGGATTCAGGATTGGATGAATGAAAGGTATCCCAAAATAATAGGATACGGACTGTGTAGTGGTGTAATCAGTATAATAACCTCTAAATATTAAGTTGAAGATGCAAGTTCAAGCGGTCAAAAAATCTCGCTTCCCCACACTTGCTAACACTCCAACATTCTCAGGTATAGGCCAAAACTATAACTAATAAATAGGATGTTTTTCTTCATATGGTCATAATTCACAAACCTGAATCTTGATAACAACTTAAAAGTATTTGGCTCCAACAGGGCTAACTCTGTCTTGAGTGATTAACTGGGTTTGATCCCCTTGACCAAATGGAGCTCTAAGAAATCCTACTTCCTGGTCTCTGTTATGATGATTATTTGTGTCTAAAACCCAGGTCGGTAGCCGAGGCTCTGAAGGTTGGTGGCACCGTGGAGCCAGAGCACTTTGACAACGTCACACTCTACTTCAGTGACATCGTCGGCTTCACCACCATCTCGGCCAATAGTGAGCCTATCGAGGTGGTCAACCTTCTCAACGACCTCTACACAGTTTTCGACGCCATCATAGGCGACCACGATGTCTACAAGGTAGTGTGTGTGTGTGTGTATGTGTGTGTTTCTTCTGTCCCTCCCTTTGAAATAGTATTGCTGTTCAACTACCCCACACTCTTTCCTGCTCTGCCCCCACCCCACCCCACCCTACAAACACACACACACAGGTGGAGACGATAGGTGATGCCTACATGGTGGCATCAGGGTTGCCAGTGCCCAACGGTGATCGCCACGCGGCAGAGATCGCCAACATGGCGCTGGACATCCTCAGTGCTGTCGGCACCTTCAAGATGAGACACATGCCCGATGTGCCCGTACGGATACGCATAGGACTGCATTCAGGTTAGAGATGGAGACACACACACACACACACACACACACACACACACACACACACACACACACACACACACACATGCTGCACCCATTTACACACTTATACTGTATGCGTGTACCCTGTAGGTCAGTGTATGGTGGGACTGACAGTGTGTATGTGTGTGTGTGTGTGTGTGTGTGTGTGTGTGTGTGTGTGTGTGTGTGTGTGTGTGTGTGTGTGCGTATGCGTGTGTGTGTGTGTCTGTGTGTGTGTATGTGTATGTGTGTGTGTGCCATAGGTCCGTGTGTGGCAGGGGTGGTGGGACTGACCATGCCCAGGTACTGTCTGTTTGGAGACACAGTGAACACGGCCTCACGAATGGAGTCTTCAGGAGTGCGTAAGTTACCATGCACTGAGTCAGCCTTATATAGTTGTTCTATGCCTTATCAATAATCTAATCTAGTTTAGTTGTTCTGTTTCTATGTTTGACCAGTTTTATTGAGTTCCTTTGTTGGATTATTGATCCTAGTGGCTGTGGTTGCTTGTCCTCCTTAAATGAATCCACATGTCTGTGTGTGTGTGTGTGTGTGTGTGTGTGTGTGCGTGTGTGCGTGTGTGTGTATGTGTGTGTGCGTGTGCCTGTGCGCGTGTGTGTGTGCGTGTGTCCGTGTGTCCTGTTGCCTGTTTTTGCAGCCTACAGAATCCACGTCCACAGTAGCACTGTTAAAATCCTGCTGGAGCTGAAAGTGGGATACAAGGTTCAGCTGAGAGGCAGGACAGACCTGAAGGTAGAGTCACAACTCACCTGGATTGAATAAATTAGACATAACACAGTAACATGTCAATGCCCTCCATATTTCTTATGCTCTCCTCTTCTCTCTCCCTGCCCTCATTCTTATTTTCTCATCTCTCTCGTTCCTCTCCTCTCTCTCTCTCTCTCTCTCTCTCTCTCTCTCTCTCTCTCTCTCTCTCTCTCTCTCTCTCTCTTCATCACAGGGTAAGGGTACAGAGGAGACCTATTTTCTCATAGGGAGAGATGGCTTCACCAAACCACTGCCTTTGCCACCCGAACTCAAGCCAGGGTAAGATTGTGGCATACACCCCTGCCTCCTCATCCTCCCTGCCCTGTCTGCCCCCCCCTCCGCTGTCTGTCAGGTTCTATCTTTTATATATCCAGTCTTCAGGCTGATTTATACCTTCTGCTTGGGTCTGCTTGGGTCCGTGCGGAAGATATTGTGCAATAGAGGACACACATCGGCACACATCCCTGAAAAAGTGTCCGCACTGAGATACTCGGCGCAGTTTTCCATTGTTTTCCATTGTCATAGATACGCATGGATGACAAGGTATAAATGCAAATCCCTATGCTGATTGTTATAAAAATACGCTATGAAAAGCCATGCGGATGTCAATGCGAAAGGTATAAATCAGCCTTCACCACACCACTTAGAATGGACCCACCATGCGTTCTAGAATGGAGTCATGTGTTCTAGAATGGAGCCATGCATTCTTGAATTGCCATGCATTCTAAGTAGTGGATATTGGAAGATACTGCTTTGTTGATCCTGCCTCTTCAATTCATCTCCACAGGCAACTGGCCCATGGCCTGCAGATGGAGGAAATAGCCCAGTACAAGAGGCGGAAAGCCGAGAAACAACTTGCAAAGAAGAATAACTGAGGTAATGTTATGCATGGACAATGTATAACATTACTGGCTCTTTTTTGGGGGACATCAGTTTAAGACTTGGGAACTTTTGGGATCCTGACAAAAACATAACACTAGTTTGGGTTCACCGCAGACCTTGTGATTTGTTGACTTAACAAGACGAGTTTCACTTGTTTTAATAACTGATGAGTATGTAATCATTGATATGAAATACTGATGTGTGAAGATTGTTCTCCATAACTCATTTCAGTTGACGTAGGATAAATTTGAGGGCACAGGCACATTGTTGATAGAGCCTCATAAAACAACTAGTATCATTTAGCATATCATCACAAGTAAATATCCTGTTTTCAAATTAGTGAAATAAACTGCGAGGACAAACAAATGTATCACTGCAAGGCCAATTGAACTAACAGGGTACGCAACACTCCAGGACACGACACAGCACAAGACATCCAGATCAGGGGAAGCTGGTGTGTTTGATACATTCCACATTCCATGAATTACAATGAGCCGATTTCTACCTCCACCAGCCTCCCCTTATCCAGATAATGTACTATATGGGCGATCACCATCGCCGCCTACGCCACGTTATCTGAGCTGTCAAGATAGTCGCCATCCTATGTGTGGAATGCCATACGTGTTCCTGTTTATCATGTATGCTACGCTATATATGTTGTCCATATTTGTATCCTGAGTCTTATCTGTGTTCACCAGCGCTGTGTTTAAAGACCTGATACCCTGTGAATAGTTGGAATCTTTCATCTTTTGTTCGCCATGTCTTCCAGACCTAAGATGTCCAAGGACTTTAAGCAGCTTTTGCAGAAAACCGTGAAGAAGATCACTCAGGCCCGTCAGGTGATGGAGATTATGATGGACGAGGATAACGTCATGATGCATCACCATTGACCTTTGACCCAGCCAGAGAGGGGCATCATGGGAGCTACAGCCAGAGCACAGCCAATGGAATCTCAGGAATGTCGAAGAAATGTGGAAACAGCACACAGCTGCTTTTTGGGGGTTTCATTGCTGGCTACCTCAAGAGCTATCTTCATGTTAATTTTTTACGCCACAACTCCCCCATGAGACCCTCACAGTCTGACTACAGCCCCCCTGGAGAGACCAGTGGAGGGGCTGCTTGTAACTGTTCCCCCCAGTATAAGACCTGGGCTTCTCCCACTAGATCTCTATGTGGAATCTATATGAGTCAAAATCACTACTAGGAAGAGCATGCAATTAAATAAATTGGAATGAGAACCAGGAGAGTCAGAGAAGGAGATAACTTGTGGATATATACTGCTCTGTCCTGCTGTCTAAATAGAAGCTGTCCTCCAGACAGCGGTGTTTGGTAATACATTTTACAAGCCCTGAGTCTGAGGAACTGAGAGAGACTGTGTGTGAGTGTGTGTATGTGTGCGTGCATGTGTGTGCGTGCGTGTGTGCATGTCGGGGGAAGTGGAAGTGGCTACCCTGCCGGGGCTTGTAGAGATTACAGAAACTTGTTTGAAATATGAAGCAGCTTGCGTGATGAGATGAGAAGAGATGAGATTAGATGAAGTCACATGTGGATCTATTAATAATGTCTGTGAATCCATTACTCAGCAGCACAGGGATCAGGTCTGTTATCAGAGGAGAGGAGAGCGCCTCGCAAAGCCTCTTCCTCCCTTCCCTTCACTCCTCCTTTCTCCTTCCCCCCTCCTCTTCTTACCTCTCCCTTCTCCTGCTCCTCCTCTTCGTGCCCATGACGAACAAACTTGCATGATCGGCATGGTCCCCAATGTTGGAACAAAAGACACTCTGTCTGTCTGTATGCTGACCATCAAAACACAACGGTTTCTTCTTCTTTTTTGTTGAGTCATATGTCTATACCATGGAGTTACTGCATCTCAAAAAACTACCAGGAAAAAACTGACCCCTGGAGTTAGACTCACAGATGATCCACTGTGGAGCACTTGTTCAACTGTAATTAACACAGTGATAAGTGTTATAACATACAGGTCTGTTTCTGTGAGAAAACTCTCACAATGTCACCAACCCACTAGTTTTAACAGTGTGGTCCAGACAAGAGTGTTTTCATGGAACAGGACATTTGAAAAAAGACATCTGTTTTATCTGTCTTTTATTTATTTATGTGAGGCCTAATGGCTATGGTATGTACTCACAGAACGGTCCCCACAGAAGTTCTTTAGAGCTCACTAATACAGCAGGATCACTTCCTCAGAGGCACAAGCATATCTGTACCCATGTATAGCTTCTCCATGTATTTATTCTCTTGTCACTTTAATATGTATCGTAACGTACTCAGATGGATCATTGTGTTTACCAGCGTAAATTGTACTGTCTATATTTATGTATGTCTAACATTGTGTCCTGTAGATTGTTAATATGGCTTGTTGTCATCCTAATGAACTATAGGCTTGCAGTACCATTAGTTACTGGTCACAAGCTGCTCAGTAAACCCACAATAATGCACTTTCATGGCCCAGATGTGGTTACTCAGAGAAACCATTAAATATATGGCCATAGTTTAACGATGAAATGACTGGCAGCAGACTGTTGAAATAAAACATATCTCCTAGAACACACATAACTGCATACTCTCTCACTGTCTATTTCAGTTATAGGGATTTCAGTTACAGTGGTCTGCTATAGTCCTTTTGCTCTTGAGAACTCTACAAAGGATCTTGATAATGCATAATGCTTGACGTTACAGAGAAATGCCCTATCTGTTGTTTTAAACAGGTAACAGGTAGATATGAGATTACCATAAACCATTACAGATATGGATTACAATTTATATATACATTTACATCTATCTAATTGAGGTGTTCTCTATTTCTTTTTTTAAAACTGGCCAAAGAATATATCAATGTACAGGTGTGTACAGGATGGCCGGCTCAGGTATTGACCAAACACAGGTACCATACAGAGTACAGCACAGGTATACCGTCTGGTTGTGAGCGGGCCACAGTGCCCTCTGGTGGGCATCAGAGCAGACACAGCATATGGTGACCTCAATGTGTCTGGGATTACCCAGCGTTGTGGCTGGGCCAGGGCTGAGGCCATGACCCATCTCCTAGAAGGACGTGTGCTAGGGGGACATTCCTAACCAGATTATAGTCCCTTCCTGGTTTAGACCTGCTCATCGACCATACAGCCATATTATCACACACTGATGGGAATATCAGATATAAACACCATTTACATCATCATCATCATCATCCTCATTGTCATAGGAGCCACAGGCTGTCTGGCTGGGTTACAGGTCTGCAGCACCAGATATCCTGGTGATGGTCGACACCACACTGGAAAAAGAGAGTAAAGGGATATGATGTACACGTCAAGGGACATGATGTAACAATGTGTGTGTGTGTGTGTGTGTGTGTGTGTGTGTGTGTGTGTGTGTGTGTGTGTGTGTGTGTGTGTAAAAGTAAAGTGCGTAAAGTGACATGATGTACATCAAAGGACATGATGTAACAGTACAATCTGTTGTACTCTGATCTATGGAACACAGGGTTCAAGCACTAGGGTTAAGGGGTCAGTTGAATTTCAAATCAGTCAATTCAGGAAGTAAATTAAATAACAATTCAATGATTGCAAATGGGGAAGTGATTTGATTTTTGTAAAATCAAATCACTTCCTGAATTGGCTGTATTGAAATCGAATTGACCCCAACTCTGTTGACATGTGATCTTCAATACATTTTGAACCCAGAGAAGGCTGCAGGGGAGAAAATAGGAATGCAGAGTAGAGTATTGATAAATAAAGGTTCAATCGTGTCTATGCATCATATTTCTATCTGCAACATTGCACCCTATTGGCAGGGTCTGGGAGCTGCTGTACAGGGTCTGGGATGTATTGTTTTGATATTCCTGAATATCACTAGTACATTTCTGTAACACTGTTCAACACAGTGTGATGCAAGTATTTCAAAGCCTTTAACGTCATGTGCAGAATAGCTATGAAAGTATACTGCTATCAAGGGATTTATTATGTAATCAGGGTTTAATGGGGATGGTGTGTGTGTGTGTGGGGGGGGGGGGGGGGGCATGTGTTAGTAATATTATCTATAATAGGTTAGAAGAACAAGTATCACTGACTTCACAACATTCCAGTTAGTACATTTTCCACAACAACATAGGGGAGAAGCTTTTGTTCCAAATGACATGAGCACAACAGAAGGGGCAGGCCTCGTGTAATGCCCCATGATAACGGTAGAGGGCGCTGTCTGCATGGTGGACATTTTCTGTTGCAATGTCACTGCAATATTGGTAGACAAACATCTAACAAAAGCATTGACAGGACACTGAATAAATAATGGGATGTTATTAAATGTATCATATCTGTTCGATATCTACTCAAGAAATATGTATCTGATTCAACTGCCTAAAATCATTTTTGCCGAACTGTTTTTCACAGTTAGAAAATACTTTATATGAATTAGGTGATTCCTCCCTTTGGAAAATTAATGTGTGACAGTAGGCTATGGTGAAATACCACAATCTACTGTGAGGACAGTGACTACGCTAAATTGTGTTTGGATAAAATCAGTAATACTTTACACTCTCTCTCTCTCTCTCTCTCTCTCTCTCTCTCTCTCTCTCTCTCTCTCTCTCTCTCTCTCTCTCTCTCTCTCTCTACTGGCAGGTTGACTAGACTGGATGGATAAATGATTGCCTAAGCACCACGGTTCATTAACAAAACAAAAAGACACATGAGATTCATGATCATAGCCTATGTTGTACATCTGTGAATGGAAACATTATGACACATTTTTTAACCATTATTTATCAAGGTTAGTGTCATTGTGAGATATGATCTACTTTACAAGAGATCTGGTATGTGAATGTGAAACCAAAAAAATCTGTAAACAATTTGCCAACAAGGTTTTGGGAGGTCACTAAATCAGACTGATCCCAGTGTCACAAGGGGCCTCTGACTCTTTAGTGTTTAAGATCTAAAAAAAAAATCTAAATAAACCCCTGACCCCTCACCCTAGGCTACTCCTGAGATCTGACTGGATTGCATAGGTGTTAGCAAAATTCAATTTATTTTTATTTATTTTTAAAGTCCATCTGGCTTGGTTATCAGTGGGTAACATAGGCGCTAAGGACCACATTGCTAAGACCTATCTAATCCTCACAGATCTACAAGTGCCTAGTAAGTAGGGGCTAGGGGTTGATTTGGGGATTGTGTTTATGGAGTTCTTGATTCTTCCCACATCCTGCTTACACCTATCCTATTTTTTCAGCTATGCTAATACCTAAAGGGCAAAGGGTTGTTTTCGCCCAGAGCTTTTGGTTGTGGCTCTTAAACCCTACAAATAGATAGTATGAGAGACGTGCAATATGAGGGAGGGGATTCACCTTGATGAAGAAGAAAAAAACAGCACAGCCAATGGTCCATGTGGCCAAACTATGATTGGATATCAAATGCATCAATCCAAGGTATTGACCATTGAGAGGCATGGGGTCCACATATGCCTATCACTACGCCTCAGATAACTGGTCATTTAATTGTCAATCACCAAAAGAACGTCTCCGCCTCCCGAACACTTCAATGAAACTCCGTGAAATGCCATTGCTCAACCGTATTGACGTAAAACACTAATAACCCATAATGATTGGCTCAATTGCCTGTCAACGACCGTCAATCTAAATGATTATCCAATTGGAACCCCAGTCTGGCTCATTGTTCCTCCTGCTTGTGCATGACGCACCGGTCACGTGTTGTTTGTGCTCTGGTCCGTAGAGATGTGTACAGAGAGGGAGAGGGGAACAGATTGCTAGCCAGCTAGCTGGATTCTACCGATTATAGAAACAGGGGTGAACGTGGTCATGTTGCAGACGGTGGGCTTCATTCCGTAAAAGCCCCGTACCCATTGGAATAGCTGTTTTTTTTCTCACGAGGAGGCCCGGACGGCCGTTTTATCGGAACAAGGAATAGTTGGATTACAATCGAGCCGTGCAGCCGGACTCGGGAGCCTGACTCCCAAAACAAGAATGGGGTCTGTGTCCATACGGCTTAGGTAAAGTGACCTTTGATTGTGTACTCTAAATGGCAAATTTCATGAATTACCAAGGAAGCAACGCCGCTATGTTGATGCTGGAGACGCAGCAGAGGGCCATCGGGAGTAAACCGACGGCCACGACGGCCAATGCCGACACCACAGTCGGGGAACCCCCTTCTCCCTTAATTAATATCGGCGGCGGCGGCGGCGGCTCTCGTTTCCATCAACATTTGCCGCCCTCCAACCACCACAGCTACCATCACCAGAGCATCCAGCCAAAGGAGCAACAACAACAACAACATCCGCTATCGCACCACTACCAGGCGCAGCAGCATCTTTCCGGTGAAAACATCCAGGAGTCGCCGGTAAGGAAAGCCTCTTCGTCGTCGTCGTCTAACGTGGTACATGAGGACCTCTCCGCTGCTACCGCTGGGCATCCATTCGCGGCGTCGGTGAGCGCCACCGGTTCTATAGCGTCAAATAGCAACGTTAGCGTCGCTGCTACCTCAGATGTTGTGGACGACATTCAGAAGTGTGGCTACCTGAGAAAACAGAAACACGGTCACAAGAGGTTTTTCGTGCTGAGGGCGGCTAGCCACCTAGGCCTTAGCCGGTTGGAATACTATGACAGCGAGAAGAAATTCCGGAATAGCCTGCGGTCTGCTGCCGCGGCTGCCGCGAGCGGCGCGGTCGCCCCTTCTCCCCCGAAACGGGTTATTTATCTTTACCAGTGTTTCACCGTTAACAAAAGGGCGGATTCCAAGAACAAACACCTCATTGCCCTATACACTAAGGATGAGTACTTTGCCATTGTGGCCGAAAACGAGCAGGAGCAAGAGGACTGGTACGTAGCCCTGAGCGAACTGATGAGCGAGGGTAAAAAGGGGCATTTGGACTCCGACGATTTGGACGACGGCTACGGCACCGTTACCCCCGGTACTGTTTTCAAGGAGGTGTGGCAAGTGAACGTGAAACCGAAAGGGCTGGGACAGACTAAAAACCTCACCGGTGTTTACCGTTTATGCCTCTCCACTAAAACTGTTCACCTTGTCAAACTGAACTCTGAAACGCCATGTGTCAACCTCCAACTGATGAACATCCGACGCTGTGGCCACTCAGAGAGCTTCTTCTTCATCGAGGTGGGTCGTTCCTCTTCTATTGGGCCGGGGGAGATATGGATGCAGGTTGATGATTCTGTGGTGGCCCAAAACATGCACGAGACCATCCTGGAGACCATGAAGGCCCTGAAAGCCTTCGCTGAGTTCCGGCCCAGGAGTAAGAGCCAGTCATCAGGCTCCAACCCCATTGCTTTCATCACCACCCGCCGTCACCTAGGCAACCTCCCGCCCAGCCAGACGGGGCTCCAGCGGCGGTCCAGGACGGAGTCTGTTGTCGGTACGCCTCCATCGAGTAAAAGCAGCGGGGCCAGTGGCTACCGGTTCCGGACGTCAAGCGAGGGGGAGGGCACCATGAACCGGCCGTTCCGTTCCGTCACCGGGAGCCTCATTCACCTCAACACCGCCCGCATCCACCTGGGCCGCCAGGAAGGCGGAGGTGGGGCCGGGAGCACGGGCAGCACCGGAGGAGGAGGAGGAGGAGGCCGCTACGTCAGAGCCTTACCAAGCTCCACCTACCACGCACGCTCTGCCTCTCTCCCCGTCTCCCACTTCCCCTCCACCACCAGCCCCGTCAGTGTGTCCAGCAGCAGCGGCCACGGCTCCGTCTCCGACACCCTGACCCGGCCCTCCAGTGCCTCCATCTGCGGCTCCCCCTCCGACGGAGGCTTCAACTCCTCCGACGAGTACGGCTCCAGCCCCGGTGACTTCAGGTACTTCAGAGTGAGGAGCAACACACCAGATTCTCTGGGCAACACCCCGCCAATCAGAGAGGAGAACTGTCTGAGCGACTACATGGCCATGGGCTGGCACCGCGAGGTGTTTGGCGCCGGGGGCGTGGCTGGGGGTGCGGAGACGCCGCGGGATGAGGGCACGTCCACGGAGGACGACAGGTCTTCTTCTCTGAGGAGGCGGACGCACTCTTTCTCTAGGCCTGTGGGGGGCGGTAGCGGCGCCGGTAGCGGTGGCGTGGCGGTGTACCAGAAGATGACCCAGACCACCTTCTCGCTGGACGAGTCCGTGGCGGAGGCTCTTTCTCTGGGCCGCGGTGGCGGACAGCCTTCCTCCTCCTCTTCCTCCCTCCGCTCTGACTACAGTTCCTGTTCTGAGCACAGCCAGAGCAGACCTCCCCCTCGCCAAGACCCGCCTTCCTCCTCCTCCTTCTCCTCCTCCTCGTTGAAGGAGGACAGCGGCTACATGCCCATGATGTGTGGGGTGGCTGCCTCCCCCCGTGAAGCCCCTGACTACATGCCTATGCAACCCAGATCTCACCCCCACCCCCAGGTCTCCCTATCCCACTCTCCACAGGTCCACAGCCCAGCCTTGGCTCAGCGCTCAGCCCAGCCCCATCCCCATCCCTCAGACTCCCACGGCTACATGATGATGCTACCAGGAGGAGGCAGCTCCTCTTCCCCAGTCCAGGCCAGCCCTAGCCCCCATAGCAGTAGCAGCGTAGCTGGGGGTAGCAGCAGCATCAGCAGCAGCGGTGGTGGTGGTAGTATAGCAGAGCGCCCTGAGAACGGAGAATACATGGACATGTCGTATAGCAGCAGCAGCAGCAGCGGGGGCACGGCTGGGCGTAAGCTCACCAACGAGGGCTACTATGTACTGAGCACCCCCGACACCCCTAAGTCCTACAGCCCTTACTTCTCGCTCCCCCGCTCCTACAAGGCCCCGGCCAGAGAGAGAGAGAGGGACCAGATGGAGCATGATGAGTATGTCCCTATGAGCTCTCCCGCTAATAAGCCAGTCTACTCCTCCGTAGCCACAGCCTCAACCTCCACCTCGGACAGGGGTACCAGGTGCGTGTCTGGGGCTGGGGGGGGCACCAACATCCCCCCGTCCCACCCACCACCACCGTACGGGGCGCAGCACTCTAACGGCGCTGACCGACGGGCGGTCCGCCCTAACCGCCTCCCCCTTGGGCGACGCAGCTTCCACGGGTCACTCCGGGTCAACGAGCCGGCCGCTGCCACCACTGCGGAGGGGCGGTCCTCTAGCCCCGGAGAGTACATCAACATAGAGTTTGGAGACCGGTACAGTACCCCTACCCCCCCTACCTGCCCACTGTCTGCCAGGGACACCTCACCCTCACTGGGGTCCAGCGAGCAGCGACGCTCCCCTCCCCAGCCTCAGCATCAGAACCAGGACTACATGTGCTTGGAGGTGGGGGACCAGCAGGATGGATGTCTGGCTAAGAACCAGTCCCCTCGGCCCTCCCTGGTGGCCCCATGGAACCCCCCTAGCTACATCCGGCCCCTGGCCTCTGGGGCCGGCTCTCTGGCCTCTGGTACTACTGGGAGCCACTGGAAGTCTGGAGGGACTGACGACTACACAGACATGACCTTCAACCTCAGTGGAGCAGGAGGAGGGGAGGGGTCCCGGAGCCGGAGTCCCACAGCCATGCTACAGCATCTGTGTGTGATGGAGGGGCACTACCCTCCTAACCCCCCCACCCTGTCCGCTGCCTCCACCTCTCTTCCCTCCTCCAGTCCCCAGCCCGAGCCCAGGGTGGTGCGAGCAGACCCCCAAGGCCGACGGAGACACAGCTCCGAGACCTTCTCCTCATCCTCCACCTCTGGTGGGGCAGGAGCCAGCTCCACTAACCCCCCCACTGCCAACCCCTTGGCCCCCAACGGAGCTCACCTCGCAGAGGGCTCCAAGTGGCCTGGTTCAGGCTCCTTTGACAGTGTGTGGATGTGTGTGGAGGGGGTAGGGGATGCCACGGCCCGCCCTGCCCAACCCGGGACCTCTGATCTGGGCATGGCCCCAGCCTCTTCGGCCTCCTCTGAAGCAGGGGGGAGGATTTGCCGGAACGTGTCAGTTGGGTACCAGAACGGGCTCAACTACATCGCTCTGGAGCTGAGAGAGGAGCCCCAGCAGGTGGGCAATGGAAGCATGATGCCCCCCTCCCCACTGGGCAACGTGCCCCTTCCGGAGAACGGGGCCTACGCCAGCATAGACTTCACCAAATCAGACGGGATGACTGCCGCATCGAAGGGTGAGACAGAGAGTGTGTGTGTGTCTGTGTGTGTGCTGAAGCGGTTTAGTCTTCTAGTAGTGAGTGAAAGAGTTTACAAAACATTCTCTGATATAAATAGCGTTTTGATGTTTTGTGTGTTTACTGAACAGCATACTATCATATTAATAGTACCGCTCCTTGGTGGTTATGTGTTTTCTGAAAACAACAACAACAACAACAACAGACAGTACACAGTCACATAAATAGTAACAGTTCCTCTGTGTGTCAGACTCAGAATAGCATTGTGGCTGCTTTTAGAATGCGGCCCCAAGATTCCATCACGACATGCTGTGTTGTTGGGCTTTGAACGCTCAGTTGGAAAGCATCTCCCTGATGAGGTCATGTTTGAAAAGGTAAAAACAATAACAGTTGACAAGCTTCCCAACATGAGTTTAGTAAACAACAGCAACCCCAGGCTAGTGGTGTGTAGCCTGAGATGGTTTGAAAGTTAGTCATATTTAATCTGAGATGGTGTGAAAGTTAGTCATATTTAAGTCACATCCGAGGACATTACGTCTGACTTTAAAACACCGTCACATGGTGACAGAGACTGACAACGAGATCTCCTATAGATAAACCTAAAGGAAGGAAGTCTTCATGCTTAGCCTGGTCTGTCTGTCTGTCTGTCTGTCTGCCTGTCTGTCTGTCTGAGTCAATAACCTACAGGACAACCAGCTCACATACTAAGCACTCAGTCTGACACTCGGATGGTAAACAAACTCCTGACTAATCTTATTGTGCATAAGTGTGTTGTAGCCTACTACCTAGCCTATTTTTACAATTCCAGCTCAACACTTAGGCGTATATAGTGTATGTGCGCCCGCTGCCCCCCCCTCCAGTAGTAGCAGCTTGCAGGGAGGTATGTGTGTACTGCAGTGTAAAAGGTGATAATGACAGGAGGAGAGGGATTCTAACCTATAGCGCTGTACTATACCCCCCTCTGATTGCTAATGTGACAACACTGCTTATGAACACATATAAGGAATCAGACTATCCCAAGAGGTGTGTGTGTGTGTGTGTGTGTGTGTGTGTGTGTGTGTGTGTGTGTGTGTGTGTGTGTGCGTGTGCGTGTGCGTGTGCGCGTGCGCGTGCGCGTGCGCGTGCGTGTGCGTCTGTTAGTTACAGGGGAGATGTTCCAGTAAATCCAGCTCTTGGTTGTATTTGGTGGTGTGTTGTTTAAGGTGAATGTCCTGAGGCCAGGGAGAAACTTGTGTGTGCGTCACTGGAGCGTTAAAGCTTAACACTTTGATTGTTAAATGACACACTTTAGTCCCCCCTGAAACCCTAGGCCTAGTGTGTACGGTACAGGCACGGGATAGAGAGAGAGAGCCATACAGTAGCCTGTAGAACGCCGGTAAACATGAGTTCACACAGCCAGTGTGTGTGTATTTGTGTGTGTGTGTGTGTGAGAGAGAGAGTGAACTTGTCTCACTAGTGTTAATGTGTTAAGTACAGTCAATGTGCAGTAAAGCCAGATAGGCATCTCTCTGTCTCTGTCTCTCTCTCTCTGAGCTGCAGCTCCTATCTCTGCCCACAACACAGAGCCCTAATGGCCGAGGTACTGACAGGACAGTGCTTTGTGGTGTTAACGTGTTCAGTCAGAGAACTAGTAGGGGTTGTGCAGGTTTATCTGAAGACGCTTTGACAGACCTAATGTTTGATTGGTCATCGTATATCGATTCTAAATCTAATCTGTTGTATTGTTGTTGTGTTGTTGCCTATTTCAGTTTTTCTTTCATCACACAGAGACCTTATTCCTTTCCTCTTCATATCTTTCTTTTCTCTCTCCTTCCTCTTCCCATCCTACCTTCTTGTCCCAGAGCCTGTTTTTACTTTCTCCAATTCCTCTACCAGCTTTTTCTTTTTTTTGTCATCACTTTTGTCCCCACCGTTGTGTGTGTGTGTGTGTGTGTGTGTGTGTGTGTGTGTGTGTGTTCATGCGCGCATGGGGCCAGTGAGTCAGTATTCTCAGCAAGCTCCAACTGACTCATTTGTTTATCAGGGAGCTTAGTCAGAAATTAAGGAAGGTGTGTGTGTGTGTTTTTTTTTTTCACTGGGAGGAAGAGGAATATCATTTTGTCTGATTGAGTTTGTGTCTTTGCCTGAGTGTGTGAAGGTGAGGGTAGATGATACCACAGAGAGATTCACAGAATGGAGACACTATCGCACAGATTGCAACATGTTCTGTTTGCTAGACCTGTGTGTTTGGGGGGTGGGGGTGGGGTTAAAGATTGGCTGTGTGAGTGTCTGCGTGCCAGCACAGGTCTACAAAGGCCAACTGATACCCATCGCATCAAAGCAGATTGTGTGTTTGTGTGTTTTTGTTTGTGTGTGTGTGTGTATTTGCCTGTTTGTTTTGGGAAGCAGGCTTGTTGACCCAGGCCCTGGCCAGTGGGTCTAAGTGGGTCATGGTACTAGGTAATATAGTGAAACCTTGACCTGCTGTTGCCCCCTGGCGAGGGTGTGTGCGTGTGTGTGTATATTTCCACAGAAAAGCCAACACACTGGTGCTGATAACTTGCCACACTGTTTGGGCTCAGAGGAATAACCTTTTCACTAACATGCTTGTGTCGTGGTGATAAGCTTGTTTTAGTGTATAGGTGTGTGTGTGTGTAGGTGTGTGTGTGTGTGTGTGTGTAGGTGTGTGTAGGTGTGTGTGTGTGTGTGTAGGTGTGTGTGTGTGTAGGTGTGTGTGTGTGTAGGTGTGTGTAGGTGTGTGTGTGTGTGTGTAGGTGTGTGTGTGTGTAGGTGTGTGTGTGTGTAGGTGTGTGTGTGTGTAGGTGTGTGTGTGTGTAGGTGTGTGTGTGTGTAGGTGTGTGTGTGTGTGTAGGTGTAGGTGTGTGTGTGTGTGTAGGTGTGTGTGTGTGTAGGTGTGTGTGTGTGTGTAGGTGTGTGTGTGTGTAGGTGTGCTCTATGCTGAGTCATGTAGGGTCTTTGATGTACTCTTATTGGCCCAGCATGTTGGGGCACACAGCAGGGCAACAGGAAACCGTCATCACCACCCAGGAATGTACATCCTGTGACCTGCTCTGCAAAGTGAGGCACACCTGGACTAACCCAGCTACACACATACACACACACACACACACCTGGGCTAACCCAGCTACACACATACACACACACACACACCTGGGCTAACCCAGCTACACACACACACACACACACCTGGACTAACCCAGCTACACACACACGCCTGGACTAACCCAGCCACACACACACACACACACACACACACACACACACACACACACACACACCTGGACTAACCCAGCTACACACACGCCTGACTAACCCAGCTACACCCACACACACACCTCGACTAACCCAGCTACACACACACACACATACACACAGCATCCCAGCATCCCAGCAGGCAGGCTTATACTTAGACTTATCTACTTATATGTAGATTTTACTGTACTCCAACAGCTGGGCTGTGAAACTGCTCCAGGTTTTCCACATGCTACGAATACCTTGTTACAATCT
Source organism: Argentina silus (assembly GCF_951799395.1). Taxonomy (NCBI): domain Eukaryota; kingdom Metazoa; phylum Chordata; class Actinopteri; order Argentiniformes; family Argentinidae; genus Argentina; species Argentina silus. The sequence continues at coordinate 14,099,931 of NC_139655.1, forward strand.
TACACTCACACTAGTGCTTTCTTACTAACCAGGTCTAATTTTCTACTTGTCCATACAGCAACAGAGTTGTCCTGCCCTGCATTCATTCACATTGTAAAAGCTCCCATGAGGGAGGGAGGAGGAGAAGGAGAAGAAGAAGAAGGAGAGGACAGGAGAGGAGAGGAGAGAGAGAGAGAGAGAGAGAAAAAAAACAGTTCATGTGGCCTAGGTTTGTCTGGCTGAGTTCTTACAATGACATTGACTAGCCTATTTTACTGGACTTCACGGGTGGTGTGCGGTCTGTTGTCTGGTTTTAGTTACATAGGTTACAGACTTAGCGACTGGCTACTCTCTCCTAGCCCACACCATAGGGCCTGGAGCCTGGTTAAAGAGAGGATTCCAGACTGGTAGCCAGAGCTTGGAGTCTGGCAATAGCCTAGTCCTGTAGGCTAAAAAGGGTCAGAAAGAGGTTGCTGCCCTTTAGGTTACAGAGGGGTAGAGAGGGGTAGGGAGAGTTACAGAGGGGTAGGGAGAGTTACAGAGGGGTAGGGAGAGTTACAGAGGGGTAAAAAGCGTTGAAGAGGGTAGCTGCCCTTTCCTACCCCACATCAGTCTATATTTACTGCTTTATTTTCAGACTGACGTGTATTTATGAGCAGGGCCCAGGCATGCACTGAGACTGTACTCTCCCTACTGCAGCCAGGTAACAGGATCTCTGTGTGTGTGTGTGTGTGTGTGTGTGTGTGTGTGTGTGTGTGTGTGTGTGTGTGTGTGTGTGTGTGTGTGTGTGTGTGTGTGTGAGTGTGAGAGAACGCGCGGGTGTGCGTGATCATGAACCTGAACTCTCGACATGTATAAATACATACACACAGATGTTAATATGATTACATGTCTATTACTTGACAAAAGCAATTTAGTTTTTAGTATTCCATCCATCATAGGGAAACAACATCCAGCCAGCACATTATTAGGCCCTAACATTTCCACATCAGTTAGGCTACTCTTTTCCATGGTATTGTCCTCCCTAGTTTCATTAGTGAGAGCAACAGGGGAGGCTAGTGGATGCAGAAATCAGAGGAAGGGCTCACCATTCCGCATTCCATTCCATGCATTACAATGGGCCCGTCCTCCGATTTCTACCTCCACAAGCCTCCCCTGGTGTGCAGGCCTCCTTCATATCGACAGTGTTATTCACAAGTAAACATGACTGTTTCTGAGTCACTGTCCTGATATCCTTTCTGCTGCATTCTCTCATACAGACTGTTTGGATGTTAGGTGACTAATACACGTTAAGCAATCAAATTCCCGGGTTGCCATATTCTTCTGAGTGCAAAACCCCGCTTTTAACTGTGTGTGTGTGTGTCTGTGTGTCTGTGTGACAAGGAGAGAGGGAGAAAGGATGAGCGAGGGAGAGAGAGCACCTTTATTGATTGGAACAAAATGAGTAGCTTTAATCTCCTCAAATTATACAAATCTTAGTTGTTCACCATTGTACAGATCTAGTTTAGCGTTCTAGCCCTGTGAAGGCCTTACAGGCTCCTCTAGCCTGGACATGCTCTGCAGCCTAAGGTCACGAGCAGCCTCCTCTCTCCCTCCCTCCCACAGCAGAACAGACAGGTTAACTGATGGTCCTGCTATATCTGGATGGTCTCAACACATGTCCACATATGCTGCTGTTTTCCTTTGCATGGTTAGGGGGAGGTAGTCTAAGGAACCCCATTCCTCCTCAGATATACCACCACATGTGACTTCTATTCCTCCTGGAGTCAGTCACATAGGGATGGAAAAGATTTGCAGGTCCAACAGGCAGCGCATGATACGCTTCTACTTGGTAGAGTTGTTGCCCCCAAGTAGCCCCAAGATCGAGTTTCTTTCCTCTGTCCATGTATCGCGGCACCCGTTGGAATTCTCAAGATGGTCCGGGGGGTTAACGGCCCATTGTGACGTCATCACACGAATTGAATCGGAATCAGAGCGTTCCAGTAATTTGACCTGGCTTCAGAACATACTTTTAACCCGCAAAGTGGTCCATGAGGGAGAGCTAGGAGTGGGGCTAGTTCAAAGCCAGGACCGTGTACAGTGTGATTTCTCTGCAAATCTGTCCTTATCAGGGTATTACATCATTCTAACATTACTGTACTCTCTCCCTCTCTCTGACTCCCCACTCGAGCCCCAGGCCTGTAGCTCTCCAGCCTGCCTCAGCCTGGCTAGGTTTACAACCCTGGGTCTACACATGGTCCTGATAAAGCAGCCTTTTACTAGTTACTCTCTCCCCGTCCCGGAGGAATGTACTGTTAGCCAGTTTTATTAGTCCTAGAAAGACACGCTGGCTCACACTGGCTCTGATACTGATGGACAGCCTAGTGGAGTTAGCCCAGTTATCCTGGTAGAGTTACTCCTTGGAAGACAGCTCTAATAGAAAGGGACACGCTAGTAGAATTAGTCATGACATATGGATAGGAGGGGTCTGGTAGAGAGGGATAGGAGGGGTCTGGTAGAGAGGGATAGGGATAGGAGGGGTCTGGTAGAGAGGGATAGGAGGGGTCTGGTAGAGAGGGATAGGAGGGGTCTGGTAGAGAGGGATAGGGATAGGAGGGGTCTGGTAGAGAGGGATAGGAGGGGTCTGGTAGAGAGGGATAGGAGGGGTCTGGTAGAGAGGGATAGGAGGGGTCTGGTAGAGAGGGATAGGGATAGGAGGGGTCTGGTAGAGAGGGATAGGAGGGGTCTGGTAGAGAGGGATAGGGATAGGAGGGGTCTGGTAGAGAGGGATAGGGATAGGAGGGGTCTGGTAGAGAGGGATAGGAGGGGTCTGGTAGAGAGGGATAGGAGGGGTCTGGTAGAGAGGGATAGGGATAGGAGGGGTCTGGTAGAGAGGGATAGGGATAGGAGGGGTCTGGTAGAGAGGGATAGGGATAGGAGGGGTCTGGTAGAGAGGGATAGGAGGGGTCTGGTAGAGAGGGATAGGGATAGGAGGGGTCTGGTAGAGAGGGATAGGAGGGGTCTGGTAGAGAGGGATAGGAGGGGTCTGGTAGAGAGGGATAGGAGGGGTCTGGTAGAGAGGGATAGGAGGGGTCTGGTAGAGAGGGATAGGGATAGGAGGGGTCTGGTAGAGAGGGATAGGAGGGGTCTGGTAGAGAGGGATAGGGATAGGAGGGGTCTGGTAGAGAGGGATAGGAGGGGTCTGGTAGAGAGGGATAGGAGGGGTCTGGTAGAGAGGGATAGGGATAGGAGGGGTCTGGTAGAGAGGGATAGGGATAGGAGGGGTCTGGTAGAGAGGGATAGGAGGGGTCTGGTAGAGAGGGATAGGGATAGGAGGGGTCTGGTAGAGAGGGATAGGGATAGGAGGGGTCTGGTAGAGAGGGATAGGGATAGGAGGGGTCTGGTAGAGAGGGATAGGGATAGGAGGGGTCTGGTAGAGAGGGATAGGGATAGGAGGGGTCTGGTAGAGAGGGATAGGGATAGGAGGGGTCTGGTAGAGAGGGATAGGAGGGGTCTGGTAGAGAGGGATAGGGATAGGAGGGGTCTGGTAGAGAGGGATAGGAGGGGTCTGGTAGAGAGGGATAGGAGGGGTCTGGTAGAGAGGGATAGGGATAGGAGGGGTCTGGTAGAGAGGGATAGGGATAGGAGGGGTCTGGTAGAGAGGGATAGGGATAGGAGGGGTCTGGTAGAGAGGGATAGGAGGGGTCTGGTAGAGAGGGATAGGAGGGGTCTGGTAGAGAGGGATAGGGATAGGAGGGGTCTGGTAGAGAGGGATAGGGATAGGAGGGGTCTGGTAGAGAGGGATAGGAGGGGTCTGGTAGAGAGGGATAGGAGGGGTCTGGTAGAGAGGGATAGGGATAGGAGGGGTCTGGTAGAGAGGGATAGGAGGGGTCTGGTAGAGAGGGATAGGAGGGGTCTGGTAGAGAGGGATAGGGATAGGAGGGGTCTGGTAGAGAGGGATAGGAGGGGTCTGGTAGAGAGGGATAGGAGGGGTCTGGTAGAGAGGGATAGGAGGGGTCTGGTAGAGAGGGATAGGGATAGGAGGGGTCTGGTAGAGAGGGATAGGAGGGGTCTGGTAGAGAGGGATAGGGATAGGAGGGGTCTGGTAGAGAGGGATAGGGATAGGAGGGGTCTGGTAGAGAGGGATAGGGATAGGAGGGGTCTGGTAGAGAGGGATAGGAGGGGTCTGGTAGAGAGGGATAGGAGGGGTCTGGTAGAGAGGGATAGGGATAGGAGGGGTCTGGTAGAGAGGGATAGGGATAGGAGGGGTCTGGTAGAGAGGGATAGGAGGGGTCTGGTAGAGAGGGATAGGAGGGGTCTGGTAGAGAGGGATAGGGATAGGAGGGGTCTGGTAGAGAGGGATAGGAGGGGTCTGGTAGAGAGGGATAGGAGGGGTCTGGTAGAGAGGGATAGGGATAGGAGGGGTCTGGTAGAGAGGGATAGGAGGGGTCTGGTAGAGAGGGATAGGAGGGGTCTGGTAGAGAGGGATAGGAGGGGTCTGGTAGAGAGGGATAGGAGGGGTCTGGTGGATAGGGATAGGAGGGGTCTGGTAGAGAGGGATAGGAGGGGTCTGGTAGAGAGGGATAGGAGGGGTCTGGTAGAGAGGGATAGGGATAGGAGGGGTCTGGTAGAGAGGGATAGGAGGGGTCTGGTAGAGAGGGATAGGAGGGGTCTGGTAGAGAGGGATAGGGATAGGAGGGGTCTGGTAGAGAGGGATAGGAGGGGTCTGGTAGAGAGGGATAGGGATAGGAGGGGTCTGGTAGAGAGGGATAGGAGGGGTCTGGTAGACAGGGATAGGGATAGGAGGGGTCTGGTAGAGAGGGATAGGAGGGGTCTGGTAGAGAGGGATAGGAGGGGTCTGGTAGAGAGGGATAGGGATAGGAGGGGTCTGGTAGAGAGGGATAGGAGGGGTCTGGTAGAGAGGGATAGGGATAGGAGGGGTCTGGTAGAGAGGGATAGGGATAGGAGGGGTCTGGTAGAGAGGGATAGGGATAGGAGGGGTCTGGTAGAGAGGGATAGGAGGGGTCTGGTAGAGAGGGATAGGGATAGGAGGGGTCTGGTAGAGAGGGATAGGAGGGGTCTGGTAGAGAGGGATAGGAGGGGTCTGGTAGAGAGGGATAGGGATAGGAGGGGTCTGGTAGAGAGGGATAGGGATAGGAGGGGTCTGGTAGAGAGGGATAGGAGGGGTCTGGTAGAGAGGGATAGGGATAGGAGGGGTCTGGTAGAGAGGGATAGGAGGGGTCTGGTAGAGAGGGATAGGAGGGGTCTGGTAGAGAGGGATAGGAGGGGTCTGGTAGAGAGGGATAGGAGGGGTCTGGTAGAGAGGGATAGGGATAGGAGGGGTCTGGTAGAGAGGGATAGGAGGGGTCTGGTAGAGAGGGATAGGGATAGGAGGGGTCTGGTAGAGAGGGATAGGAGGGGTCTGGTAGAGAGGGATAGGAGGGGTCTGGTAGAGAGGGATAGGAGGGGTCTGGTAGAGAGGGATAGGAGGGGTCTGGTAGAGAGGGATAGGAGGGGTCTGGTAGAGAGGGATAGGGATAGGAGGGGTCTGGTAGAGAGGGATAGGAGGGGTCTGGTAGAGAGGGATAGGGATAGGAGGGGTCTGGTAGAGTGGGATAGGGATAGGAGGGGTCTGGTAGAGAGGGATAGGAGGGGTCTGGTAGAGAGGGATAGGGATAGGAGGGGTCTGGTAGAGTGGGATAGGGATAGGAGGGGTCTGGTAGAGAGGGATAGGGATAGGAGGGGTCTGGTAGAGAGGGATAGGGATAGGAGGGGTCTGGTAGAGAGGGATAGGAGGGGTCTGGTAGAGAGGGATAGGAGGGGTCTGGTAGAGAGGGATAGGGATAGGAGGGGTCTGGTAGAGAGGGATAGGAGGGGTCTGGTAGAGAGGGATAGGGATAGGAGGGGTCTGGTAGAGAGGGATAGGGATAGGAGGGGTCTGGTAGAGAGGGATAGGGATAGGAGGGGTCTGGTAGAGTGGGATAGGGATAGGAGGGGCAGTTGTTTCCTTCACACAGGACAGTGGGGGCAGTGATGAGGTCTGTTGTCTGCGCCTGTCCTGTGGCCCTCACCCCTTCTATCATCACTGACCCCACATCCCAGTGGAGGCTGCTGGATGTAGACGGGTTCGGAGGACGGGCTCATTGTAATGAATGGAATGGAAAGAGAGGAGAGGTGGATGAGGAGATGAGAGAGGCACAGCTAGGAGAGGAAAAGAGGATGAGGGAGAGGGATGATGGGAGAAAGAGCGGGATGGGGATGAGGAAAGGACAGATGAGGGAGGAGAAGGGAATGAGGAAAGGGGTATGAGAACTAAAGTATGCAACGAGAGGAAAGAGGAGGAGGAGGCAGCTGAGAAAGGGAAGGGTGGAGAAGACATGCAGAGCCTAAGTGGTTTTGGGGTTAAAATCAAGTGGGAATAATTAATCTGAATGTAGCTAATTCCCCTCAGATTAGCATGCCTCTGCTATCTGTGGAGGCGTCATCACATTTTCCCTAATAGCCTTAAGAGACAGCAAGGCTAATGCTAGCCGCCGCAAATCTGCTAACATCATGCTAATCTTAGCCACAAATTAACGTAAAGTCATTAGCCCTTAGACAGGTCAAGACTTCCCTGTTTATGAGATGATTCACTTAGTTAAACAAATGTATTTTCTAAATGCCATAAATGTAAATGTTATGTTGTTAACCATCCTGAGCAAAAAGGACGCTGGCTGGTCTTCATTGGTTTCAGTAAACTATTAGCTTAGCTGTGACCACTGACTATCTGGCAACGTTCACAACAAAACCTGTGTGTACTCTGCCTGGAGAGAAGAGGTCAGTCGAGGTTTGGATTGTGTCCTGAGGAAGTTGTTATGGTCAAAGTCAATACCCGTGAAAGAACCCAAAGACCTCTTTCAACCCCACTCTATCTATCTATTTTTCTCTCTCGTTCTCTGTCCCTCTCTTTCTATCCCCCTGCCTCTCTCCCCCCTCCATATCTCTCTCTCGTTCCTTTCCATCCCTCTGCCTCTCTCCCCCCTCCATCTCTCTCTCTCTCTCTCTCTCTTGTTCTGTGTCCCTCTCTATCTGTCTGCGTCTCTCACCCCTCCATTTCCCCCCCCATCCCATCCCATCCCTCTCTCTCTCTGGTGTAACAAACAGACACAAAGCGGTAGCATTCCGTCCACTCCAGACCAACACAGCTGAAGCTCTCTCTCAAAGCATCTGTATTGTGGCCGGCTGGCCATTGTTTTATCAACAAAGCCCTTTATCAATGGGCTGCCTGTCCACAGCCAGGGTCAGCCAGGGCTACGGCCCAGCCTGCAGACCAGCCCACTACCAGAACCAACCGTGTATGTAGTGTGTGTAGTGTGTGTAGTGTGTGTGTGTGTGTGTGTGTGTGTGTGTAGTGTGTGTTTGTTGGGGGACAGGGAGGGGTGACTGGGTCCGTTGAATTTCTGTGAGGGGACAGTAGGGTGCCATTCCATCAGGGTACACAAACACACCATTGCATTTTAGAATCATAGACTGAATCTTTTCATTCAGCAATGAAGGTATTTTAAAGCTTTGGTTGTGCGTTTTGGGATGCAATACTGATTGATTCTCTCTTTCTTTCTCTCTCTCTCTCTCTCAGACTGAAGATGGATGGAGAAGGCCCCCTCGCTCCGTGGTTGGCTCTTGACTCCACCTACTCCCTCTGACCTTTCACCCCTGGACATGGACCCCAAGCCCAGGAATCACCCCCTCGTAAAGAAAACAACAACACGACAAAGACAGACGACGCTCGCATTTTAGTTTTTTTTTCCTTTTTTTTATGATTATTATTTCTTTTTTTTTTTCCTTTTTTTTTCTTCTTCTTCTTATTATTTTAAAAAATGTAGAGCTGGCTGTTTTGAGCTGCTCCCATGTGTAATATGACTTTAGAGTCACTTTATATCTGAACAGTACAAAAAGGGAGGTCAACACTGAGTATTGACATACGAATACAGTACAATTCAAGACTGGTGTGAACACTTGTCCTTTAGAGTTTACACACGTTATTCTCTTCACCAACTAACTCATATTTATTGCCACAATAGGTTTCAGGTGCATTTCATATATGCTTTAGTGTTTTTGTATTTGCTGAGACGGTACTGGGCGATATTGCCAGTTTTCCTGGTGAAAAAAGGTTTTCCCACAAAGCAGGTACTTGTTTTGAACGAAAAAGGTCTTTAGCACAGTGTAACATGCACATTACACACACGTCCTTGCTGCTTCTCTGCCCTCTAGGCTACGGTAACTTACACACACGCACGCACGCACACACACACACACACACACACACACCCCCTCTCTCTCTCTCTCCCCCTCTCTCCCTCACACCGGCTGCTTTCGTGTGTCCTGTTAAGGCTGGTGTGACTCCACCACTGCAATCCTCGTCAGCGGGAGTGAGATGACGCAAAGAGGTCCCTGTAACCCAACGCTCTGCCCCAGGTGCAACGTGCTGGCCATTCTTGTCCTGTGACACCCACCCAATCGGCCTGCATTTAACCCCCCACGCTTACGCACTGCTCAGCTCCACACCCCTACCAATCCCCCCCGTAGACCAACCCCCACCCCCCAGTCACGGCCAAGTATGCAGGGGGAAGTAGTTAGGGGGAGGAGGGGTAGCTATTCTTGGACTAAAACATATTCCACGGGAATCAATCTAGGGTAGTTTGCTGGTCATGACAGTAAGGGTTGGCACTGGTGTAGAAACGGCAAAGGGTTAAAGACAAGATACCGATTTAGAGAGGTTTTAATGTCCAATGACCATGCACACATTTAGCTCTTAAAAATGTACTTCTTGAAAGTATTGATTGGATACATCTGTGCAAGGATCCTTGTTAGAAAAAGAAGGGGGGGAGATTGCGATGAAGAATAGAAACAGAGCTACTTCATTTGACTCTGCGTCATTTAGTGTCAGTCAGGAAACTTTGCCTCGGAGTCAGCTAGGTCTAAAAGCAACAACCTCACCTCAACAGCAACCCTAACCAACCTCTTACATCAACCCTAACCAACCTCTTACATCAACCCTAACCAACCTCTTACATCAACCCTAACCAACCTCTTACATCAACCCTAACCAACCTCTTACATCAACCCTAACCAACCTCTTACATCAACCCTAACCAACCTCTTACATCAACCCTAACCAACCTCTTACATCTTGCCAAAAGGAGCCGCGTTTTCACTACCACAGCCTCAGTTTTATCACTTTGGTTTGATTGAGAAAGGTACATGAAGACATATATACATATATATAACACACACACACACACACACACACACACACACACACACACACACGTCGTTAGGGTACAGAGGAGTGACCATCACAACTCTACAGGCCAGCTGGGTTTTTTCCTTTTTATTTTCTTTCATTTCTGTATTTTTACTCAGTGTGCCATGCTTTTTTTTACACCCTCCCTCCCTCCCTCCCTCTCCTGAAGGCTGGAAGCAGTGAACCCCATGGTACTGTTGTGTATTTTGCTGTGTAATTCTCGTCAGCTTTCTTTTTTCTTTTTTTTTTAATACAGTTATTAACCCACTGTGGGGGAGCTGGGCGGGGGAGAACGATGGAGAAAGGGATGAAGGAGAGGAGAGGAATGGAGGGAGACGGTTGTGGCACTATCAATTGTGTGACTGGAGTGTATGTTTTTTTCCGGCCCACCTTGATATACTACCTGACCTCCTCTGTTGCTCCCTCCCTCCCTCCCTCTTTCTTCTCCTCCCTCCCTCCCTCTTTCTTCTCCTCCCTCCCTCCCTATATACTCATTTGACCAAAATGACAGCAAAAAGAAGACGAGCTTGATGCTTGTTGTGGATAGAAAAAAAGGAAAAGAAAAGAAAAAAGTATTTTTCATGGTACGTCTTGTTGGTGTAAACTCAGTGCAAGGATGATGAATATGATATATTTGTTGGTACAGAAAAGTAGTCGGTACAGAAAACCTGTTTTTCTTTCCCAATGTGGAACGACCTTCGTCTTAACTGGTGCAGTGGGGCTGTGTCTAGAGTCAACCGCTGTGTGATGATCAAGAACATTGCTGACTGACGACACTGTAACTCACCCTCCGGCTGTGCTGCGTTCTGTCGGGCTGTGCATCATTTGGATTTTGGATTTTTTGTTTGTTTTCATTTAACCCCAAAAGAAAAAAATATAATTTTAGAAGGTCATGACAACATGTGCTAAAGCAGCCATTTATATATATATATATATATATATATATATATATATATATATATATATATATATATATATATATATATATTAGGTTTTTTAGTTTTTGTTTTTTTTCTGGTTTGTTTTGAATTGCTAGGGGTTTGTTTTGATTTGGCTATAGGCTTCACAGGCAGCGCTTGTGTCTCTGAGTCAAGCCCTACAAACTAGATTGACCTGTAGGAAAGCTTGACACAAGGCCTCTCTGATTAACAAGTCTTACCTCTAATCAGTGCAATCACCAGTTGACTGCATTAACCAAGGACCTGCTGTCATCCTACTCAAGTTGTGTTTGATCTAGTTGATAAGCCTCTCCTACCCCCTACTGACATGTTGTGTACCAGGGGAGACTAGTGGAGGCTGAAATCGGAAGATAGGCTCATTGTAATGCATGGAATGGAATGAGGAATGGTATCAAACACACGTTATTCTTCATTCCATTCCAAGTATTCCTCTTATTTCTATCTCCACCAGCCTCCACTGATGTGTATCTACATTCTTAAAAGGAAGAACTTCTGTGGAAGAACCCTTTGTGGAGGGTTGATGTAAAAACAGTTCTTCATAGCGTTATCCTGCAGGAACAGCCAAAGAACCCTTTTTGGTTGTAGGTAGAACCTTTTTGGTTCGCAGAGTGAACCATGCTCTGGAGGGATAACCCACGTTCAATGTTTAGATGTGAGGAAATTGAGAAAAAGTGAAACTACGTAATATATACTGAAAACTAAAGGTACTGCATACATATGCAAATTCTATTTTTTTTCTCTCCTTTTTTTGTACCTAGTTTACAGAGCTAAAAATAATCTCTTTTTTTTTTTTTGGTGTTGTGTTGAATTTGGTTGAACTCTTAAAGACAGGGGTTAGGGATCCAGAAGGAAGCGATACAGAAGAGGCCGACCCAGAACCTTTTTTCAGAGTACGTAGAACATTTTTGCAGTTTTGTAAAAAGAAAAGATAAAAAAAAACCTCTGCCTATTGATTTGGAACTATTACATTTTATTTGCTGCTGTGTAGTACAAATAATAATTGGAATGCTGTTGATGGCAACCATGATGATGATGATGATGATGATGAAGGTGTTGTCATTGCCATGCTACCTGTGTTTTTTTTTCAGAATTGAATGCTGTTGTTAGCTTTACAGAACGGAAAGAGTTTAAACTGTGGAGGTGTGTGTACTCTCGTATGTGCATTATTTCTGCTAGGTACGTACGTCCGATACGAAAAGAGGAAAAAAAAAAAAAAAGATATTCTGATTAAAGCTGTTCATGGCAGAATCCTCCTGTACATATAGAAATACAGTTGCGTTGTTTTTTCATGTTAATTGCGTTTTTAAGGCGCCTTTTTCCCGTTTTCTTTTTTTTTTTCTTTTTTTTTCTTTCTCTCTGTTTCTTCTGGAGGGAAAGAGGGAAAGTGGGGGGTTATAGCTGAGGAATTTTGAGCATTGGCATAGTGTTTATATTTATCTGACTTTTTTGCTTTCGATAGAGCTATTGCAATAAAAATGTGTTCATGTACTCCTATTGCCTCAGTCGTCCCTCATTATACTGCGTGTGTGTGTGTGTGTTGACGGATGGACTGACTCTTCTATGTCTTTTCCCAGAAAGTGAACAATAACTTTCTGACCTCTGAAAGAGACAGGGATCATAAGTAATTCGCAAAAATCCTAGAATTCTAATGCAGAAGTGATGCTGCCACAGTTATGAGGTCAGAGGTCAGGCCTATTTGCCTCTAAAAGCTTACAGCAGTGATAATACTATAGGATTTGCTACTAAATACGCCCTGGATCAGTTCTTCTGTTTTGTTTTGAGAGTAGATGTGTAATTCAAATGACATAAAGATACAGTATGTGGCCAGATTTGCTTTCATAGTGTGACAATTACTCAGTTATTTTTCCCTGAACTGTAGTTTATCTCCTTCAGGCAGCTCTCTTCTGACTAACCCTGTCGTCCCAAAGTCCACTAGCCAGGGGAAACAGCCTCTCCACTGTCAACAACAAGCTAAAGTCCAGTCCACTCACAGTCACCGGGCCACCGGCCAGTCAGTCAGCTGAGTTAGCCAGCTTTGATCAGCCACATGGGATGGGAGACCTGGCTCTAAACACTGTTTAGCTGTGTCCTAATTCCCCCACCCTTCTCCCTGCAGTGTGCACGTGTTCACTCCCCTACATGGGTTTAAAAGGGAATGGATTGTTGTAAGGGCCCTAATGTGACAAATGATGTGCTTTTAAATCAATGTGAACAGGGGCTTTTGGGAACATTTGAGAAACCCCAGCCTACAGCTCACCGTAATAGCCTTAGCCTAGATTCCAACATAGACCTGTGTGTGTGTGTGTGTGTGTGTGTGTGTGTGTTATAAGTTACTATATGTTTGCTTTGGCAATGTAAGATGGTGTCTTTTCATGCCAATAAAGAATATCGAATTGAATTTAAGTTAATTGACAGAGAGAGTGAGAGACAGAGAGAGGGAGCGAGACAGGGGGCAGAGAGTGAGAGAGAGAGATTGGTGTCTTTGTGTCAGCACAGTGGGTGACACGCCACACAACAAGAGAGAGAAAGCGACAGAGAGAGAGAGAGAGGAGTATCTGTCGTTTCTGTGGTCTCTGTCCACTCCCCTCTGGTTTGTTTATGTCATCTTCTAACTGTCCACCAACAAGGAGTGTTAGTTCATTAGAAACCTATCTATGATCCTGTGTGGGTCCGGTGGAGCTGAGTTCCATGGCTGACAGCTGTAGTGTGTTAGGAGAGATAACAGGCTTGTGGATGGGATCAGACCTGGATAAGAACAACTTAGGGGATCACTGGTTTTGAGCCATAGTCTGTACTTACAACACCGTTAGGTCAACCCCCATTGCTGGATTTTCATCCCGGGTCCCCATGAAACTTTCTACCATTGGACCACAGAGGTCATGGACCAATAAAAATCTGAAGTAAAACATTATCCATCTTAAAAAACAGCCTGTTGCTGAACAGTACACCCTGCAGCTCTCCAGACCAGGAGCAAGGCTGGCCAGTGGCTGTCTGGCTGGCCAGAAGCCTCCCTGCTTCTTAGGTGATCAGCTGGGTTCTGCAGACAGACACGAGTAGAACCCTGGAGAACTGGGGGTGGTTCCCCTCCTGACCTGACAGAACATCTGGTGCTGTACATAGATTAGATTCAACTTTATTGTCATTGTGCAGAGTACAAGTACAGAGACAACGAAATGCAGTATATAGGAATATACTGCATATATACTGCACATAGGAATGCGATGATGATGATGAGTTCTTCTCAGACTTGCCTGTTGAAATAAGAGTAAATATGTGGAGATATGTGGGCCTACTCCTCCCCAGATTGTTGCTGTCGGAAGCGTCTTATCAGCTGACTGGCATGGTGAGATAATGAATAGGCAACCATCTCCACCTACCAGGGGAGGCTGGTGAAAGTGGTCTTAGTCTTAGCTTGGTCTCAATGCTATCCAGCATGTTCTTCTCAGGGGAGGCTGGCATTGTCTTACGACAGGTGGCATCATTCCCACGCAAGCCTTGACCGACCTGTCTTGTAGGACGTGGAACCAATCTTCAGATCTAATTTGTGAGATTCATGTGCCCTCCCATTGCTTTCAATGGGACTGCTACTTATGTTACAAAGCCATGAAACTGAATATATATTGTTTGTTACTGTTGTTTGAAGTCACTTTTGGAATAATTATATGCACTGTTAAGTTTGCACAGCTGTGGGTAAAGCACCCGTTTCGTTTCATGTGAAATGTGAGTTGCTCAGCTGGCTGGCTCACTGAATAATCTATGCTAGTTTTCATGTACATTTTCAAACTAAATAACTGCTGCATCTTCAACCACCAAAGTCCTTTGCTAGTTTCAAGGTCATGTAAATAAGAATTTCGCTGGAGAAAAACAGAAAATAGAAAATTAGAAAATAATTGACACATTTATTGTTTCAGTTACGAGTAGTCTGCACACTGTAACCAAGGTAACATATGACAGCACATTTTAGCCGGGCTACTTTTGATCTAACCTTGTCCCCAGGCTATTTGGCTGGAAGTATCTGGGAATAAGACTAGTTTTGATCTATCCCATGACCGTTTGCGAGATACCAGACAGATCATTACAGAAGGAGTCACGCTATTGGACGTGAGACAATGGGGAGGCTAGTGGAGGTAGAAGAGGAGGGGCTCATTGCAATGCATGGAACGGAATGAGGAATGGTATCAAACATGTGGTATGGCCATATAGTAGAAACACTGAGAACTCATTCTGACCGGATCATTAAGAGGACATTACTCGGAACTGGAATGCTGCCCGTTCTAGTAATTCTAATTCAACATGCTGGGTCAAGTGCTAAAAGAAGACATGGGATCTCTCCTTCCTCTTTCCATTACGGAACTACTGACCTCTTCTCTTTTCATTTCATCAACATGCCTCACTCTCCCCCATCCTCTTTCCCTCTCCACTCCCTCTCTCTCTCTCTCTCTCTCTCTCTCTCTCTCTCTCTCTCTCTCTCTCTCTCTCTCTCTCTCTCTCTCTCTCTCTCCCTCTCTCTCTCTCTCTCTCTCTCTCTCTCCCTCTCTCTCTCCCTCTCTCTCAATTGCTCTAGGGTAGGAGAATCTGAGGCTGAATATGATAGTGTATCTGGGATGTGGAAGGCGAAGGCGGTGAGGGAGGAGCTTTCACTTTCCAGGGAAAGCTCCTTCATCGTGGGGAGACGAGGCTCTTTACCCAACCCCTCTACCCAGCCCTCTACCCCTGCAGGTCCACAACCACAGATGGGCATGGAGGTATGGCCTGACGTGGTTCGTGTGTGTGTGTGTGTGTGTGTGTGTGTGTGTGTGTGTGTGTGTGTGTGAGCTTGCAGCATATTTACTTTGACATACCGACTACTAACTAACTACTACTATACGTACGTATGTGTGTCTGTGCATGTGTGTGCATGTGTTTGTGTGTGTACTGTATGTGTGTCTGCATGCATACTGTATGTGTGTGTCTGACGCAGGTCAGGCCTGGGGTCTTGGGGGTTGTTAGGGGGTATCAGGGGGCATTTCAACACTACCATGTGATTGGTGGAGTTTAATTACCAATATAAGCAGTGGGTAGCTTAGGGCCTCAGGAGAGGTAGGCCAGTATGTGCAACCGACAAGTGTGTGTGTGTGTGTGTGTGTGTGTGTGTGTGTGTGTGTATATATATGTATGTATGCGTCTAATGTGTCTAATTTGACAATAGGTAAGGTTGTGAACAATATTACATTTGTGTCAGTGTGCGTCTCTCTCTCCACACACACACACACACACACACACACACACACACACACACACACACTCAGCAATGTGTGTTGATATCTCCCATGTGTATGGATTAGTAAGGTGTGTGGAACATTCACAACCATTAGCAGACCTCTGTCCTTCCTGGGAAGACACCTCTGCCCTGACCATTCACTCCTGGGTCATTTCCTGGCTCCTCCTTGGGACTGTCCATTAGAGCCTTGACTCTCCCAGTATGTGACTCCCTCTCCTGGGGTGTCTCCCTATGTGACCTCCTCTGTATGTGACTCCCTCTCCTGGGGTGTCTCCCTATGTGACCTCCTCTGTATGTGACTCCCTCTCCTGGGGTGTCTCCCTATGTGACCTCCTCTGTATGTGACTCCCTCTCCTGGGGTGTCTCCCTATGTGACCTCCTCTGTATGTGACTCCCTCTCCTGGGGTGTCTCCCTATGTGACCTCCTCTGTATGTGACTCCCTCTCCTGGGGTGTCTCCCTATGTGACCTCCTCTGTATGTGACTCCCTCTCCTGGGGTGTCTCCCGATGTGACCTCCTCTGTATGTGACTCCCTCTCCTGGGGTGTCTCCCGATGTGACCTCCTCTGTATGTGACTCCCTCTCCTGGGGTGTCTCCCTATGTGACCTCCTCTGTATGTAACTCCCTCTCCTCTTTGTCTCCCCCTCAATGTGTCTCCTTCCCTTGCTTCCTGTCTCAAATGTACTTGCTGCTGTTTGAAATGTTTCAAATGCTTGTTTTTTTGTTGTTGTTGTTGTGTATGTTTTTTGCATCGGGAAGACACATTTCATGTTTCTTGTGAGCGTGAGTAATAAATAACTTTGTTTGGCCTTTGTTTTGAGTGTCTGTCCATCATGAGATAATCTGGTCTCGACATAGTCTGTGCGTGCCTGCGTGCCTGTGTGCCTGCGTGCCTGCGTGCCTGCGTGCCTGCGTGCCTGCGTGCCTGTGTGCCTGCGCGTGTGTGTGTGGAGGCTATGGTCACCCATGAAAGGACATCCCAGGTGCTACAGTATACATCATTGACAATTCTGTTTTTGTACAAAACCACTGCCATAGTCGAGGACATACTTATTTTGACTGTTAAAGCAAGGCTACATGTTCTGCCAAGTATAACTTATCACTTTGGTATCCTGTGAGTCATGAGCCTTTTTGTATTATGCACGTTGATGTACATCAAATGGAGTCAGTGGCACATAATGTAACATGAATGGCTACCATGCATACAAAGGCAGGTTAGACAGGTGTCACCATCAGCAGTCACAAGCATTCCCATGTTATGACAAGTTGGTTCAGTGAGAATGATGACAAGGTGCCAACTGAGTGTGCCAGCTGAACCTGATATAGTTGTTGTGTATCAAAGCCAAAGAGGGGTGACCCTATCAGAAATAGGCTGCTCATTCAACCTTTACATGGATGAAGCCTTTTCTACAGTACAAAGCTGTTAAAATATCAGGCCCGAATGACATTTATTAATGGCCTTGGCTTCAGGTGTCAGCTAGTCATACTGATATTTGGCAGCCTTGGACATGTGCATTGCCTGACTGTGTGCCACTTGCAAAGTTCAGGCCTCCCAAAGAAGAAAAAGCCAAAAAGCTTGCAATATATTGCTCTGTCAGCTCTTTTGGGAAGCTTAGCGTGTGTGGACAAGAAGGTGCTTCTTGTATCTATGATATCTGTGACCTTTTATATTTTGGGTTCTTTAAAGTAATGCTTTACTGTGAAGCCAAATACAGGATTCGTGTGTGTGTGTGTGTGTGTGTGTGTGTGTGTGTGTGTGTGTGTGTGTGTGTGTGTGTGTGTGTGTGTGTGTGCACGCTTGTTTGTGTGCATGCTTGCATGCATGCGTATGCGTACGATTGTCCCTGTATGATCCCAAACCATGGTTATCTCCCAACTAAATACCGCAAGCCTCTTAACCTTCCTCCACCTGACAGAACACAGCTCTGACCTCACACCCTCAGACACGCCAGGAATATAGAAGGCAATGCAGCTTTAACAATTAACCATCCACTACAATTTGTTGTGTGTGTGTCTAATTCACCCATTTGCAGAAATAGCCACACAGTCTATATGGTACATCCATTTTTGGACTTTCAAATGAATGATTTATAGCCATTGATTCTTGAAGAATATAACATATAAATTCCTTGTGAGCTTAGTTCTGTCTTACCCCATCAGAACCCAAAATATAAGATTGTTTTACTTCATTGTTTGTAAACAAACACTGTATAGCTTCAAAACATAGTTAAAACTATAATGTTGATCTCATGGATGGTCAGTCCTTGCATCGATCTATGAATTTGAGAGTGGTTCCATTTCTCCAACCATGTCCCTCAGCTGTTTACCAAAAGAAAGTGGTGGGGTGACGGCTTTGTTGTTGCTGTTGTTTGAATCCCAGATTTCCTCTTTAACGTCACAAGACAATAGCCTCAAAATAGACAATAGGCCTAGCAGGCATCTTCCTTCCTTGTGTTTACTGTAATTGCTTAACTGAAGACATTACTGTATACCAGCAACATTAGTATTAGTGACCCACCCACCCCATTGATGGACTCTTCCTTTATCTTGCCCAGTGCCAGAGAAGGAGGGCTAATACTGGACCTCTCCACACACTACCGTATATCCACTAAGCCTTACTTATGGCCTGATAATTGATCTGATTGTAACATTAAAGTTGTGTTGTCAGAGGGAGTATGTGAGGACAGGCAGTGTCACTGGCCGATGGAGGATGGAGGATGGAGGATGGAGGGTGGTGATCCACTGGTGACCACACAGGATGAGGACGATGGAGAATAGGATATAGAGAAGAAAGAATTAATCTGTAAATTAGTAGCCCCTATTAGATCGGGGACTTGTGATTAGTCTATTTGGGACTTGTGTAGCTTTAGGGACTAAAACAGCTTAGCAAATTAGCCGTCTTATTGTAGTTACACTCACTGAGCACTTTATAAGGAACACTATACTAATACTGAGTAGGGCCTCCCTTTATTAGGAACACTATACTAATACTGAGTAGGGCCTCCCTTTATAAGGAACACTATACTAATACTGAGTAGGGCCTCCCTTTATTAGGAACACTATACTAATACTGGGTAGGGCCTCCCTTTATTAGAAACACTATACTAATACTGAGTAGGGTCTCCCTTTATTAGGAACACTATACTAATACTGAGTAGGGCCTCCCTTTATTAGGAACACTATACTAATACTGAGTAGGGTCTCCCTTTATTAGGAACACTATACTAATACTGAGTAGGGCCTCCCTTTATAAGGAACACTATACTAATACTGAGTAGGGCCTCCCTTTATTAGGAACACTATACTAATACTGGGTAGGGCCTCCCTTTATTAGGAACACTATACTAATACTGAGTAGGGTCTCCCTTTATTAGGAACACTATACTAATACTGAGTAGGGCCTCCCTTTGCTCCCAAAACAGCCTCAAGATGTTGGAAACATTCCTTTGAGATTCTGGTCTATGATGACATGATTGCATCACGCAATTCCTGCAGATTTTTCAGGTGCACTTTCAAGCTCATTGTCATGGTCATGAAACCAGTTTGAGACGACTTTTGCTTTGTGACATGGTGCGTTATCATGCTGGAAGTAGCCATTAGAAGATGGGTAAATTGTGGCCATGAAGGGATGCACATGGTCAGCAACAAGACTCAAATAGGCTGTGGCATTCAAGCGATGATTGATTGGTATTAACGGGCCCAAAGTGTGCCAAGAAAACATTCCCCACACCATTACACCACCTTCACCATGAAGAGGTGTACAGGTGTTCCTAATAAAGTGTTCGGTGAGTGTATATGGTCACTTTTAACCTGTGAGGTTTTAATTAAGTGATTGGCTCAGGGCTCCCTCTAGTGGTTTATTAGGAGCAGTACAGTTTTCCCATGTTATTATGAGTACTTTATAAATGCTGAGATACTGAAAGTGAAAACTATGCATACCGAAATGAAGAAGAGTGTGTGTGTGTGTGTGTGTGTGTGTGCGTATTTTCCAAATGTGTGTCTGAAAGTGTGTGTGTGTGTGAAAGTGTGTGTGTATGCATGTGATTTGTGAATGTGTGTGCACTGGAATTTAGCTCATATTGAAAGCCCAAGATGTGTAGGATTCAGGTTTATTGTAGGAAGTTAACTGCACAAATGTTATTGTGACAATACAAAGAAATATTGTACCATACAGCCGGTGTCACGGTACAGAGGAAATAGGACAAGGGCCCTGTTCCAATACTGTTCAAATGCATCCTTCCTTGCCCCCTTCCTGTAGGCAATGACTGATCTCTAAGGAAAGATTTCCACACTATTGATGTCACACCCTGGACAAGATCAGTGATGACTTCAAGGGTCGTTTTCCTGGACACAGATTAAGCCTATCCCTAGACTAAAATGCATCTTCAATGAAAATTCATTTTCTACTGAAAATGTTATGTTAAGACTCGGCTTAATCTGTGTCTGGGAAACCTGCCCCATGAGAGTAAGGGAGGAAAGTAGAAAGAACAGAGGTCAGGAAGATAGGAAGAAATGAAGGTATGTATGAAGGAAGGAACATGAAGGAAGGAGGGAAGGAGAAAAGAAGGAAGATTTAAATTTCAACAGAGAAAACAAGGATGTTTGACTCTCTCTGTGTGAAAATTGGCGATACACGTTTCCTCACAAAACCATGGACATCAAGTTTATTTCAGTCTTAAAAGTTTATAACAACTTCTGGATAACATGACATGAAAACAAAACAAAAAAACAACAGATTGTTGAAATTATTACACATCTTTTAGCACCCCAGGATGACATACAATTCAAAAGGTAGGTTGAAAAATATCACAGGAAATATCGTGCCCCTCCCACCCCACCCCTGCCCCCACCCAAGCCCCTCCCCCCATCCCCATAGCTCTACTTGACCCTACAGTACATCAGGTACCACTGGTTCTTAGTGGGACCACCCGAAACAGAACCAGCTTAGGATTTCAATTCATATCAATAATATACATAAGTACGTATTCTGGAGTGGATTTGAATTTCAGCCTACTGTATATGAACGAACCCCAGGGCCATTTTCAAATAAAGAAAGATCAACCCCCATTTTAACCATTTTACCAAGACTACTAAAAATCGAATACAAAAGCTTGAGTGATTGGCATTATCATCTTACAACACAAGGTCGAGGGTCAGTAACTGGGAAAGCTGTTCGGTTGATACAACGATCAGTAGCTTCATGTGAAATGTAAAATGACCTTTTTGGAGAAAAAAAAATAAGAATGATGGTGAAAAACCTCCCACAGCCAAATACAATTTATATACTTTTTTCTTTTTTTAATATATATTTATTTATATATATAAAATACTGTTTCATTCATAGAAGCCTTACTTTGTACAATATCTGTGAGCGAGTGAGTGAGTGAGTGAGCGAGTGAATGAACAAGTGTGTGTGTGTGTGTGTGTGTGTGTGTGTGTGTGTGTGTGTGTGCGTGTGCGCGCGTATGTGTGTGAGTGAGCATGATGTGAACAAAACAAAAAAGAACCCAGAAATTCATAATAATAGCTAGTAGCGTTTTATGTCTTACACTAAAAAGATGTTTTACACAATATACACATTTTATTACTTACAAAAAAAGAGAAAAAAAGAAGCCTCTATAGTTAGCAGGCTGGGATACAACAATGTTAGTACCACCAAAGGAAGAAAAAAAACAAATGACGGAAAGAAAGTATGAATGAAAACCTAGAAAAACGCAGTCTCACTAAGAAAGCTCATCAGTGCATCTCTTCTCTCAGGGATGTTCAGAGGTTGAAAGTCAAAGTGCCGATTTGGTAACATGGAGATGATTCAACTCCTTAGTAAAATAAAAAAAAATATGAAAAAAAATAAAAATGAAAAAAAATAGCACTTCTCATTTGAAATGTATGCAGCACCTCGACATCAAAATTGATTTTTGAAAAGAAAAGAACATCTTTAAAAGAAAAAAAAAGAATTCTCTTCTCTTTGAAAGAGAAAAAACCCTAAAATGCACTTTTGTTCTCACACATCCGCCATGGCACTTTTTTGTGGATATTTTGTTTCTTTTTGAGGTACTTCTTTTAAAAAAAAAAAAAGACTAAATAAGATTCATTTTTTCAGTTTTTTGTAATTTTTTTTTTGCTGTGTTGCACAGTAGCACCATTAAGTTGTTCCGGAAGACAATACGCCATTGGAATTCCATCTTGTTGCCGTGGTGACGTCACCACTGCAGCGGTCATCCATCCTCATCAATGTGGGTCGCCCCTGGCAACAGTCGCCGCCGCGCTGTTACGTCCTCTTCATACAGACGACACAGCGGCTGACGCGCGTCTGCAGGTTGCCATTCTTCAACGTCTCAGACTGGGGCTTCCTGTATGGGTCAGGGGTGGAGGGTCAAAGGTTAGAAGGATAGAAGCATGAGCTAGTAGGCATTCACTCAATTTAGAACTCTCTACTTACAGGACCTTATCAGCAGACTATATAACACACATCTGACATAAGGCTGAGGTTATTCATTAACCATTTTTCCCCCATTTGAGGGTTAGGGTCAGGGTTAGGGTTAGGAGAGTGTGTGTGTGTGTGTGTCGTACCTGAACATGTCATGGGTATCAACGGTAGCCAGCCAGAAGCTGTAGGAGTTGCCGTAGTAGTTGCAGGTTCCTCTGCCGTGACACTCGATGAAGGGGGCACTGCGGAAGTCCTCTAGACAGGAGCCCGGGGAGGCCAAGGCCTGGCCCGAACCCTCTGCACCAGCACTGGTGTGCTGTTGGTGGGGGAGAGGGGGTGAGGGAGGGAGAGAAGGGGAGAGGGAGGGAGGGGGAGAAGAGAGGGAGGGCAAGCAAGAGGCAGGGGAGGGGAGAGGGAGGGAGAAGGGAGGGAGGGGAAAAGATAGGGAGGGAGAGGAGGAGAGGGAGGGAGAGGATAGGATATGTATGTGATTTCTTTCAACCTTCAAAGTACATTATGCTGTGTGTAGGAATGCAGTGCTTGCTGAATGTGACTATAGGCTAGTCTGCTCTGCTTGCTTTCTTTACTACTGTGAATGGTTTGTGTATATTCTTGTGTGTGTGTGTGTGTGTGTGTGTGTGTGTGTGTGTGGTTGCTTACCATCATGAAGGAGTATCCAATCCACAGGGGTTCCCAGTAGGCAGGGCATGAAGGGATCTGGATGCTCTGACTGTGAACAGCGATCACCATGGCAGGGGCCTCACACACCGCGCATCTACACACACACACACACACACACACACACACACACACACACACACACACACACACACACACACACACACACACACACACACACACACACACACACACACACACACACACGGAATGATTAGATACACCCTCACTCTGGCCTCCCCATTTTTTCATCCTTCTTTCTCTATCCCTCCCTCCCTCCCTCTCCTCCCTCCCTAGTGCTGATGGGCTGGATGTTCTCTCCCATGATGGGGGCCATGCTCGTGGGCAAAGGCTCTACCCTCCTCCCTCCCTCCCTCCCTCCTTCCCTCTCCATCCCTACCTGCTGATGAAGGGCTGGATGCTCTCTCCCGTGATGGGGGCCATGCTCATGGGCATAGGCTGGTTGGTGGAGAGCCAATAGGAGTAGTCGTTACGGGAGGCGAAGTTGCACACGTTGTTGATGTCACAGAACATGAAGGGCATGGTGCTGAATCTACGCAAACAGCTGCCAGCGGTACCTGGGGAGGGGGGTTAGTTTTTTATAGTCATGGCCATCCATCCATTTTACATTTTACATTTATGGCATTTAGCAGACGCCTTTATCCAAACTTACAACAAATACATTTGTTTAAGTAAGTGAATCATCTATCCATCAGTCATCATAAGATAAAGTAATCAATGCTCAGACCAGGGGCCATAGGCAGTCACAATGCTAGAAGAAGGAATGTTTTTTTTGTTTTCTTTTTCTTAACAGGAGAGAAACTTGTACAGGGGGGTAGTGGGGATGAAGAGGTCTTTAGGAGGGATAGTTATGATGTAGTTTGAAGAGATGGGTCTTCAATCTACGGAAGATAGGTAGTGACTCTGAAGTCCTGACAGCAGTAGGAAGCTCGTTCCACCAGCGGGGCGCCAGGACAGTGAAAAGCTGTGACCGAGTAGCGTGACTGCTGTATCCACGTAGAGGCGGCGGTGCCAGGCGGGCAGCCGAGGTGGAAGAGCGGAGTGACCAGGTAGGGGTTTGGGGGCTGACCATTACTTGCAAGTAGGGAGGGGCTGTTCCCTTTGCCGCCCGGTAGGCAGGCACCAGGGTCTTGAATCTGATGCGAGCTGCTACCGGGAGCCAGTGAAGGGTGCGGAGGAGGGGAGTGACATGGGAGAATTTGGGGAGTTTGAACACCAGATGGGCGGCAGCGTTCTGGATGAGCTGCAGAGGCCTGATGGTGGAGGCGAGGAGACCGGGGAGACCGGCCAAGTCCATCCATAAGTTGAACATGTATACATATGTGTGTGTGTGTGTGTGTGTGTGTGTGTGTGTGTGTGTGTGTGTGTGTGTGTGTGTGTGTGTATGGTCTTACCCAGGTCCTGTCCATGTGCCCTCTCGTTGCCCTGTACGTAGAGCAGGGAGTATCCATCGTAGATGAGGCTGGTGCCCTGGGGGCAGAAAGGTACCTCTGGGTTCTGGCTGTGGCGGGTGATGAGGAAGCCGTGGGCTACAGAGGCTGATCCTGGGTGGCCTGGAGGTCCCTGGAGACCATCGGAACCTGGGGGCCCGGGGTAGCCACGCTGACCTGGGGTCAGACGATAACACACACACACAGAGCAGAGAAGACAGGGGAAATGTTAATGAAGATAATGACCAAATACTACATAACACACACAAAGTGAGCCGAAGGAAAACATCAGTAACACACACAAAAACACACTTAAAAAATACACACAGACAGACACAGACACACACTCCACGCCTCTCACCTGGCTGTCCAGCGGGTCCAGAGTCTCCTTTACGGCCTGAGGCACCACTGAAGCCTGGGGGACCCTCGGGACCTGTGTCTCCCGGGCCACCGGGCTGACCTGGGGGGAGAAACAGGACTTAATCAGCCAGCTCTGCTTCAAGGAGTAATAGGTTCAACTGTACGGTAGATTAATATGAGAGTGTGTCTTGTCCAATATAAAGTACATACATACAGAACAGTGATGTAATTGGTCAGCTGTCAGTCCATTCAGTCTTCAGAAGACTCTTGCTAACTCCAGTCATATTCACCTAACTTTGAATAAAATAACTCTACCAAACTCTAGCCAACTGGCAAACTAACTCTACATAGTCTAACTCTACATAGTCTCTCCATGTCTAGATACTGTAAGTCTCCTAACAATGATACTGTACTCAACCAGAAGGTCATTCTCTTAGCTATCGAAGACAGGTGTATATACTGTATATGTGTGTGTGTGTGTGTGTGTGTGTGTGTGTGTGTGTGTGTGTGTGTGTGTGTGTGCGTGCGTGCGTGTGTGTGTGTCCACTGACCTGAGAGTCCCTCTAGTCCGGGTGATCCTGGGGTGCCACGGCCGCCCTGAGCACCCGGAGGACCAGTGGGGCCACGCTCTCCCTTCAGCACGATGGGGGCTGGCGCCACACCAGGGTCACCAGGGGGTCCTGGGGGGGCAGAGGGAGAGGGGGTCAGAGGGAGGAGTACACTGTCAGAGAAGAGGTGCACTAGAAAGGATCTGAGAGTATAAACTTTGGTTAGCTCTGGTAATTCTAACCCTACTGAGTTTTACATACAAACAGTAAAACCAGACAAAAGCCAATACATTGTGCTAATGTGTACAGCTCATGAAGCATTATCATATTGGCATATTCCATTACATCAACAACTCTGTTACAGGTTACACATGCATTGGACATTCTCTGAAATAAAGGTTGGGGGGGGGTTAGACTCACCAGTGGGGCCTAGATCTCCTGGGTCTCCATGGGTACCAGCTGCACCAGGGATACCAGACTCTCCCTTTGGTCCTGAGAGAGAGAGAGAGAGAGAGAGAGAGAGAGAGAGAGAGAGAGAGAGAGAGAGAGAGAGGTTAAAAGGCTGTCCACACACACATGCATGCACGCACACACACACACGCAATAATTTGATACTCTATCAAACACAAACACACACACACGCGCACACACACACACACACACACACACACACACACACACACTTCCATAATCACACGTGTTCCCAGACCTTCAGTTTCCCTGGTAATGGGAATGGGAATGTGAAAGGGAATGTTGTTCCTGACTGACCTGGGAATCCAGGAACGCCGGGCAGACCAAGGTCTCCCTTCAGCCCGCCTGGACCAGGAAAGCCAGGAGAACCCTGGTCACATGACACAGGACAGGTCAAAGGTCATATGACATCACTGTGACTGAACTACATAAACTGCTAACTTGTCTCATCTACTGAATTTGTACACTAAACAATAAGCACTCTATTCCTACAATAAGCACTCTATTCCTACAATAAGCATCTATTCCTACAATAAGCACTCTATTCCTACAATAAGCACTCTATTCCTACAATAAGCATCTATTCCTGGTTGAGTTAAGACTGATTCTGTTCCTTACTGGTAATCCGCCTGATCCGATTTCCCCCTTCTGTCCGGGGAAACCAGGCTGGCCAGGAGCCCCGGAGATCCCCTTATCCCCTTTGCCTCCTCCACTGCCTGCGGGGCCACGGGGTCCTTCAGGGCCAGTTGCACCTTCACATGCAAAGGTTAAAGGTCAGGAGTTGATCGGAAATGTCACACACGCAACACCCAAAAAGGCTTAGGGGGTTAGGCCATCTGGTGGTGTATTCAAAATAGGCTACATTGAAAAAGTACAGATATGCCACACTGTATTTCAATTGCTCTGTAGCTAGCTTTAACTTAGGACAACATTGCACAAAATGTTAAACATTGAAACATCAACAGGAGGCATGACTGTGTATCAGTGTGTGTTGCTCATGTGTGTTGCTCAAGTGTGTGTTGGGGTGTATTTTGATTGTGCAACAGTCTTTTTTCGATTTCACAACCTGTCCTGGTAGGTGAAAAGAGGGTCAAGAAATCAACAACATGGTTAAAATTACATGTTTCCATGCCCAAACTTCCACAGTGTCACAACAGTGAGTCAAACCATTGTTTCTAACCTGGAGGACCTAGGATTCCCAGAATCCCCGGTATAGCAGAGCCGGGGCGGTACGGCACAAGGAGGTTCAAACAAGAGCATGAGTTAGCATAGCGACACCATCAGGCTAGCAGTCAAATGAAGGAGCACAAATCCAGTGCTAGCATTAGCCTTAGCACCAGCTCTAGCCTTGATACCAGTCTGTTTCTGTGTTTTATTGCTGTCAGGGCCGGATGCAGCCTGCTTTGACTGGGGGTGCAGTGAAAATGTTTTGGGGGGCATCAGTTAAATTGCAGTCATATCAAACACCGGAAGGTTGTGAGTTCGATCCCAGGGGCTGCCACCATTGTGCCCCTGAGCAAGGCACTTAATTCCAAGTTGCTCCAGGGGGACTGTGCCTGTAGTAATTTCACTGTAAGTCGCTCGGATAAGAGCATCTGCTAAATAACAAATACTGTAATGTAAATGTAATGTAATATAGTCATAGTCACATTTACCTGCCACCACCCCCCCCATCTTTGGAGGACATCTTTATTATCTTTATTATAGTTTTTTCGACAGGGGAAGCAGAAACATGCATCTAGCTTTGCTGAGTATTCCAGCCATGGTCGAGAACGATACCAACTTGGGTTGAATGCTCGAGGACCTTGGCTAACCATACGGATGGGGTTTTTAAAACCGGCTGCAACGGTGTGCTGTCATTTAAACCATGCTAGGCATTACCCACAGCAGCGGAACCTTTTCCCTTATCGGACGTTATAGCCGCGTTGTTAATGAGAGGGAGTGCTTGTACTGGGGCCGGCAGTATGCTCTGCCTGCTCTGGAGTAGGGCTTTTAGGCGTGGATGGCACATCATTTGGGGCAGTATATGGTTTGGTGATCAGAAATCGACGCATGATTTTTCTTAGGCTATGCACAAACATGCACTCCCAACAACAACAATCTAGCTAACCGAGCTAGCGTTAGCCACCTAGTAGCCTACTATCAACAGCCTTATGTTCGAGAAATCTAACTACCGGTACTAAAAACTGAAACGGTTCAACAAATAAACACAATGAAAAGATTGAGGATCAGACTATGCTTTAATAGCGTTCTCCTTGCTTGGGCTAACCGAGCTATCTACTACAGAAGCGCAACCACAGTTGACTTGGATTGATTTGTTGAGTTTTATCAGTGAGGATTGAGGCGGAGCCTTGCGTTGCCCAACCAGCCAATCAGAAACTATTATAAACACAATTTGGAGAAAGGAATTCAATGATTGGTTTCCAGACATTTTACACGAAAACAAAAATGTAAGGTTTTGTCTGTGATCATGGTAGAGGAGGACTGGACTGGACTGGACTGGGGTGGGCATGACAAGAATCTGGGGGGGCGTAGCTCGACCCAGCACCCCCTTGTATCCGGCCACGATTGCTGTCAAACAAAACAAGACAAGGCTAGGCTTCAGAGCCAGAGTTAGTTTGCTAGCATGGAATTGTGTAGCTCTCTTCCGTCCCTAACAAGCCTCTGAGGCAGCCAAAGCCAAACCATAAGACAGGTTTTTGCTATTGCTATTTTTAGGGGAGTGCGCCCTCTAGTGTTTATAAATATATGGTATCAGCTGAGGAGGGAATGTTTAAGGAAATCATTTGAGATTTCGAATATATATCTAATATATTAGAATCTGGTTAAATGATTAGCATATATCGGCTACTGATCTGTCACTGTCTGGACAATAAGCCTGATCTGCTTGTGGTTTGGCTGTGTGCAACTGATATGATAAAGCAAAAGAATTTGGCTACAAGAGTTTTAAAAGCAAAGAGCTACGTCTTAGTTCTAGTTCTTAAACATTTCACATTAAGTCATTTTACAGTATCTCTTTACCATATTATGTCAAAGAAGTAACAGTCACATAGCCAGTTGTATGAACACAATTAAAAATGAATATATTTGATGAGTATTAGAAGTTTGTGTGTTACTAATAGATCTTAAATCACTACCAATGCAAATACTTAGTGGTTGTTAACTCGATTCATTGATATCTCAGAAAATAAACAGTGTGCAGTCTCAAATCTTAGTGTGTAACTTCTACAAAAATAAAAGTTATTTTTAAGTGAACTATAAATAATACTATGACCAGTGTGCCTTATCAATCTGAGGGAACAGTGGGATTAGTGAAAGACGCAAGAATAGAAAATTAAGCAAGAAAAAACACTGTAATTGGTCAATGATTCTGACCCAACATTTCTATCACAGTGCAAGTAGGTGTTCTAGATCTGGGGTTCTAGAACAGGTGCAGGGTGCAGATAAGAGTTCGAGATCTGGAAGGTTCTAGAACAGCAGAACATGGAAACATGCGGTAGAAGCCTGGGTACTGGATCTCTGACCTTTGGGACCTGGCGGGACGTATGTGTCATCGCGGAGGCAGGGCCACACCACAGAGGGTGGAGCCGAGCCACAGGAAACAGGAAGTACATGTCATACCAACGGTCTCATCCCCAACAACTCAACCAGGGGATTATTCTACAGTAGCTTCACACAGAGCTGGGTCAGAACTGAGCTCAGTGATGCTTCCACTAAATTGTATGTGGGAGCTTTCCATATATTTTTGGATATTTGACATAATGAAGTATCAAGTTCCAAAGTATAACTACATAGTTGGTGACGGTCCCAATGATTCAGACATGGGATAGGAGGGGGGCTTATCCATGCTAAATGTAACTGTGTTACTCTATGTTGTTAGGTTTGTGATGTTGTGGTGCTAAAGTTGTAACTGAGCCCAGTTTGGCCAGCTCTGTGCTGGCTCTGCAGTTCTGGTGTGTTAGGACACATGACCCATTCGGTGACTGACACACACACACACACACACACACACACACACACACACACACACACGCACACACACACACACACACACACACACAGTGACAGAATACAGCAGAGCCAGAGTCAACCAACCACTCTCACTCTAAACTATATGAATAGAGGGGTTCAATGCTATACAATAAAGTAATTTGTATGTGTGTGGTATTGCTGTACAATACATGTTCAGCCAAACCATGCACTGTGATTATTAACAACACCCTATCACGTTATAGTCTTGCAGCTGCAAAACATTTGGACAAATATAATAGTCAAACCAATAGTCTTTCGATATAATAATCAAACTAATAGTCTTTGATAGCCCTCTATCATACTGTACAGTTAGAACTGTTGTGTTTGTATCTGGCTCCACAGTATTACACCAATGTCAGTTAATTTAGGTAAACAAACAAACAAACAAACACAAGACACACATCGTCAGATACAGGACACACACATCAACCCGGTGGAGATATCAGGTCGTGGAACCATTCCCCTGCGACCGGGAGGGGAGGGAGAGGGGGTGAGGAGACACAAGGATGGATGGATGACAGATGGACAGATGGATAAACAGATGGATGGAGAGGTAGAAGGGTTGATGGAGGACATAGACAACATGTGGTTGTACCCATGCTCTTGGGGACGTGGTCGGACCCTTGGTGAAACACACACTGATTAGTGCGTGACGCGCCCCAACATGTCTTGATGGGGAGTGAGGGCGGGTGTGGGGTTTGGTTGCAGTGTGCATGGTGGTGATACAATCGGTTTGTTTGTTCAGTGCTTGGTGTTCACAACTCTGATTGGACAGTGTGGGTTTGTGCTCAGTGACACAGATTAGATACAGCACTAGTGATGATTTGTACAGTAAAATTCCATGCAAATCAATGATATTGCAAAGACGCATTCACATAGTGTAACAGGTATGCCAGTTTGCTGCCTGGTTTTACTTGCCTTTGTGTAGAGAGAGAGAGAGAGAGGGGGGGGGAGAAAGAGAGAAGGAGAAAGAGAGAGAGAAGGAGAAAGATAGAGAGAGGGAAAGAGAGAGAGAGAAAGAGAGAAAAGGGGACAAGAGATAGATGGCCATAGAGTATCAAAGAGAGAATGTGAGATATATCAAGCTACTGTACATACACACTATGTTTTATATTACAATATCCCTCTATCTTCATCTATCCAGTCTTCTTCCCAGCCCATGACTAAACACACTTTTAATGGGTTTTGTTTCTGTTTTACTTGTAACACTCCAACGTGGAGACTCACTGAAACAGGACAGAAACCCAGGCAGCAACGTCAGCTATATCAGTGATGGCGTGATCACTCAGTAACATACCTCCTCGTCCTGGTGCGCCGGGGGATCCTTGGTTACCCTTGGGCCCCTGGTGAGCCACACCTGAGAGGCCTGGGGCTCCGACACTGCCAGGAGAACCAGGCAAGCCGGGGAAACCAATATCTCCCTTTCCTCCCGGGAAGCCTGGGCTGCCGGGAAGACCAGGAAGACCGGGGTCTCCTTTGGCACCTGTACAGCAACAACAGAAGGACATTTAGAGCGATTGGTGGAAATGACGGAGAGAGACAGAGATGTAGAGTGGTTATTGTTGTAGACATGAAGTGAAAAGACTGAATGATTGACGCAAATATATGAAAAATATAAACATGTTTTCAGCATCACATGCATGCTTTTTTATGATCTATCATCTATATACAGTACTACATTAGATTATGATAGATTATAATCTCCTTTGACAATTACAACTACGGGAGGAGCTCTGCACTCACCTGGTGACCCATGGCGACCAGAAGCACCTGGGCCGCCGAAACCAGGTAGACCTGTAAGAGAATGGAATCATGGGAAAGTGAGTTGGTAGGAGTTTATTTTATTCCCTTAATAGGTACAGCTCAGACAGAGGCATTGTGGGTACCGTAGTCTGAGAGATGACATCACACACCTGGGTCTCCTTTGACTCCTCCTGGTCCAGGGATGCCATCACGACCAGCTTGACCCTTGTCGCCAGGGAAACCAGGTGATCCAACACGGCCTGATTCTCCCGGGCGGCCAGGGGGTCCGCTGAGACCCGGACTGCCTGGGGAACCATCCAGACCCTTGGGACCGGGAATACCCGGAGAACCTTACACAATAGCACAGACAAAAAGATAGATTCAATACCAAAGAGGGATGTGAGGGGGATGTTGCTCAATACTGTACTGGGGTTCCGTAAGTCACTTTGGATAAATGGCAAATATAATATTATATTATCATTATTATGTACATATGTTCTTGGTGTCTAGATAAGAGTCATCACATCTTGATAATTGTTATAAAATCTCATACATTAGTCTTATACAGTGGCGTACAATCTTACAGGTCTGTTTAAGTAATCACACAATGTCACTCTTATTATGGGATAGCCCTACCTTGGAATCCTGGGAGGCCTGGGTCGCCCTTGAAGCCAGGGTTGCCAGGCAACCCTGGAAGTCCGGGACCTCCGGGATTTCCTTTCTGCCCGGGAGTTCCAGGGTATCCTGACGCACCGGGATCACCCTGAGAGAGGGAGGTAGATAAAGTTAGATTATGGATGGAGAAAACCCTCTCATCTAATACGAGGCTCATACAATTCAGTATGTGTTGTAAGTACTATAGCTCTATTGATAATAAGAAGAACAAAATAAGAACGCTATCCATACGTGACTTGTTGGCATTTTACTGTACCTTAAGATGCTCTGTTATCATGTATTGTAATGTAACATTGTAATTACAACTGTTTGGGTGTATTTTCTTGCAACCAAATTGCTGTTCTGGAACAATAAAGATGTATTGAATTGAATTGAACAGAAATGTACGATTCAGTACCTTGGAGCCTGTACTTCCTGGTGCTCCCACCCCACCAGAACCGGGGTCTCCCTTGGCTCCGGGGAACCCAGGGGATCCGGGGGATCCTGGTCCACCTGATCGACCTGGCTGACCTGACTCTCCTTTGACTCCGGAGGGTCCTGTGACATTACAAATCATCATTACAACATACATTTAGTGAGAAAGATCTCTCAAACCAGTTGTCTTTCTATATCCATTTTTAGCAGGTCAAATACAGTAGGGGTCGAGGCATAGAGGAAGGATGATTGTGACCTTCACTGGAGCAGATCTAGGTCTGGGTCTGGGTCTAGTGGGTCTGGCTCTAGGTCTGGGTCTGGGTCTGGGTCTGGGTCTAGTGGGTCTGGGTCTAAGTCTAGTGGGTCTGGGTCTAGGTCTGGGTCTGGGACTGGGTCTGGGTCTGGGTCTGGGTCTAGTGGGTTTGGTTGTGTGTCTAGGTCTGGGTCTAGGTCTAGGTCTTGGCTAGGACTAAGACTTGG
The DNA here is from genome assembly GCF_951799395.1 of Argentina silus. Classification (NCBI taxonomy): domain Eukaryota; kingdom Metazoa; phylum Chordata; class Actinopteri; order Argentiniformes; family Argentinidae; genus Argentina; species Argentina silus. The sequence goes on from NC_139655.1 coordinate 14,132,670, forward strand.
TCTAGGTATAGCAGGGTTGATTGTGGGGCGTCTGTTACCCACCTGGGAATCCCATCTCTCCCATGTTGCCCTTTCCTCCTGGGGCTCCAGAAGAGCCTGTACCTCCGGGGGCACCAGCGTCTCCTTTGGGACCTGAACACAGTGAAGAGGACATTAGGAGAAGAGCTAAACTTGAGAGAACCAGGGGAGGCTGGTGGAGGTAGAAGAGGGAAAAAATCTGAGGACGGTTTCTACTTCCACTTGGTCAGAACTACTGCTACTGTGTATGTGTGTATCTACAGTTTATGTTTTTCAGTGTGTGTTTTTGCATGAACACAGTATAGTAATACAGTATGTTTGCTTATGTGTGCTTTCAGTAGGTGTGTATATGTATTCCCTGTGTGTGTGTGTGTGTGTGTGTGTGTGTGTGTGTGTGTGTGTGTGTGTGTGTGTATGTGTGTGTGTATGTGTGTTCATGTGTGTTCATGTGTGTGTGTGTGTTAATCATACCTGGAGGTCCTGGTAGTCCTGGTCGTCCATCCTGTCCTGATATTCCGGAATCTCCTTGGAGACCAGGCACACCCTTCTGACCTGGCTGACCACCAAAACCTACGGAACACACATATCATTTATGAACATTACTAGATACTAATACTAAGATTTGGAAGACAAATCATAATTGAACAACTTTATTCCTCAAACCTTAAAAAAACCTTTTTTTTCAATTTAATGTAACCTGTAACCCGTTTATTTATCTATTTTACAAGAGAGACCTGGTATTCCATGAGGTATTACTGTACTGTAGATTGAAAACTAAAATATGACTGTTTTCAATGAATGTTTGCGGTCAGATGATGGACAGTCACCTGTTGGTCCTGGATCACCCTTGGCTCCCTTCACGGCCTGGGTAGGGATGCTGGGGCCTGGGAGTCCCTGGAGACCGGGCTCTCCTCTGTCTCCCTTGCCTCCTGGACCACCTGGTCCACCTGGTTGACCTGGGAAACCGTCATTACCTGGGGAGAGATGGGGTGTCAGAGGATCTTGTTCTGAAGATATACAGTATCTGTGTGTGTGTGTGTGTGTGTGTGTGTGTGTGTGTGTGTGTTTGAGGGGTGGGTTACAGAGGAGAGGTTAGGGTACCTTTAGGTCCAGGGAAGCCAGGGCCTCCGGAGCCTCCTGGGGATCCACCAGGTCCTGGGGCTCCCATCACACCCATGTCTCCCTTAGCACCTGTGGAGAAACACAAGAGAGAGGGAGACGGGTTAGAGAAACAACATACAGTAGACAGAGAGAGAGACGGGTTAGAGAAACAACATACAGTAGACAGAGAGAGAGACGGGTTAGAGAAACAACATACAGTAGACAGAGAGAGAGGGAGACGGGTTAGAGAAACAACATACAGTAGACAGAGAGAGAGACGGGTTAGAGAAACAACATACAGTAGACAGAGAGAGAGACGGGTTAGAGAAACAACATACAGTAGACAGAGAGGGAGACGGGTTAGAGAAACAACATACAGTAGACAGAGAGAGAGACGGGTTAGAGAAACAACATACAGTAGACAGAGAGGGAGACGGGTTAGAGAAACAACATACAGTAGACAGAGAGAGAGAGACGGGTTAGAGAAACAACATACAGTAGACAGAGAGAGAGGGAGACGGGTTAGAGAAACAACATACAGTAGACAGAGAGAGAGACGGGTTAGAGAAACAACATACAGTAGACAGAGAGAGAGACGGGTTAGAGAAACAACATACAGTAGACAGAGAGAGAGAGACGGGTTAGAGAAACAACATACAGTAGACAGAGAGAGAGACGGGTTAGAGAAACAACATACAGTAGACAGAGAGGGAGACGGGTTAGAGAAACAACATACAGTAGACAGAGAGAGAGACGGGTTAGAGAAACAACATACAGTAGACAGAGAGAGGGAGACGGGTTAGAGAAACAACATACAGTAGACAGAGAGAGAGACGGGTTAGAGAAACAACATACAGTAGACAGAGAGAGAGAGACGGGTTAGAAACATTTACTTGATAGCTAACCACATTTTGTAGAAAGAAAACTGATAAATAACTAGTTAGCAAGCTAAATTAGCAATATTTTGACACTATTTTACTATAGGAGGTGTATTACATTGAAACACAGACTATCATAAGGCCAGTGAGTGATTTGACATCATACCAGGCAGGCCAGGTAGTCCATCACGTCCTGGCCCACCGGGGGGTCCTGCGGGTCCCAGTCCTCCTGGGGATCCTGGGAAGCCAGGGCTTCCCCTGTCTCCTGGCAAGCCTGAAATGTCCCGTCCGGGAGCACCAGAGTCTCCCTTCGCTCCGTTGGCACCTGGGAATCCTGGAACGCCAGGTGAAAGAGACACGGTCAGGATGGGAGGGGTTTTAAATTAGATTAGATTTGACCATATATTACTTTAATAATCACTGCAGGTAGATTCAGTTCCCACCTACTTGCCACCTAGGTCATTGCCATGACACACATACAACAATAGACCATAACTCTAACACAACATCTTCCAATGAGACTTCCAACCAGGGTAGAAGTCGCCTGTAGACACAGATCTAGGATCAGCCCATCTATCCAGATCTATCCTTCCCCATATCCATTAGCAAAACAACTCCAAACTGATCTAAGATCAGTGTCTAGGATGCAACTTCCTGACTGATAACTCACCTATGACCTCACTGTAACATATGGATGTAATGTATGAACATAATCTCTACATTTATCATCTTCCCCGCTCTGCCAACTGATTTCTATATTCAAAGGTCAGTTGACCTCTGTCTTGTTAAATGAAATGAGAATTAACTTAAAACACATTCCCACACATTCTTGTTCATCATAGTATCTGCCAAGATAAACCAGTTAGTCATCATAGACAACATTGTCAGACGAAAAAGTTTTTTCAGATTAATGTGTTGTCATGCAAACCTTGTCTTAGAATCACCTGGACCATGTAAAGGTTTGAACAAGACAGGCTACAGTACAGTACCTTTCTCGCCTTGGGGGGACATATTTCGAAACGGAGCGGAGCGGGCCGAGCAACGGCGAGCGTGGGAGAGTAGGAGAGACAGAGGAGGTGGGGGAGTAGGGGGGTAGGGGGATAAGGGGTTAAAACATAGCATGTATCAGATACATGAGGAGTAGCCTTCACTAATGGGACTCTGAGGGAAGGTGGAGGTGACTAAGCGGTTTGTTAGTAATGTGCTTTGTGTACATGCAGGAAAGTCAGGTGATGTTATAATGGCAGTTTACTGATCAAAGTGAACTATGTTCCATGTGCTTCTAAGGCTGGAAGAGTGACAAAAACAAGTGCATGAGATTCACAAGTGGCTTCATCACGGACGCAATCAAGACAGAAACTAAAGTCACACAGAACAAGACGTAGAAATAAGAGGGACAAGAAGATTGTCGTGAACTCCCAAGATCAATGTACCGTTAGCATTAACTGATAACCTAACTAGCCTATAATATAACCTATAACTGGTAAAAGACAGTCACCCTGATCACCCATAGCCATACCATAGTGACACCCAGTGCTCACCAAACAACCCCTTCATACTCAAAGTGAACATTCCATGTGACCAACCCAATCTCAGCGACGGTAACACAACCGGAGCGGAGTGGTGCTCAGACAAGAGATGCAGTGAGGTGTGATACAACCACATACACACCCATTCATCATACACACCCATTCATCATACACACCCATTCATCATACACACCCATTCATCATACACACCCATTCATCATACACATCCACAAGAGACCAGTGATGGTGCTTATAGGGTGTGGGTGATCAT
>NC_139655.1:14138966-14153966 GCF_951799395.1 Argentina silus
ACATGACATAGTGGCGCCATAAGCAGACTAGAGGTATGGACAGAGCCATGTGACCACTCACAGATGCTCCTTTAGGCCCAGGTGCTCCAGGTACCCCATCACGACCAGGTCTTCCATCCAGACCAGGTAGGCCAGCGGGTCCAGGGAACCCTGTGTCTCCCTTCTCCCCGAACGAGCCGGACACCGTGATGGCCTCACCTGGGTCACCCTTCTCACCTGGGTATCCAGACGAGCCCGGAGGACCAGAGGGTCCCTGTGGGGAGAGGGGCGGGGGAACAAGAAAGTCCAATAAAACTGAGGAGCATAACTGTGGGTGGGAGTGACTAAAGAGACCTTTTTGACAGCCTGAAAAACTGGTCAAAACCGAAAACTGACCCCAGCCTTAACCTTAACCAAATTTTAACCAATTGGGAAATTCAACATCGATTTGCTGGTCAGTTGTGTCCTCCTTAGTTTTTCCCTGTGGCTTGTATGAAAGACAGGAAGTAGGAAGTGAAAGCAGTAAGTACTTACAGCAGAACCCAAGCCTCCAGGTGCTCCTGGGAATCCTCTATCACCTTTGGCTCCGGGACCTCCAGGACTTCCTGAGAAGAAGAGAAGAAGACGCAGAAGCCATGATCACAGTCTGATTTGAATTCTGACATGTTTTGGTCTTGGCTCCTTTCCATTTGTGAAGTGTGAGAGGTGTTACAGAGCGATATAAGAAAATCAACCAATGGGAATTCAGGATGCTGTAAACAAAAACAGTATGAGATACTCAGGGTCCTTTAGGATATGTCCTTTAGCATGTTTTCTTACCTGGGAAGCCAGGGGATCCGGGGAGCCCAGGTGGTCCAGCAACGGAGTCGGTGTTGGAGAAGCAGTTCACACAGGTTTCTCCCTTTGCACCTGGGACAGGGACAAAACACACACAGAAGTACACACACACACACACACACACACACACACACACACATTTTACTGAATGTGGTGGGTTTTGAACCAGGGTTATTTCGCATGGATGACACAGATAGCACGGGCTAGATCTAGGTTTACTTGTCTCAGGCAGGGCTACTCATCATGAGCATATGTGATTCCAATTCACCTCCGCTACATACACACATACTGTATTAGAGAGAATGTATTTGTGTGTGTGTGTGTGTGTGTGTGTGTGTGTGTGTGTGTGTGTGTGTGTGTGTGTGTGTGCTCGCCATACTTATGCCTCACCATGCTTGTGTGTATGTGTGTGTGTACTACCAAGGGTCTCAGAGTCTGAACCCACCTTTCAGTCCAGACTCTCCCTGGAAGCCCTTCTCTCCCTGTAGACCAGGAAGCCCTGGGACCCCACCCACACAGTTGCCCCCTCCAGTGGAGATCCCTGGGACTCCAGGAGGCCCTGGAGGACCCTGGAGTCCAGGCTGACCGCTCCGTCCTGGGGGTCCGGGGAGAGAGATGCCTGGCTGGCCCTCGGCTCCCTTTTGCCCCCTCTCTCCTGGATAACCTGGCTGACCTGGCTGGCCTGAGCCTCCGAGACCTGGGGGAAGGGGGGTGGACGGGGGGAGAGACAGAATATATGTTACATCAACATGCATCTTCTTAACATGCTCTCAACCCTGTTGAAGCGGGTCAGTTGGTAGAGCGTGGCGCTAGCGATGCTCAGGTTGTGGGAAAATACTGTATGAATGAGAGTGAAAACATGAATAAATGAATAAAGGTATATAAGAAAGAGAGTGATGTTAATACTGGGTGGTAACGCTTTACACGCTTTACATCGTGTAATGTAGCATTCATATAGCATACATTATTAAGCGTGTGTGTGTATGCATGACATAAAGAGTCATAATGCCGATGTTTTGTGTACCCACCTGGGGCTCCTGGTTGGCCAGGAGGTCCTGACAAACCTGGAGGAGACAGAGGTCAAAGGGCATCAGATAACCATGGAGACAGACCATTACCAATTTAGACTTCATTAAAATCTGACTGAAACAACTGCAACTGGAATGCACTGGAATAACATTTCAAAGGTTTTTGGCTTAGCTTTAGCAATGGCACGCCTGGCATGGCATGCACCTTGTACACTAAACATATATGTTAACATTAGCATGGGAGATTGATAGAATCTTTCTTCTTCTGTGTGTTAGTGTGTGTGTGTGTGTGTGTGTGTGTGTGTGTGCGTGTGTGTGTCTTCTCGTTTCCTACGGTCTGTCCCTATAATAGTCAACCTCCATCTAATTCCTGGTAGATCCAGGGATTGAATGGCATCTCTAATACAGTCATTCCATACTAACCTGTTGGGCCACTCTCTCCTTTCCTCCCAGGAGAGCCTGGGAAACCTGCCTCTCCTTTAGGTCCCACGTTGGACTGCTGCCCACCCCCCAGTTGCTAGAGAGAGAGCGAGAGAGATAGAGAGAGACACACACACACACACACACACGCACACACACACACACACACACATACACACATATACACACACACATATTCTATCAATAATATTTCATGGCAACAGGGCCTAGTCTTCAGTCTGCGTCTGTTATAAGTGTCATACCATGAATAATATGGTTATAATAATATGGAATAGCTTCATGATCATAGATTTACAGTTGCTCATGTGCACATGGGTGGTGTACTGTATGTTTAGGTAGAGGTAGAATACACACCAAGCCTGGAGGTCCTGGGTAGCCACGATCACCTTTCTCACCCTGAGAGAGAAGGAGGAAGAGGGGGCAATGATGAAGAGGAGATAGAGAAAGAGGGAGAGGAGGGAGGTGAGAGACAGGAGGGAATACAATAGATCATACATTGGGTGATGAACATAGAATACACTGTGTGTACCCATAAACCCAAACTCACCAATTCGCCATTGCGTCCTGGAAGACCTGGCCCACCAGACTCTCCTTTACTACCCTGATGGAGGGAGGGAGGGAGAGAGAGAGAGAGAGAGAGAGAGAGAGAGAGAGTGGGGGGGATAGATAGATAGAGACAAATATGTTTACAAATCATTCATATACAGTAGTAACCAGCATCTAGTGAGATGTTGAGACCAGAGATGTTGACTGGAGGGTGAAACTTACTGGGAATCCAGGCTGTCCTGGGTCACCGTCTTTTCCTGGTTTACCCTACAAAGAAGACAGCTACATTTTAGTGCACCATAATCTGTAGAATAATAGCATAGTGTGTGTGTGTGTGTGTGTGTGTGTGTGTGTGTGTGTGTGTGTGTGTGTGTGTCTATGTCTATGTCTATGTGTGTGTGTGTGTGTGTGTGTGTGTGTGTGTGTGTGTGTGTGTGTGTGTGTGTGTGTATGGGGGAACTTACCCGTTTGCCTGCTTCTCCTGGCTCTCCTTTCTCGCCCTTTTGACCACCAGATGGACCCTATAAACCCAAAACACAGGAGAGTCATCACATACACACGACAACAGACAGATACCCAGCATACACCTAGGGAATCTGACCATCTGTCTACAATACTGTTGTGGAAAATAAAGTTGGGACATTATCAGACATAATGAAACAGGCAGAGCGATCTATAGATACAGGCTACAGACATGCTCGAACATAGGTATAGATTATGGTAATTATGACACTTAGTGTTACTCACAGGAGAACCAGGAATACCATGCTCACCAGTTGGACCAGGCAGACCTTGGTCACCCTGGAAAACAAACAAAATATTATATTTTCAATCGAAAATAAAACAAATGTGTTACTAAATCCTCTATATCTGACTATATCTTTCTAATAAAGAGTTGCCAAGACAGCATAATATCTGATCTGATCACTGAATGCAAATGTGGTAAAACAGCTTTTTTTTTTTGTGTGAATACAATGAGTTTCATAGTACAATGCTAAGACAAAGAGAAAGAGGTATCAAGGTGACAGCTGAAGTCATTTGGGCTGACAACGTTTCACACAGGGCTAGTTTCTATCATCTAGTGGTCGTTCAGAGACTTGCAGGTACAGAGGCCTAAAGTGATCAGTGCTGACATTTAGTGGTGAAATATGATACAGCACCCAGGACAACACAATTTTCCTCCACTCTGACCACTCACATAGCTGACAGCTGGAAACTGGAAGCTAGGTGCACTGAACACTGAGATACTATTTCAACTTGAGTAATGTGATAAAAACAACATAGGACATAATAGGGAAAGACTCTGTGTTATTGAAAAGTTGTGGGAGCTAAATATGACATGATGTATAATACTCCTTTTTCTCAACTCTGCAAAAACAACTGTACCTTGTCTCCCCTCTGGATCTCTGACACTGTCGGCCTCTTCTGCTCCCCAACCTGCCCTGGTGGACCAGGAGGCCCCCGAAGACCCAAGTCACCCTACACACACACACACACACACACACACACACACACACACACACACACACACACACACACACACACACACATCCATACAGTTAGTCATTTTGCCAACTGCTGACAACAGTCATTGCCTTGCTGAGCTGAGCCTACCTTCTCTCCTTTGGGTCCTTGGAAATTCAGTCCCATGTTTCCCTGTAAAGAGGGAGAAGGAGAAGATATCCGTTAGTGTTGTGGACAACAGTAATGTACACTGAGACCATGAGTGAGAGTAGCTACTATGAGTATGTTGTAGCTAGGAGGTTATCTGGAGGAGGTGTCAGAGTACAAACTCACCTTAGGACCGGGAGGACCGGGAGGTCCAGGACGACCCTACAAAAAAAGCATTAGTATTCCAAAGACAACACACAAAACGTCATTATTGCCAAGATAACACATAGCCAGCAAGGACATTGAGACACAGTTCTAGAACACTGGGACACAGTTCTCGAACATTGGGACACGGTTCTCGAACATTGGGACAAAGTTCTAGAACTCAATAATAGATATGCACATCCTTCACCTATCTTTGGTGCTAGGCTGAAAAAAAATCTTTATTATCATTATTCATATTGTATATTCAGTAAAATACACATTATATAGGGTGTATACTCTACCTCATAACCTCTGGGCCCGGGCGGCCCGACTGGACCTGACAAGCCTGATGGGCCTGAGCTTCCCTACAACAACACAAACACAACACTTTATTAAACAGAACACACAGCTCTCGGTTCAACAATACCAGCTGGCAATGATATGGCTGTTTATCATTCATTGATCATCAAAATATTTGTTGAATATTTGTTGAATGATTTACAATTGTAAAATATAGATATAACTGCACTAGTACATATTCTGGTAAGATAGATCACAAGAAAAGAGAGAGAAAAAAAAAAAAAGAGCTGCGTCTCTTGAATGCAGTCTGAATCTAGTCTTTAGAATTCAAATTCAGAAGAAATCACATGAACAGGAAAAACACTCACAGGAATCCCAGGTAGGCCAGGCAGACCAGAACCTCCTTTCGGTCCGTAGCGATCAGCTGCGATGACATCACCCGGGTCTCCCTGTAGACATAAAACAAGGGGTCAGGGGTCAAACAATGACATCAGGTACTAGCACTGATAAACTGACAGATCACAAGATACCCAGAAGACCTGGGAAATTTTAATATAAAAAAATAAAACAATAGGTGTGCTTGATTTCCTTTTAAGGCCCAATGGAAGCAATGGAATAGTCTCAGAAGTGCAAATACACCTCAGGTTTGGCAAATATTTGAAATAAATATATTTTTGTCTGATATCCAGTACAAGCTTATGTTATGCCCAGCAATCTACTAGCACAGATGTACACATGAATATGTCTAGATATTAAAACATTAGCTCACACAGAAAGATAACTCCTGGTCTGGCAACAATACAAACACAGGCACATACAATAGACATCACACTCTAGCACTGACTCACAGATGGATGGCTAGTATGTGTGGCTAGTACTACAGATGGATGGCTACTGCTACAGATGGATGACTAGTACTACAGATGGATGACTACTGCTACAGATGGATGGCTAGTACTACAGATGGATGACTACTGCTACAGATGGATGACTAGTATGTGTGGCTAGTACTACAGATGGATGGCTACTGCTACAGATGGATGACTAGTACTACAGATGGATGACTAGTACTACAGATGGATGGCTACTGCTACAGATGGATGACTAGTACTACAGATGGATGACTAGTACTACAGATGGATGGCTAGTACTACAGATGGATGGCTACTGCTACAGATGGATGACTAGTACTACAGATGGATGACTAGTACTACAGATGGATGACTAGTACTACAGATGGATGACTACTGCTACAGATGGATGGCTAGTACTACAGATGGATGACTACTGCTACAGATGGATGACTAGTATGTGTGGCTAGTACTACAGATGGATGGCTACTGCTACAGATGGATGACTAGTACTACAGATGGATGACTAGTACTACAGATGGATGGCTACTGCTACAGATGGATGACTAGTACTACAGATGGATGACTAGTACTACAGATGGATGACTACTGCTACAGATGAATGACTAGTACTACAGATGGATGACTAGTACTACAGATGGATGACTACTGCTACAGATGGATGGCTAGTACTACAGATGGATGACTACTGCTACAGATGGATGACTAGTATGTGTGGCTAGTACTACAGATGGATGACTAGTACTACAGATGGATGACTACAGTACTACAGTATAGTCACTACTATGACAAACAACAGCATGAGGAGGAGAGTTAGTGTACCTTTGGTCCTGGTAGACCTGGGGGACCCTGTGGAGGAGAGAGAACAGAGAGAAGGTGTCACGCCTGAGGTTGCTGTCTGGTGACTCTGGCGCCCTCCTCTGGCGGTACGGGGCCAGTGGCCTCCCAATCTACCCAGATTCGTTCACCTGTGTGTTCTGTCCCGTTTGCAATATCTAGCCTGTGTGTTCCCCATGTCTTTGTCAGAGATTCTCCCTGTTTGTTCGTGTTTACCCTGTCTGCCAGTGAGTACCTGTGTTATTGGAGCTTGGTTTTCTCCACTTTTATTTGACCCTTTTCTCCCAGTGTTTGTTTGTGCATCCTGCCCCGACCATTCTTTATTAAAGAGATAAGTTCTTGTATTTACGTCGTTCATCTGAGTATTTCTCCGCACTTGGGTCCACCGCATCCGCATTGCTAACAGAAGGGATGAATGCCATTTCTAATCACATATTCAAAGAAGCTAGAAAACCCCTCTGTTTCACATGTGTGGTTTATTCATACAAGGACTTCTAATATGGTGTGTGTGTGTGTGTGTGTGTGTGTGTGTGTGTGTGTGTGTGTGTGTGTGTGTGTGTGTGTGTGTGTGTGTGTGTGTGTGTGCGCGTGCGTGCGTGTGCATGCATGAGATGCATGTGAGAGGAGAGGTGAGAAGACTCACCTGCCGGCCCTCCAGTCCGGGGAAGCCTGAACCTCCTGGCAATCCTCTCTCACCCTGAGAAGACACACAACAACACATTAACACCCTTATCAAAGACAATACATGCCATACGTATATACTGTAGGTATATCCACAGTCTAAACCTCCAAGCTTACCTTAGTGCCATTGCAACCTGCTGTTCCTCTGGGGCCTGGGGGGCCATCAGTTCCTGGGAGACCCTAGAGAGCAGGAAGTAAACAGGAAATGAGATCACCCACTGAAGCAATGTCTTTTGTTATGTAAAAAATTATAAATAAAAAAAAAAGAGAATGAACCAGTTCTCTTCTTGTATCACTATAATCTATTCTTATATAATGTGAGATGTCACAATACGTCACTATGCATCCATTGAAGCAAACAGGTAGACTACAGAGAAAGAGATGGTTGGAGAACTCACTGGAATTCCTGGTGTTCCTGGGAATCCTGGCAGTCCAGGAGGCCCCTGTGGGAATAAATGGAGATCCATGAATAATACTATTTAGGAATATTGAGTACTCATGCATCCCAAAGAGACAAGTACGGCCCTTACTAAACTATAATGTTTGGGTTGGAGAGAATTGATCCATCTGCTGGATGGAGAAGGGTACTGCATGCCCAGAGCAGGGCATATTGCATGTTGAAATGCTTTGACAATGTGTGTGGAGCAATAGGAAAACTGTGTGCTGGTCAAGTCAGATCATCTGAAGTCACTCACTCTGATTCCTTTAGGACCACCTGGTCCTAAAGGTCCGTCATTGCCCTGGGGGAGAGAGAGAGAGAGAGAGAGAGAGAGAGAGAGAGAGAGAGAGAGAGAGAAAGTTGACTCATTTATTCACAGATATGGTCAATAAAATATTCTCTAAATACTTAAACTCAGGATCCAGGAGAGGGGCTTACCTTCTCTCCTCTAGATCCGAGAGGCCCCTCAGGTCCGGGGAAGCCCGGTACGCCCGGCTGGCCCTGCAGTCCAGGGAATCCCCTCTCACCCTGGAGATAGAATACATTGACAGTATTATATACTGTATGTACATATTTGTACATATATATGGAATATATGTCTTGTATCTATAGTTGTGTACAGATATGTAATATATCTAATCACATATGCTGTATAATATATTAAGTTCTATGCATGAAGAGAACAGTCCATGGTATGGTATTATTGTATTGTCGTTAATTGAAGACCAAGTCCTGTTCTACTCCCTGCAGAGGGACAGAAGACTGCTCCTGTCCACTCTCTAAGCCTTTAATGAGATCATTGAGTGTTGTGTTAGTTGTTTTATGGCTAATATTGTTGTGCTGTATTGGCAAACCAGTTTCCCTACAGGGGATTAAGAAAGTATAATCTCATCTCATCTCATCTCATCTCTCTCCTCCTTGAGGCATGCCCTGCTGAGACATCAGACGGTTGTCAAGTCTGAGCCAGTCAGGGAAGGGAGGCCATCAGCGCTGTTCACTCACGGTGCATACAGAACTATTCCACCCTGCTCCTGGCCAGGTATTGTTGTTCTGAAAGTCCCTGTCAGTCACAATCTCTCTTCTTGGGCCAAGACATCAATCACTTGCTTTGTGGGTAAAACATATCTGGCTAGATTTCAGTAAAACTACAGTGTGTTTTTGTAGAAATATGTGCCCCTTGGTGACAGGATCAATGGGAGGGCTGGTTTAGACAGAGCTTGAACGTGTGTGCGTGTGTGTGTGTGTGTGTGTGTGTGTGTGTTTGTGTGTGTGTATGTATGTGTGCGTGTGTGCGTGTGTGTATGTTTCCAACTCACCTTAGTTCCTTTCACTCCACTGCAGTCACATTTTGATCCCGGTGAACAGCCATGACAAGCCTGTAGAAGAGAGAGATGGTACAATGTGTCAGACAGATGTGCATATGTTTGTCATTTCTCAGACAGTAACGTCTGGAAGGTGTAAAGGAAGGCTGTTGTAAATAGTCTGTGTTCAGGGCCTGAGGTGCCTGAGAAAGACAGTGATGACGCGTGTGCACACACACACACACACACACACACACACACACACACACACCCACATACACACATACACACACATACACAGTGCTCCACAGCAAAGAACTCACACCTGTGAAACACATCAACAACAGCCCTTTACAGTCCTGTTCTCACAACAACATCGGAACAAAACAAAGAGGTTGAAGAAAAGAAACAAATGGAAACTTCATTTGAGTGAGACAAGATGAGACAAGATGAGGTATTTTCAAGACCACTAGAGGGCAGGCACACACTGCATCACATACACACTGTATATCCTAACTCCTATCTCCCTCAAGAGGAGATGAGAGCAAGGCCCTAACAGTAAGCAAGTCCTAGCCCATACTCCCTCGACCCTACATATTAGCCCTTACTCCCTCGACCCTACATCTTAGCCCATACTCCCTAGACCCTACATCCTAGCCCCTACATCCTAGCCCCTACTCCATAGACCCTACATCCTAGCCCCTACTCCCTAGACACATGTGGAGATCTGAAAGGGATTGATAGGTATGAGCAAGATGGTGAGAATGTCATCCAACATACATAGTTTTTATAGTGGTAAAGTTACCACTATCTTGCTTATACCTATTGAATCCTTTCAGACCTACCTAAGTGTCTAGGCCTAGAAAATAGGGCCTAGGCCTTGTTTCTGGATAGGTCCCATGCCTACTCGTCTGCCTGGGTCTTAGGCAGTGAGATAAATACAATATGAAGGATAAGATAAAAGGTGTATCTTATTCTCACTTCTAGCTGATGAATCTGAAGCAGACTGCAACCTAATCAAAGATGTCTGGAACACAACTGGAGAAATGTGATGGAACCAGAGATATAGAAGAAGAGTTCTAGAGCGTAGTTGTCTATGGATGCTGAATACTGTTAATGAATACTATAATATTATATATCATAACGTGTATATTGACAAGAACACATGTTGGTGTTTGTGTGACGGCTCTGTCTCTGTGACTGACAGGCCTTACTGGGTCAGGTTATGAGGTGTAATTGCCAACGGTCTTATCCTTAATGTACAGTAAAGTGTTTAGAGCACTGGCTGTGTTGAGCTCCATTTTGAGGCCTCTCCCCTGGGTCTGATCCCTGACTCTGGGCCTAGTCTAGGTCTGGATCTCCAGCATTGGGGTGTGTGTGTGTGTGTGGGGGGGGGGGGGGAGCATTCACAACCTCCTCCAAAGCGCCCTCTAGGCCTCTGGATTAAGCCCATTCTGATGCCTGTCTCGTGGGTCACTTCCCTGGACCTGGGCCTAGTAGTCTGGCTCTGAGCCTGTGGGTCTGACTGTGGTCCAGCAGGGAGAGGAGAGGAGCTGAGGATCTCCGGACATTCCTGCCTCCGCCTCTGCCTCTGTCTCTGCCTCTACCTCTGCCTCATCTCCTGCCTGGCATGCGTGTAGTGCCTGCCTGGCACTCGCTGTGTCAACACGCACGGGAAAAGTTAATCAACAGGGTGCCGCTCTCGCTCTCTCTCAATCCCTCTTTCCCTCCCTCCCTCCCTCCCTGTGTCTGTCTGTCCATCTCCCTCCCTCCCTCCCTCCCTCCCTCCCTGTGTCTGTCTGTCCATCTCCCTCCCTCCCTCCCTCCCTCCCTCCCTCGCTGTGTCTGTCTGTCCATCTCCCTCCCTCCCTCCCTGTGTCTGTCTGTCCATCTCCCTCCCTCCCTCTGTTCCTGCTCTCTATCCCTGAGAGGGGCATCAACCAGACAAGTCAACTCTCCTCCATGTCTGTAACCCAAGCTTGTGTGTGTGTGTGTGTGTGTGTGTGTGTGTGTGTGTGTGTGTGTGTGTGTAACATCACAGTCTAAATGTCACAGGTGTCAGGTTCTGAGCAGGGCAGCAGAAAGGAGGAAGTAGAGTAGGAAGTAACTTAGTAACAGGCCAGACACGACTGACCCATAACACCACAACACCACCAGCATATACTGTAAAGTAGCTACAGTACAACAGTGGAGGCTGGTGGAGGTAGAAATTGGAGGACAGGCCGATTGTAATGCATGGAATGAAATGAGGAATGGTATCTAAGTTGAATCTTCTAATTGAGTGTGTTACTGCTGGGTTGGACTAAAAGGATCTATGCTTGCATGACTGTGTGTGTGTGTGTGTGTGTGTGTGTGTGTGTGTGTGTGTGTGTGTGTGTGTGTGTGTGTGTGTGTGTGTGTGTGTAAAGTTGCAGTATGTGCCAGTGTGTGTATTGCCACCTCATGTGTGCATGAGCAGACCCATAACACACCCTGTAACAACATACTATCACTTAACCCTTTGACCTCCACATTATCACTTCCTGGGTCAAAGGTGAACAGGCATGTATAAGCTCAGGTTTCCTGTCAGACTCAACACATCAGACAGTGGGATTAATCCTAACCCCAGTGATGAGTGCTAGGACTGCCATTCAGACTGGGGAGGTGTATTGTAACACCTCAGCCATTCTCCACAGACCGAGGGTGTGAAGAAGGATCTCCTTGGTGACTACATGCCTGGGCCTACATGTGACAGCGAGGCCAAACTGTATGTTGGTCATACTAAAGTCATTATGGTGAGAACACCGGTGTTGGTGGGAGGTAGAGTCCTTTCGCATGGCAAATACTGCCCCCAGCTGCAAATGAATGACTAAAGACACAATAATAAAGTACTTATTGAGGTGCTATTGTCAAAAGTGTCTTAAAATAACACATATTTACTATAATAGCTCATGTGGTAAGTGAACCCACAACCTTGGTTTTGGCTAGAGTCTGCACCATCCACAAGCCAACCTATCTATAGTACTATATCTACACCAAATACCACAGTGTTGTTTGATCATACACAGATAGACCAAGGTTGGGTAACCTCACCTCAGTTAACCTGCTGAAACCACTCTTACTGTCTCAGAGAGATAGAGGATGAAGATAGATAGGAATGAAGACCAGACCAGACCAGCACACACTTGAACAGATGAGTTTGACAACAACATTCAAACTGTCTAGTCCTGCCTCTGCCCCATAACCTCACCCCCTGCCCCTACCCCTCTAGGGGTCATAAGAGGAGACAGGGTGGGTATCGGGGGGGTTGTTTGGAGCAAGAGGGGTTGTTGTTGGCTGTGAATAGGGCTAGTGGGGTGGAATGCAAAGGTAGGCACATACACACACACACACCCCCTCAGCCCCTCCCTGGATGAGTGTGCTGGGGGTGTTTTTACAAGCTCTGGATCACAGATTAGTCTCTGGTCTGCTTCAGTTCAATGCAGTCTGCTCTCCCACGCCCAGCCCTACAGCCATCTCCCCCCTCTCCCCCCTGCCTCCCCCTCCTTCCCCTCCTCCCCCCTACAGCACCACTGGGGCATGTAATCCAGTCAGGGGGGTCAGTGAGCTCCAGTAATGTCCCCCCCCCCCCGCCCTCTCCCTCTCCCTGCGCCCACCCTCCCACTCCCCAGGCCCCAAGGACTAGGGGCAGGCAAGCCTACTGAAGCCTGCCAATCTGCACTCTGCCTTGGGCTTTAGTTAGCATGCCCTGGCTAGCCTGCTATTCCTACTTAAGTCCTTACTGGTGCTAAACCACAGCCCTCTGAGGAGTGAGTTCTTAGAATGTTCTCAGTGTTCCATTCTGGAGTTTTGCTGTTCAGTTGTAATCGGAATCACTTGAAACAAGTGTGAAGCGACTCAATAAGGGACTCCTGAAACTTAGGCTAGACAACTAACTAACTACATGCTGCATTAAACATGATGGCTAAAAACACCCTGAGTGAAGTTGAACCTGACAGAGTGATTTGAGAGCAGACTGGAGGTTAAGGGTGTGAGAGAGGAACAGAGGGGGTGAGGAGAGGGTGAGAAAGGGGGGAGAGCGGAAGGCATGCACACTGGGGATTAGCCAGGCGAGACTGGAATTCCCCCACTCATCAAAGACTGATGATTACATACCTTTTAACAGCCCTGCCCACACACACACACACACACACACACACACACACACACACATACAATGACACCTCATACAGCCCTTCCATGGGCCGACCCCACCCATGACCACCACACCTTTGAGTCAACCCCCCCACTCCCCCCTCCCCCCTCCAAACTATCATAACTCATACCTCATCCAAGCAATCACAATTTATGTTGACTATTTCCAACCACATCTCAACCCCCCCCCCCCCCCCCCCCAACCATATAAAAACACCTGTAGATTGATGACAGATCTCTCCACTGTCATTCTATGGTTCTGACCTCTCCATCCTCTCGTTTTCTGTGGCCTGTATCATCAGAGACACGTTACAGTGAGTGAAAGTATTGACACTATAGTTGTAGTTTTCCTGACTTAGTCTCGCTGTGCTTTCATCACCGCTTGACTTTTACAGCTTCAAGGTCTACCACCAGAGACGAGGCCAACAACAATATTATCCTTCTAGAAAACTCTCCACACATGTTAGGGCTGTGTTTGAAGGGAATTACCCCCCGATAGGAACCCCCTGCCACCAAACACACACTGCCACACCACAGTAGCATAATCCTGGAATTCCATTGAATTTCCCAGGAACTTTATAACTTTATGGAGCCTAACCAGCAATGACCTCTGCCCTTTGGCCAATTAACCAATAAGGGGCGAGATCACTGAAAACACATGAATCACAGAATTCTGTTCACCCAACTAGGTAGAGTTTGAGGTTAAGCTTGAAAGACGCTAAATCGATCTGAGATCTGTGCCTATACGTTGGTGACTTCTGAGCAGCGTATTTAATACAGGGGAGGCTGGTGGAGGTAGAAATCGGAGGACGGGCTCATTGTAATGCATGGAATGGAATGAGGAATGGTATCAAACATGATTTGTGCCTCCACCAGCTTCCCCAAGTATTGAATCATACAGCGGCTAGCTAAACCTCTCTAAGAAGTTATTGACGGCTACAGGCTTTAAAGGCTGAGCCTTATAATAATCCCACTGGTCAGTCCTGAGGTGGATTGTGTAAGTATAAGATCTTACGACACACACACACACACACACACACACACACACACACACACACACACACACACACACACACACACACACACACACACACACACACACCTACAGTAGGGGTACCATGTTTCCTGTGTGAACAGTGCTAGACAGTCATATGACTAACGGGACATATGGAAAAGCTACTAATGGTAGCCGTGGAAAAACCCTGGTTTTGAGCCATGAAGGAGACTGACGTACAGTAGGACACACACACACACACACACACACACACACACACACACACACACACACACACACACACACACAGAGCACAGAGCACTCCAACGGAAGTAGAGTAGGTCAGAAACATCGGTCGTTAACAAGAATACAGGGACTCACACACAGGAAAGAAAACAACGCTGGGAAAACAATCCCAACCCACAAAGTGGATTTACAACACCTGACACAGCCTAGAAACTACAATACTGTCTACTGCCTGTCTTAACACACCTCTGTCTGTCTACTCAACTGCATTCTGTACAATTACAGTAACACACACATATTCTAGACCACATGTGTCATAGTGAACAAGTCCAGTCCACTTGTTTGAAGTGTTTGGGTGGTTGACTGGGTCAGAGTGTTGTACTTTACAATGTTCTAGAATCTAGATAGTTTCGAATATTCTAGTTTAGAGAGTGGCAGGTAGGATCTAAACACTCACACACTCTGAGGGAGGAGTAACTAGTACAGTAAACTCATCAGTTCTGACTCACAA